>NC_052508.1:17849131-18211040 GCF_014356525.2 Nilaparvata lugens
TATATTGTACTTATCATACTATTGTTTCAAATCCGTGAACATTCTCATAGTTTTTCCTGCCTTCCATTGACATAACGAATGGTTCATCCGTCATTTGTATCATCCATTTTCCCTCTCATTTGATAAATTAAAGAATCATTTTAATCATATTTTATTATATCCTTTGAGATATTGTTTATTGTTGTATATATGCTATATTGATTATGCATGCGATTCGTAAAATGTTTTGTTAGTTTTTCTGCGCTATTTATCTGTTTTTCCAGATTCAGTAAAATGATAGTTCGTAAGATTCTATTCAATTCTATTTTGTATTATAGCAGAAAAGAGATTAATTTGATTTGAATATGTATTTCTTTAACTTTCCTCAGATAGATATACAATGCTAGTAAATTCCATAACAGCCTTACGTCCCACAATAACTTTCTGCTGATTGATTTTCAAACTGATTCAACTCAGATAGAGAAGAAACCATTCGCGTTTCCCCAATGTCCTTCTATCGAATGTAAGACACACACGCAAGATTGACATAAAGAGACCGTACAGTCGTCCCAAATATAAAATTAATTAATTGAAACCTCATAACAATAAATCTTCATAGGAACTTCATAGTAATTAATTGTGATGGAAACTCCACAAATAATGGATCAATTCCAACTGATGTAGAGTTGTACAGATTGTGTATGATGTATTGAACAGACTTGTTCAATTTAGTAATTTATGATAATAATTATATTCTTATTCAGTAATAGGTAATTATTACTAAATGTTTTTCAACAGTTACTCGTATATTTGAATTTGAACAGTTCATTAGCAAATAGCTGTAAATATCTGGTAGATAGCAAATTTATCTGTGAGTGTAAAATTTATCATGTTAGTCAGTGGCTTACCTGCTTCATGATGGACAGAGCTGGACCAAAGAACAAGACAGATGTGATTTGTTGAACACCAGAAGATGAATTTATATTAATCGAATCTCACTTTCACTAGATATGAATTATTCTAAATATACTTGTTAAATACAGTCCGTTTTCCATTAGACAATAGATTATGAATCACGATAAAAACCTCTAATGTGATGATGTTGACATTAGCGAAGCTGAGATTCTAGATCACTCCTCATTAGAGGAACTTGGAAATATAATATGTTTTTTATTAAATGATTGAGATTTAAATCGCTAACACGTTATTAACTCCTCATACAAGATTAATATCATACGTAGAGACCGTTCCATTCACTCAATTCTAATCAAATACGTTTCAATAATAGCATCTCTTGTTCCTCATTTAGATTGAAACTGTATTCATCACATCATCATAAATAATAACGAAATAAATAGCGGAATTCCAATTCTATTTTGAAAAAGATTCACAACAATACATGACCGTTTCAAATGTATTAGATAGATTGTCCTAGAAGCTCCAGTTAAATTCCAATTATTATAATGTTCTCAGCAAAGATTCACAGTGCAGTTATAGAGGCTATATCTATATTATTCATTGGTTACGTGCTACTCATCATCAATATAGAATGAAGTGAGTGCGAATTATATTGTTACATGGTGGAGTATATTCATGGCTTACATTACATAATTATTTTCATTATTCATCATTCTTTGTGCAAACTCATCATCTGTAAGCCGAGCTCTGGAGGAAATCTTTTTCTTCTCCACTTGACGATAGAAAATTTATAGCATTACTCTGACTAATGTTAACACTAACACTAACACTAACACTAACACTAACTAACATTAAACTCTCACACTTCCAATGACTCAATTCTATTCAAGTATTTCTCATTCAAGGTGAGTGAAAAACACGTGAATTTGTATAATATGTTTGATTCATTTCATATCACATTACACCACAAAATTGATGAGTTTTCATGAATGAAACATCTCATATCATTGGGGATTGAAGGATGTGGCAAAGGAACAATGTATAGTACAGGAACTACTGTATAAATCATTATATTTATGCGTATTGAAAATGCAGAAATGGTTCTGAATGGTAAAAAGTGGGTATGAGTTTAATAAAAAATGAGAACTTCTCAACTTTTATTTCTTACTCTTCAATAGTCATCATCAAACACTAACAATAACAAAGCTACATCTATGCGATTGCCTGCAACGTTTTCTTCTATTATCACTACTGTAGTAGTTAGTACCTTCTTTTTGTTCTCATGATACATTTGGTATTTCCTGACTTCACATTGTAAGTATATTTTTGTAAGTTCATTGGAGTCCTAAGGAGAGCGTGAAAATAGCTAGAATAGCTAGAGTGTGAAATAAGAGTGAATTCACATTGTCATTGGAAAAAAATACGTTTTAATAATGACGATGAATGAGATTGAAAAAAAACTAACTGAATTTTTGTCTATAATGTTTTAATTTTTCAAATGAATATTCATTCAAATCATCTAGTTTTTCCATAGCTGATCAAAAATCATTTCATTGAAATATTTAAGTTTCATACTCTCAAATGATAATGGATGAATGTTGTAGTGAATTTATTTCAATATTGTTGAAGTCAATAATGGTGTACTGGTTTTACTCCGATCCAAAGAGTATTCAATTAGCAACCGATCTAGGCTATCAATATTTCAATCAAACTAATTGTGATCAATATTTTGATTGTGAGCTATTATAATGAGATCTCTATCTGTCCAAGAAATTAGTATTCTATTGGGTATAAAAACAATTCAGAGAATTTTCATATCGCTGTTTAGTGATCAATTTCATCAAAGATTCATGTCACTTTATTCGATCATACTTCAATCAGAATATCTCATTATCTGATATTAAGATGAATGGTGAACTATTCCTAAATGAAATGATACTGGGATTGGCTAGTAGGACAGTGGGACTAACATCTAGTGGTAGTATAGAATAATAGTAACCTAGCACGATATATAAATTTTTATAGTAACTTCGCAGATTGTAGAGAATAGCTTCATGTATGCCTATGTCCAGTAACTAGTTGCTATAGCCGAGTCACAAGCAGCCCGGCTGCTTTAATAATACAATTGCAGGAGCCCGCCATGAGATAAAACTTTTCCGACTGCTATTATTTATTTATCCAATATTAATATATTATTGATGAGTTGATAAGTTGGAATTCGAATAGTTTCAATATAGATGGCAAGTGAATGTAAATACTCAAGTATTATTCTTCGATAATTTAACGAGCGATAGCGAGTTCTCACTTTTGAATCAAAAATATAGTATTGAGAGTGCATAAGAAAAAACTTGTTGTGATTTATCATCTCAATCACTCATATTTTTTCATTGAATGTACAAGTACATTGAATATTGTCACATACACATGTTGTCACATTAAAAAGTGAAAATTGAAAGAACAAACATCACACAAATACAGTCAATGTCGAAATAGCATAAAATTACTCCTGGACAAATTTCTGAAAGGAGTACAAAGACATTCCCACCAGATAGTCCTTCAGATGAGCTTTGAAACATCTTATATTATTTCTATAGACTTCAAATTACTAGGCAGAATGCTAAAGTATCTATCACCCATATAAGTTGTCCTCTTTTTAAAGATTTCCAAGTTATGTCTTTGAACAATTCTTCCTGATCGAGTGTTATGACAATGTGATTTACTATTTATTAGTTCAAAATCAGTAGATTTTCTATAGTAAATTATAACATCATTAATATATTGCCCATGAATTTTTAATATTGCTGGGGGAAAATATGTTCAACAGAGTCATTCCTTTTGATTCTCATAATAGTTTTAGTGCTCTTTTTTGTTGAATTAGTATGTTATCGAGATTCCTCTTGGAAGTGCTGCCGTGGATACAAAGACCGTAAGCTATGTTGGAATGTATCAATGCGTGGTAAATGGCTACTAAAGCGTTAAGACCGCACACGTTGGACATTCGCCTAAGAGCATACAGGCCTGGGGATTTTTTTTAACCACATGACAGACGTGATTGTTCCATGACAGGTGTTCATCTATCACTAATCGAAGGAATTTTGTGGTATTCATTTGCCCTAAACTTTTACCTTGAAATTTTATATCTGGACATGGATCATTTCTGCTCTGGTTTGTTGAGAACGGGACCACTACCGATTTTTTGGGATTCAGGAGAAGATTTCGGCTATTCAGAAAATTATTGATGGCTGCTAGACCATTGGCTGATGTTTGCTCCACCTCCTGTACTGACTTACCCAAAAAATAATATTAGCGTCAACTCGACAGACTGACTGACTGTGACTGGACAGACTTAAATGACTAAAGAAGGAATCATTCAGTCAACTGGAGTATTCATTGCATGCAATGATTACTGAAATTGTTTCATTCATTCATAGTTTTTTGCAGTTGACTGTAGAATTTTGAGGAGTTAAGTAAGTCTAGAAGAGTCGTCTGCTAAATGTACAAATATTTTCTTAGTACTGTACTACACAAACAACATTTATGTAGTTCTAAAAATACAACAAAAATGATAGAAGGAGAGGTGCTCTGAAATTAAAATAAAATGATTTGCTTGTTATGAATATAGAAATGATAGAAGCTATATTTTTTATCAATGGAGGGAAATTCATGCAGACAAGTACAAAAAATCTGGTGTGGTGCACTCACACAACTTTCCTTGCCGTTATGAAAATCGATCAACTGACGCTAGTGTTCACGCGCATCTCAAAGTCTACTTTTCTAAGATCTGAGCCAGCTGGTGACAGGACAATAGTGCTGCAGACACATGAAGTCTGCTATCTCTTCATAGTGAATCATTTAATATAATCAACAGTTGCCAACAGTTTGCAATTGAATAATCTTCTTATTTTCTCGAATTTCGAGCTTATTTTCAATTTTAGGTGAAAATGCTACTGAACATTAATAGTAGAGATTTTTATGCTCATCTTTTCCACTTGAACTTTTTTGTTTAAATTGTATTTGAAGCCTGATAATTGAGAATCTAAAATCAAACTTTGCATAGATGGTGCAGTGCTCCTGAAATTTTTACAGATATGAGACTTGTGGCAGTTGATAGAGCTTATCAATGACTTTTCTAGGTATGAATTTGATCAAAATCGTTGGAGCCGTTTTCGAGAAAATCGCGAAAAACCCTGTTTTTGACAACATTTTCGCCATTTTAGCCGCCATCTTGAATTGCATTTGATCGAAAATGTTCGTGTCGGATCCTTATATTGTAAGGACCTTAAATTCCAAATTTCAAGTCATTCCGTTGAATGGGAGATGAGATATCGTGTACACAGACGCACATACACTCATACACACACACACACACACACACACACACACACACACACACACACACACACACACACACACACACACATACAGACCAATACCCAAAAACCACTTTTTTGGACTCAGGGGAACTTGAAACGTATAGAAATTTAGAAATTGAGGTACCTTAATTTTTTTCGGAAAGCAATACTTTCCTTACCTATGGTAATAGGGCAAGGAAAGTAAAAAATAGTGTCAGAAAAGGTGTAAAGGTTCCTCCTGAAACCCGATCAATAACTCAAAGATTCTCACCAAATAATGTAGTTAGGTACCAGAAATACAAAATAGAAATTATTAGCTGGAAGGAAAACTTCATTTCATAGTTGGAAAAACGTGAAAACTTGAAAACTCTGCAGATGTTGAAGTTGGACTTGAAGTTGGAATCCGATTATCCAGCTTCTGCGGCGGTTTGTGAGGTTTGAAAATCTATCAACTCTCAAGTATGTGACAAGATGTCAATTATTATCCTTCTGAGGGAAACTTGGTCTTTTAAAGAGACTTACAAGTTTGACGTGTTGACAAAACTTTCAGGGAGACCAAGCAACTAACTTTTTCGTTCATCACGAACTCTTTTGATGTTCATTAATGGATTTCCGATTACTTTCAAAGTATTTGAAAGCATAGTCATAATATTATATTCCAAGTAATTAATTGGAAAATCGATTGAAAGTTCATGCCAAGAAAATTATCACGTCAAGAAAATTATATACTATTTGAAAAAAAATTTCGCACTTTACTGATTTAAATCTATTGAATTCGTCAAGGAATCTAGTGAGTCCAATAAACATTTTGTAATAACGTTGCATATCATACTCCCCAAATTCGCCAGAGAATGTAATTTTTCTCGTAGAATGACGTAAACTTCCTTTTTATTTATTCATTCTTCATTTTCACAAAAAGTACATATTTGGAATGATCAAATAAGAAAAAATAAAAGCGATACAGATATTTCTCTACCGAATTCAAAAAAAAGTTTGAATAAGGTTATGGTAATAATTTATAGATGGAATTGAATAGAGAATGCATTTATTCAAATGCTAATTATTATTAAACGAAAATCCTAAATAAATGCTGTAAATCACACCGAAGACTTCTGCTACTGCAGACATCGACAACAGGGTTAACAGCTAGATGGAAATTCGATGAAAACTACTATCCGAAAATTAGTTGCCAGCCCGGGAATCGAACCCGGTACCTCCCAATTGCTAGTCAAGAATGCTTACCCTTAAACCAAACTGACAATCTCTGGATAGCAGCGCTCATTTTATACGAAGCCATAGCGGCCAACCAGTTACAGATGGAAGTAAATAGAGAATGCATTTATTCAAATGCTAATTAATATATAGTTATTATTCAACGGAAATCCTAAATAGATTCTGTAAATCACCCCGAAGACTTCTGCTACTGCAGACATTGACAACAGGGTTAACAGCTAGATGGAAATTCGATGAGAACTACTATCCAAAAATTAGTTGCCAGCCCGAGAAACTTATTTACAGCATTTATTTAGGATTTTCGTTAAATAATAATCATATAATAATTTATAGTTTATATGAATTAAGTAACTTATTTTAAAGCTTGATTTTAAAACTCCTGTGAGGCCAATATGCGTTTTTACGACTTCTTTTGACAACTGTAAAAATAATTTCAATCATTTCTGAGTAACTTTATCACTTCCACTACTCATCTACTTATCTTTGGAACAAAAACGTTTCCAGCATGTCGAAAATTTCATGTTTTTTGCTTGAAATGTCTAGCCATTGACAAACATTTATTGGGAGATATTCTCCCTATTATTATAATATAAAACTCTCACTCATTACGACATCTCGTAATCCTGAGGGAAGTGATATTCAAGAGAAAAACATATTCCAGCGAAGTTCTCAATTTCATGGAAAAATTAAATTTCCTTCCAATCCTACAACCCTGGAACTTGTTCAGCACTACTAGGATATCTGGGATGATATTCTACATTCAATATTCCGTGGTTAAATTAGAAATTTGAGAATGTTGCAATCTTACACCATTTGGCAACACTGTAAATTGTCCGTATGGAGGATCAAGTCTCAACTTATTTTATAATAGAATGTAACCCGTGCTCCGCAAAGTTCTAATTGGAAACTTGACAAACTGAACAATTTAAAATAGGCCTAAAACCTCCTCGGTAAATTAAGAATTCATATGCAAAATTCTAAGTTAGTCAGTCCAGTACTTCAGACGTGATGATGCGTCATTCGTTGAATTCGTTCCATCCCGTAAGCCAATTCCTTCCTACTTTAATATATCATAGATAAGGCGAAAAAGGACACGTTCTCAATATCATCATGTATGAATTATGTATGCCATAGATAGAATCAATAATCACGAGAGGAGAAAATTATAAATATGAAAGTGAGTTTTAAGGAAAATTGTAAATTGATTCCAACCGAAGATTTCAAAAGAAAAGCTGATAGAATATCGATGTATGCACTATGAAATTTCATGTCCCATGAATGGAATTTGAACAATAATTCTGAAAAATCTAGAAGGAAAATTGAAATTTGGGTTTCGAGGTGCACGAGTTTGATATTTTTAGAATCTATGTGCAAAATTTGGAGATCTAAAACATTCCCGTTTTTCCGGTATGCAATCCACAAGTTGACATGTTTTGATGCGAACAAACACAACCCCACTCTCTCCTATTATATAGATAAACTATAGGTGTTCACTTTTACAGAATTTTCAGTCCATTCACTTTCAAAGGATCTTTAGCTCAAAAGTATCTATTCACAAACCATATTCAGATTTTCCAAGATTGGAATAATAATATCACTCAACCAAGACTTAACTAGAGAATCTTGTTGAAGAGAATTTTGAAAAAAATATTTAAGAAAGGACTATCATAATATGCTCATTGATTTGATATGATTTGATTTTGAAGAGAAAAT
The DNA here is from genome assembly GCF_014356525.2 of Nilaparvata lugens. Taxonomy (NCBI): domain Eukaryota; kingdom Metazoa; phylum Arthropoda; class Insecta; order Hemiptera; family Delphacidae; genus Nilaparvata; species Nilaparvata lugens. Next base: position 17,857,327 of record NC_052508.1, read on the forward strand.
GTAACAGTCAAGTATGCTATCATATAGTCTTTTATGAACACTTTATTACAGGAGTACACACCCTCCTAAGTTCATTTTGAACACCGCTAAATTTTTTGCTCCCCCCCATAATTCCATAGATATTATTTTGAACCGGATTTTGTGATTCCGTGGACGCAGTCTATCCAATCCCCCCCCTCCTGAGGGCACCCCTTCATTCATTTACTGTTTATTTAGTCTATGTTACAAGTAAAAATTACTGAATGAGTTATAATGTGCCTTGAACTCAATCTGAAATGATATTGGTGCATTTTTGACCATTGAATGGACCAAACATAAGATGTGAGCATTCACTGATCCGATCCTGTTCATACTGATTCCAGTTCCATTCTCAATGGTGGTTTTAAGATTTAATACTCAATGAAGTGAAGTGGATGATGTATATAGCCTTGGGAGAGTCTGTTATGAGATATGGATTGCAAGGTTGGGAATTTGCTAGCAATGTTTATCTTAGGAGAATATCTTCGGTATACAGAGGAAGATTTTACGTTTGGTCAGCAATTCTCAGGGAGATATTTCATATGAAAACCTTTTGAATAGATGCAAGGTTTTGAATATAGAATAATATTCCTGTCAACTTTGATTTTAGAAAATTAATTCAGGAAAAAATAATTAGTTCTGAAAGTCAATCGATATGATTTATGAGAAGAGAGGTATGTTGTACCATTTACTTGGAATAATTTAGCCAGAAACACCTTAATCTACATTGTAACAAATCCGTTCAATGATTTACCCGATAATAGTGATGAGTTTGTTAACATGCGCCTGTTGAAAAGAAATTTGAAAAATTGGTTGAATAATTACACTTTTGATGTAGCATAATGTAATTGATCACTAATGTATTGTATTGATGTAATTCATTCCGTTCTATAGTTTGTATGTAAGTTCAGGTTGACTATACATTATAACACTTTTGAGATTTTTGAGTGCTGAGCCAACAAATAATTGGTCAATATTATAATAATTTCAACTGTTAAGTAAATTTTTGTAAGAATAAAATTCACCTATATACATGTATATTCATACTAGCCGTCAGGCTCGCTTCGCTCGCCATATCCGTCTTGGACCCCCGACTGGATCGTCCAAAATGAGATCAGCAGGCTCGCTTCGCTCGCCTGCATTTTTCATTTGAGCATTTTTATCATATGTTAGGACAATTCAGTCAGGGGTCCAGACTAAACGTCTGGCTAAACGGATATGGCGAGCGAAGCGAGCCTGACGGCTAGTAAATTATTAATTTAGTTGCCAGTTAACAACTGTTTCGAAGAGGTACTCTATCTAGATTATAGTTCTATAGTAACATATGATATGGAAATTTCAATTATAATTAAGAGATTGGGAGAAGAAGAATATACATGCTAAAAGACTAACTTTAAACCCTTAAAAACCACCCTTAGAGTTAAAATATCGCCAAAAGATTTCTTAGTGCGCCTCTAAAGGGCCAACTGAACATACCTACCAAATTTGAACGATTTTGGTCTGGTAGATTTTTAGTTATGCGAGTGAGTGAGTGAGTGAGTGAGTGAGTGAGTCAGTCAGTCAGTTAGTGAGTGCCATTTCGCTTTTATATAATTATATAGAATATAGATTTGATAAAAACACTTCACTCACATCACTAAGTGTATCACACTTCACTTACTTTTTAACAAATCAATAAAAACAATATAAAAATCTTGTAGTACCCTTTTTAAAAAAAAAAAAACTTCGAAATAGTTCGACAACTAGTTCGATACTAACTAACTTAGGTCATTCTCAAGTTGAAGTTTTTTAAAAAAATAAAGGGTACTACAAGATTTTTATATGATTTTTATTAATTTATATTTGAATTTACATGTTTCGTATATGGTATCAAGCAGCCTCTTTGGGGCTCGCTTAAAGGTAGCTTATTTATTCAACAAACTTGTTTTTATTCTATTCTTTCTCATTCACTACAGCGTATAGCGCAAGAATAACATGGCTTTTTAGTCATTATCCGCCATTTTTCTCAAGAATATTCCGGAGCTCCTGAAATTTTCCCAGAAATGAGACTCATTTCAGTTGATAGGGCTTATAAATAGCTATCCATGGTATAAATTTGAAGGAAATCGTTAGAGCCGTTTTCGAGAAAACCGTGAAAAACATGGTTTTTTACCAATTATCCGCCATTTTTTCCGCCATTTTGAATTCAATTCTATTGAATTTCTTATTATCGGATCCTCATGGAATAAGGACCTTAATTACACACACACACACACACACACACACACACACACAACACACACACACACACACACACACACACCACACACACACACACACACCACACACCACACACACACACCACACACACACACACCACACACACCACACACCACACACACCACACACACACACACACACACACACACCACCACACACACACACACACCACACCACACACACCACACACACACACACACACACCACACACACACACACACACACAACACACACACACCACACACACACACACACACACACAACACACACACACCACACACACACACCACACACACCACACACACACACACACACACACCACACACACACCACACACACCACACACCACACACACACACACACACACACACACCACACACACACACACACACACACCACACACACACACACACACACACACACACACACATACAGACCAATACCCAAGAACCACATTTCGGACTCAGGGGACCTTGAAACGTATAGAAATTTAGAAATTAGGGTACCTAGATTTTTTTGGAAAGCAATACTTTCCTTACCTATGGTAATAGGGCAAGGAAAGTAAAAAATGAAAATGAACAAATACAGAGTAGTGCGTATCAAAATCCAACATTTTTTGGAGTGATCCGTGGTCTAGTGGATAGAGTGCTTGCGTAGCAGCATAGAGATCCCGGATTCAAACCTTCTCATTACCAGAAGTTTTTTAGCCAGATCACTCCCGTGTTATCGGATGGGTACGTTAAATTGTCGGTCCCGGCTGAAGTATGACAGTCGTGAGGCCAATTGACGGCTTAAATTATATATTCAGGCGGTGGGACCTTCCGAAAGAGACTCCCCACCAACAAAATCCATACGAATTTACTTTTTCCAACATTTTTTGACTGAGTATGTTATGGTTAAAATTGAGCAGAAAATAGCTTTCATATACTATATTTCTGTTTAAATTTCACTTTAATCGTACGAACATGATCACTACAAAGGATTGAGTGGAATAGAATGAGATGGAGGCCAATATCTTTTCTATGAAAAAAAATGTGGGAAGACGTTCTCTCTAATTACATTCAATAAACATTGAGATTAATGATATTTTTTATATCAATACTTTCCCAATGTACATTATTTTTTCATGATTGACTATTACCACATTTCAAAATTTTCTCAGTACAAATGTTCGTTAGTTTATGAATTTTTTAATCTCCTCCTTTTGTAGTTTATGAAATGCCTCTTTGACACAGTTCAATCAATCCATGCATACATTTTTGTTATGTTCAGATCTCTAATAGAAAAAATCTCTCTTTAGAAATCTTAGGCCCGGTTGCACAAAGGCCAGTTAAATTTTAATCGTGATTAATTCCACGAGAACCAATCAGGGAAGGCCTTTTTGATAAGACGATTGATTCTTTGATTGGTTCTCGTGGGATTAATCACGATTACAATTTGATCGGCTTTTGTGCACTCGGCACTTAGCATCATATTAGATTTGAAATTTGGGTCATTCAAATAGAATCACAATGGCCATGACATATTGTGGAACAACCAGGTCTCTGCTGTTGTTTCTATGGGCCAACTATAACCCATGAGCTTATATAGGTTACGTTACAGTTATGGTTGGCCACTTGAAAAATTATTGAGGTTTATGGTTTAATGTACTGTTGTTCGACAGCAGTAAAAAAATAGATTAAACGGACATTCATTTATTACATAAAACGAAGCGAGTCTTAGAGCAAACTATTCAACAAATGTACAGTAGACGATATTTCTAAGTAGCTAATGAATACAATGTATGACTATCCTAAAAAAACCATAACATAATATAATTCAAATCACGATTCTCATACGTTTCATCAGTCTTAATTTCCAAATTTCATGAGCCATGGAGCTGCTCCTGAAAGCCCTGTAACAAAAAAATATGCAGTTTTATAAATTCATGTCTTAATGAACTCATCATGCATAGCAAATAGTAACATAATAGAAGAAATGGCCGGAAATCATCATAACAATACTCATCTATTTATTCCACTATCCATGACATAGGGTTGTGTCGCAGAGAGAGCCTGGGGCCCTAACTCCGCCCTTAATAAAGGCAATCAATCAATCAATCATGACGATCTGCTAGGAAAAGATCAATAGCTCAAAACAATAAATCCTCCAAATTATAATTTGCTATTTTGACATTTATTCCTTCCATTTTAAATCTATTCCTTCAATCTAGAGTTCATAAATGTTAGTGAATGGAATCAGTAGGTCTACACAATATACTAGAAGTAGCTCTGAACTGAATGAACAACATAATGAAACTATGAATAAAGATTGCTGTTCCGATTGGCCTGACATGTTCTAGAATAAGTTTCACTCAATTCGAACATTTCAACAAACTTGAATCTAAAATAATGCCCACAATCTGAATTCAGTTAGATGATATGACACCACTTCAAATTTTCATGATTATGCACAATAGAATTTCAATTCAATTTCAATTTGATCTTGCCATTCACAGAATCTTTGATACAAACAAGTTAGTATTACACACATCAAAAACTTTTAAATTCCTTTATTTATTTATTCAATGGAGACATTGAGTAGCAAGAAATCAGGTGAGAGCGAGACCCATATATTTTCTAACAATTGCGGTGTCAAATCAAGCAGTTGACTCACCATATACTGAACATGCTCAGAAGCTGGAGAAACTGACTGATGGAGGTCCATAGACGGATGCAGGTGCTGGTGGTGGCGGTGGAGGTGGAGGTGGTGGTGCATATACTGGATATGGTGCTGGAGGCGGTGGTGGAGGTGGAGGAGGTGGTGGAGGCGGTGGTGGAGGTGGTGGTGGAGCATATGCTGGATATGGTGCTGGAGGCGGTGGAGGTGGTGGTGGAGGTGGTGGAGGAGGTGGAGGTGGTGGAGGCGGCGGAGGAGGTGGTGGTGGGGCGTATGCTGGGTATGGTGCTGGAGGCGGTGGAGGCGGTGGAGGAGGAGGTGGTGGAGGTGGAGGTGGTGGCGGTGGAGGCGGTGGTGGAGGCGGTGGAGCATAGGCAGCAGGTGGCGCTGTTGGAGGTGGTCCATAGAATGGAGAAGGTGCATTGATGGGTTGTGCGTAGACACTGCTCACTATAGGTGCAGCATATTGGCAGTTGACGCACACAGCTGTTGCTAGGGCTACCAAAAGTGCTATCCGTAGCTGAAATCAAATTCATAATGAATATATAATGATTAGCAGCCTTGATAATAAAATTGGACGATAGTATAAAATAGAATAGAATCATAATGATTGTCCTTGATAATGAACTTGGTCAATAACATGAAATAATGTTAGAACAAGGGTTCTTTGATTTTCAATTTCCTTGAAAATACATTAGACGTATTATTTTCTCTTTTTTTCTTGACTTGCATATCGAATTCCGTAATCATACTGAAATTCATTATGGAAACTTGCTTTTTTCTTATTGCGGATGATGCCCTCATGAGCTTTTTGCTTGTGTGTGAGTAATGAGAAGTGCGAGGGTGAATTATGAGATGATCAAACGTCCATGCCTATTCGATGGGATTCGAACCTGTGACCAGGTAGCACTAGCAGACTGAAGGGTGCAACTCCTTAGTCAACTCGGCTAACTGGCCGGCAAGCTATTCATATCATTGCCATCATGAATCATTAGTTATTAGTTGGTAATCCTAGAAAAACGTTGTCAGTTTCTTGACAAACTAGAAAAATCAGACTACATTGACTATTTAAGTTGGATTTAATACAGTCTGTAATTGAATTTGGGTTGTAATATTTTTAATGAATAATAATTGATGGAGATCGATATTTTGCTCACTGATCGTTTTTTCAAGAGATTAAAATAATTGAATGGTATAATCCCACATTATTTGAGTAGCCAATACTATTCTTATCAATAGTTGGAAATATTGTCAGATAAAACTTCCCAATCATTGTTATCTAATTGTATGATAATAACTATTCTTATAAGATACTCAAAAATAATTAAAAAATTAGTGGAAGAGATATATTTGGAGGTTTAGAAGAAGATTTGTTATGATCAGATCGTTGAACGGCTTCAAATATTCATTTTTAAAAATGGACGATAATAATTGGAATTTGATATTCTTTCATTATAATAATCATTATATGTATGTATGTTATCATCATTGTATATTCTTTCATTATATGTAATCGATCCTTGATTGGATTCCCATCACTGGAACAATTGAAAATTTTACTGATTTAACTTCCATTCAAGAATTACGAATTCATTTGGAAATAATTTTGATAATAATTATTATTTCAACCAGTAATTTTCACTCTGCTATTCAAACAATTACATTCCCTTCTGAAGAAGAATGTGAAGCATGGTTTTATGTAATTTCCACACTCAAAAACTTTGTTTTCATCCCAGTCCCCAATGATAATGATTATTATAGTTCTTTTTTTGTTAATTGGCAATCATTGGATCCTAGGAACGCAACAATGTTATTGGCGAGAATTGGGAGAACCTCATAAAATTCTTGAAGTGAGAAACGAATGTGGACAAATTGATCGAATAATCACATGGATTATAAATAATATTCCGCACTGTAATCACTCACTGAAGTTGCAAGGTGTCTAGTTATCCACAAGATCACAAACTACAGAAATAAATTATCCAAAAAATATTTTCCATAATATGACACTTATTGATTTTCTTCGATCAAAGAAAAGTGAATTGAATAAAAAAATCATTAATGTTGATGCATAAGATATTCCATAGATTATATCAAGTTTGCATCAAGCCACCTAAATAGGTCGTCTCAAGATCTCGGAAACTCTAAACTAGGCTATGGTAATTATCAACAAAAATTAACATCGTCGCTAAAGGAATAAGGTATTGAGACTCACCTGTTCCATGATTGTGGATAGGAGAGACACTGATTGAGGTTGAAACTGACTCTAATTTATATAATTCAGCAAACTAAAATAATTAAGAGAAGGGATACCAGCTTTCACCATCGAAAATAAGCAATTTGTGAGTTGGCTAGGCTGCAGGCTCATAACAAACACCAAATTTATTAATCTAAATCCAGTTCCTCAATGAACTTCCATGATTATCTTCATCCGATAAGAGGTGATCAATTAATCAGAAGGCGTCACTTTGCACTCTCATCATAATGAGCAAACAACAGCCGTTTGTTTTTGAATTATTAATACTAATACCCAGGTCACTATTCTCTGACCTTGACAATAGGACACTAGGACACACAATTTTAGTTTGAATGGAGGAATTACAGAAGATTAGAGAATTAATTCCAGATAAAATTTGATCACGATCCAGTAATATATAGTTCGAATTTGATCATTTAATAGCAAATAATATTCCTCCATTAGTTCATGATTAATCTAATTCAATACGACACCAGACGACAAAATAACGCCCCAGGCGATACGACAGGTTTTCTCATAAAACTTATTCCGCCTATAATAATCACATTCGTCTACTTAAAACTATCAAATTGTACACTCGGTGAAACAGCGAAATTTTTCAATAGTTGATTCTAGAGCAGTCATGGATTAGGCCTGTAGGAATAATTTTGAAACACGCAAATCGAGGAGAAACCTGTGAAATTTAGATTTCTCAGGCTTTATAACTTAAATTAAACATGATTTATCTTTCAAATAATTATTCATTCATTCATTATTATTCATACAGTTTCTATTCATTCTGAGTGAATTTTTCCACTCTCATTCTATTGATGTATCTCTCAAAAACTCTTATTGTCTCGAAACTATAATTTTAAATTAATCTTTAAATTTTAAAGGTCAAACAAAAAACATTTTTCAACACTTCTCTTCGAATAACTCTATGAATAAGAATTTATTTTCAATAGATACTGTTTAGAATTCAGTAATGAACCGTTGTAAACATCCTCCTGTAGATGTAGATCCTCCTGTAGACTATTGCGTTTCTATTGTTAATTGGTAATGTTCGTTCATTGCTCTTGTTTACCCTTTACAATAACGCTTCCAGGTACTGCAAATGCTGACAAACAACATGAACGAATCCAACAAAAATTCAATTGGACAGAAGATCAGTACAGTCTGTAGAGTCGGTTGTCAGAGGGAGAACAGATAGGCCTAATAATATTTCGTCGTCTGTCGAAACAGAAGATACGTGTGTGGGAGGGAAACAAAATTATTCCCAGCTGTGTAATCAAACAGCGAGAAATATTATCTAGAAATTTTAATCGACTTGATCAAAATGATCAGATTTGTTGACACGACATGATAATCATTCTAATTTAGAGTATATCATAATTTTCAAAGTTGATCGTTATTTGACAATTTCAAGTGATTAGTGAGTGCTATTTTGTTATTCAATTTGGTTTGTAAATAATCTAAATTAGAACTTTTTTTCAAATGTTTGGGCTGAAAATTGAATTTAAATGTATGGAACATAACCAACTTTCTGGATAATTTATAGTGTATAAAAAATCAAAATTCGGGAAGAAACCGTTTTGGGCTGTGCCTGTTAGTACTTCGCCAATAATTTCTAAGAATTGTGTTTATCAATAGTTTATAAATAAATAACGAGCGAAGCTCGGTTCCCCGATATTATACGCAAAATGTATTGTTCAAACTCTTTGAATATTAGGAGAGTGGTAAATAACCAATAGGAATACCATCGAAATTGGAACACTGAAAGCGACATTATAGGCGAATCTTAGTAAACTAGTGGGTAGATATCAATATTCAAAAAATGGACGATAAAATTTTTGGGTTTTGAAATAATACATAGCGTATAATTGATTCAGTTTACCCCATTGATTCTATTACAGCTTTTATACTTTATTTCTTTTATCTAGATTATCTTTTTCAAATTCTACTAAGTATAATTCACTCGATTATCGTATACACAAGTGATACATCTTCCTTAGTAGTTGAATGAGCATAGCGAATTCTTACTATGACTAGAGCACCAGAGCCTCGAGTCGTTGGCTATTTGTGGGTTGATGGGTTTGTTTGTGAGTTTGACTGTTTCTTCGACAATTACGATTGATTGGTTCCGACAATCAACTTGAAATTTCAACACGTATATTCTTTGAACTATAATAAGTATATTATTCAGATCAATATCGTTAGCCAACGCAAATGACTCACAGCTCCGTTCTTTTTGAGGATGAAATTGCATAAGGAAAAAATGTGTAGTGACTAACCATCTAGCTGACTGTTGATTTTTGTTTTTATCAGCTGTTTTTCTTGGAAGTTGATTGTGACTTACTAGTAGTTCTGTGAGCAGTAGACCTCGCACTCAGTGAGTTACATTGACCTGTTGTTATGTTTTCTCAAGAATTAATAAATAATTTATCAATTAAAAATGTCTAGAAAAAATTCTAAATAAACATAGAGCTTTCTGTCCTATATCGTACCGTGACGTGTCGTCCCGGAATGTGAGTGTGAGCGCTGTTATCAGGTCTGGCTGCAACTGTCTACAAAGTTGATGGAAAGATACAATTTTCAAGATGTTCGATGTTTTTGAACGGGTAGTATTATAGTCAACTGTCTACTAACGTTAATGGAAAGATACATTTTCAAGATGTTCGATGTTTTTGAATGGGTAGTATTATAGTCCACTAGACAGCTGACTTATGATGAATAATTCTATATTCTGATTTTTACGGTAATATTGGCGTATGAAGGAGGCTCCTTTTTCCTTTTATATTATCCTTGAAATGCAAAATTTCCAGAAACCTTGACGCGCAATTTAAAAAGGAACATACCTGTCAAATTTCATGAAAATCTATTAACGCGTTTCGCCGTAAATGCGCAACATAAAAACATATAAACATTTAAACATTCAAACATTTAAACATTAAGAGAAATGCCAAACCATCGACTTGAATCTTAGACCTCACTTCGCTCGGTCATTAACTCATATGGAGTAGATTATAAAGTTCTAGAGATTCACACATATAACTACAAGTTACGTATTTCAAAATCATAACAATAGTTCATTAGCGAGGTTTCCAGCCCAGGGGGCTCACTAGTATAAAGTTGTGAGTTTTCCTAGATTCAAAGAGTAGGCCTGATTCTCGTGTAGTATTTATTATGAGTAACCCACACCGTTATTATCTCCTATAATAATAATAATAATAATGACTCTGGTCGAGGGTACAACACGACCAGAGGAGTTTATTCAAATTATAGACATGATTACAAAAAGCATATAAGGTACAATTATTTTTCAAAGTATTAATACAAATGGTTGATTATTTGCTGATCTAAGATAATGTGGCCCCCACTATATATGAATATGATGTATATTATAACAGTGTATATTGCAAGTTGATGAGGTTGAAGGGAGGGAAGAGGTCGACAGAAGAAGGATATCATTGCTTTTAGAGTTCTGTTTTTCATGGATACTAGCCATGGTTGCCAACGTCTAGGAACGGATAGGGATATGGAGAAGAGGAAGAACATGTTTCATGGTTTGAGTCGTCTGGAAGGAATCTTTGGGAACTAATGTCATGAATGAAACTGGAGTTATGATTATCATCCTCTATATTATGTTCAATTCTAGGGCTTTGGTTGATCCATATCTTCATCTCAATAACAATATTCAACCAAATTGTTTAATACAAGGGTGTAACCAGAGGAAAGCACGTACCAAAATAAGGATATGTAGAGGGTTGAAACGTCATTACTAGTTTAAAAGTTCACTAGATTGGAAGTTGTAACGCACTATTGTATGTAAATTTGGACAATTCAGTAATCGTCAATCCCAGTCGATTCTTATTATTATGGACCAACTATAGAATTAATTGAATTTACTGCATCATGGAGAAAGAATTTTATAACTCATGCTCCAGTTCCAGCAAAATAAGACGTTTACCATTAAGCGTTTCCTACCTTTGAAATTGAATAGGCAATCAATGATACACAGCTTATTGGCATAGTGACTTAGCATAGCCCTTCAAGAAAAAGTTTATCGGATTCATATCACATGACATGGCTTTTGATTTCCTGTCAACTGATTCATATCAGTTGACATGGCTTCTGCCTGAGATAACCATTTATGGAAACCTCACATCTATAATGTCAATATTGTACTGTGCGCTGTTTGGCACATTGATCTGCCTTGCTAAAATCGCCTATTGTTCACATCATTATCTTTCAGTTTGAGTCACAAAGCCTATAAAATCATTTAGAGTCAGAGGGGTCGAGATCGTGTGAGTGATGACTGCAACTGATTATTCCATTATTCCATGTACAGTGACATGTTTCTTGGCAGCCATTCCGATACCTTGTTGAAAGGGTTTTGTTCGAACATTCACCTAACCGGTTTTTTCAAATTTGTTCAACCCATAGCGATTAGCCCTCTCGGTCAGAGATACGACGATTATTACGACGATAAGATGGGTAAAGCTCATTGCTTCTTGGCTTTAACCAATGTGCAAATTGGTTATGGTTATACAATATGGCTATTGTTATGTATGGCATACTATAACAGTTTATTTATCTATCTACATTATAATATTAAATGCTGGCTTGTATACTGATACATAATATCCGAAACATGACATATATTATTTCAAGTATGCTACGTAGAAGTTGTCAAGTACAGAGAAAAAATTGAATAAATATAAAAAAATACGTGAATCACATTCCATTAAGGCAGGCACTATGAACTGGAATGAATGAACTAGAATGTAATATCATAGTTGGAGTTCAGAAATTCTTCTTTCTGCCTTGCCACTGCTTTCTGAAGAGTATAGCTGATATCAGTACATCTGATCTAATATCAACTGTTCAAAATAATCCATCATTTAATTGGTGACCATAATTAATGAGCTCACTGTTATTCATGGGTGAAGCTCAAACATAGCTTGCACAGAATTTTTTTTAATAAAAGAATTAAATTTTTTCCACAATTACTTTTTATAGTAATTTGCCAAGACGTTCTTAATAGAGAAGAACCAATTTGGCTCTTTGCAGCTTCGTCTGTACAGCCGCAATCAATTGTCAAAGTTAGGGAACTTTAAATGAAAACTCAATAAATAACCGAATGCTTGTACTTCTATACTTTCATTATCGCTATACTTTCGATACTGATTAATGAGGAATACATGGCTGCGCTATTTTGTATATTATACAAATTTGTTCTATTTTAAAGTTCTTTATTTGAATTAGGTTTAATTGAAAATGATTCTCAGTTTTTCTTCTAAACTAGACAATGGCATAAACGTAATTATTATTAAGTGAAGAATTAAAGTTCAGTCATTTAGAACAAAATGACTTCAGATTTTTACTTTCAATATTACCGTCTTTATTACTCTGGTTTTATGTGAAGGTGGTGTGATAAATAATCACATTAATTTCATACCGTATATATTTATCATGTAGACATCATGCAGCGTAATATCATGCAAATAGAACTAGGATGATAAAAAATAGTATTGATGTTGTGACATTTGCTCAATTCCATTGACAAGATCCAATATTCATTTTAAGATCTGTCAGATCAAGTGGAATTCATAATCATCATGTTCACCTCTATACAATTCACAAAATTATTATTCATCTTAGAGACGCTAGTATAGATAGACTGGCAATGCAAGATACATCAAACATTATAATATATTGTCAACTGAGCAATGACACTCAGTATAATAATTAATACTCGGATTTTTCTCGCATATTGAGTTTAATTACGAGTACAATTCTCTAAAATGATCGTGTTCATATTTCACAGCTGGCTATAATTATTATGTCATCTTATGAATTTCGGGGATGCGATATTTTGATTTTTCACATACTCACTCGCTCACTCACTTTTTTACTATCCACAGCTGTTTCAGCCAAGGAAGAATTATCCTTTTAATGTGTCGTTCAGTGAGTTTTCCCAAGGATGAGATCTAGTGTAATCGAATTTTATATCATAAACCTACTATGTTCCAAATTTCGTGAAAATCGTTAGAGCCGTGTTCGAGATCCGTTGAACATAAATATCCAGATATAAAAATACAGAAATTGCTCGCTCAATATAATAGGATAGTAATGTAGTGAAAATCATTATTATCATAATTATGTTTATCAATAAATTAAAATAACGAGCAAAGCTCGGTGCCCCGATAATTTATTGATAAATAGAACACAATTCTCTAGAATGATCGTGTCATTCACGCTCACTTTTTACTATCCACAGACGACGAAAGTCCTTGGTTACAGCCAAGGATGAATTCTCCTTTTTTATGACGTTCAGCGAGTTTTCCCAAGGATGAGACCTAGTCCAATGGAATTTTTATATCATGAACCCACTATGCTCCAAATTTCGTGAAAATCATTAGGGCCGTTTTCGAGAACCGTTGAACATTAATAACCATATATAAAAATATGAATAAATAAGTATATAAATATATAAATAAATAAATATATAAATATATAATATATAAATATATAATATATAAATATATATATATATAGATATATATATATATATATATATATATATATATAATATATATATATATATTTACAGATACATAAATTGCTCGCTCAATATAATAGGATGTTATGTATCAATTACGTGGATGTCCTAGAATCGCTCGAGAACAGGTGTCACTTTGTCACTAGATGCAGGTCGGAGCTTGTGAGATGGGGTTATAATACTGAGGATGCAATCTGCGAATGTGGGATTACTCAAAACCATGAACACCTCATGACTTGTCCAAATATGGAAATACATTGCACGATGGAGGATACTATTTCAGGAAATGACAAAGCAGTTTCTGCGGCTAAATTTTGGAATAGTATTTGACTCTGTGTGAACAAAAGAAGAATGTATCAACCACACCAAAGCATTTGGACAGTTTCATACTCGTCAATCGTCAATCAAAATAGGGCACTAAAGAAGATTATTGCTTGAGTCTGTGCCTTGTTCAGCTATGAGTTCATTCATAATACAGTTGCTGCTCGATATTGTTCGGTAACTATATGGAAAACCAGAATGTGAACTGAGACATAACATTATTTGTATCTTGACGTCACAACAGATTCGAAATAATGATAACAATCACAGAAAGTTTGTGCAAAATTTCAATTTATTCTTCACAAGAATTACAATAAATAAATTTTTATAATATAATCATATTATCAAATTCGCAATGCACAAATCCAAGTTTTATGAGTTAGTTGTTCATAGTACATTGGCTTTGTATTATGAACTAAATCACAGATCTAAGGAATAAATTACTAGACTTATATCATCATATCTTACAATATAAATAAGTTTCTCTTTGTTAGGGGATATTTCCTAAGTATATTCAATCTTCATCCTATTCCATCATCGTAGAGAGCTCTCCCATCCTTGATGTGATAATTATCTTATCATCTGGAATAAACAAAAAATTATATTATTCACCATTAACCTTGAGTCTTACAACTTCTTCAAACATTGTATTTTTAATGTATTATATTTCGTACTGTAATAGGAATTCGATAGCTAAATTATTGTTGTAACACTGCTTCACAGGTCTGCAGTAACACCTCCATCCTTACAGGAAATCTTCCCTTCCGTAAGAGTACTTATTGCCAATTAAATACAGTTTACATATTCCATTCTTATTATAACTTGTTTAGATATAAGAGAAATGAACTGATTCAGAGACTGAGAAACTGATACTGTGATTCAGCACGCATATTAGGCCGAGTAATGCAGGTAATGTTATGATTTTATTCCATGATATCGTATATGAACTTAACTGGAATAGATGTTTTGTAAAAAAATTATAGTTGGATCACCTTATGATCGCTTCCACACTTCTTATCGTTTTCTTGACGACATGGCACTGCACGACAGGAAAGGAAACTCTGAATCTCGATACGCCAACTCAATCAGCCAATCAGAGAGCTTCCTGTTACTGTCATACCGTTCCATGTCGGAAAATCAGTATTAAAACGGTCATTAGCAATAAGGAACAAACATTGGAGTTATAAAGAAGTAAAAAAATAAATCCTAGTAAACTTACCAGTGAATGAAGCTATTCAAAATCTGGAGAAAAACCTTGCTGGTGGGCCATATGATGTCGCTGGTGTTGGGGGTGGTGGAGGTGGTGGAGGTGGTGGAGGTGGTGGAGGAGGAGGTGGTGGTGGTGGAGGAGGTGGTGGGGGTGGAGGAGCAGAAATCGGGGCAAATATCTGTTGAGGTGGTGGGTATGGTCCTTGTGGAACAGGGAATACAGGTGGAGGAGGTGGTGGTGGAGGTGGTGGAGGAGGAGGAGGAGGAGGAGGTGGTGGAGCTGAAATTGGAGCGAAGAACTGCTGGGGAGGTGGAGGAGGAGCTGAAATTGGGGCAAAGAATTGTTGAGGAGGAGGATACGGTCCTTGAGGGATTGGTGCTGGTGGTGGTGGTGGAGGGGGTGGTGGAGGGGGTGGAGGCGGTGGAGGTGGAGGTGGTGGCGGTGGTGGAGCAGAAATTGGAGCAAATATCTGTTGTGGTGGTGGGTAAGGACCTTGAGGAACACTCACTGGTGATGTGAAGAAGTTTGACGGCGGTGGAGGCGGTGGAGGAGGTGGTGGAGGTGGTGGTGGTGGTGGCGGCGGAGGAGGAGGAGGTGGAGGAGGTGGTGGAGGTGCAGGTGGTGCCGAAAATGATGGTGGTCCGTAGACTTGTGCCGGTTCAACAGCAGGGAATGGTGTGAATGCTGCCCCAGGTGGATAAGGTCCTTGGCTGAGTACTGAGGCTACCGCCAGTAGCAGGCATGTCAGTCTAGTAATCTGTGCACACAAATAACGATATTAAAGTCAAATGCAGTGTATTAATTATGTTAAAATACAACTACTTTTAAAAATGTTAAGCACAGCCTGGACATTTGATTTTTAATTCAATTCGAAAATCAATTTGATTAATTAGGAATCAGTCAAACGAGCCGACTAGCTTCAATCTCAGTCATAGAAGATGATGGTGATAGAATATTGATTCCAAAATCAATAATGAATAATAAAGAGTAATGATTACACATAGATGGATAAGTATAGTCTTCAATTTATTTCCCTCCGAACCTCCCTTTCTCATCATCAAGTTATGATTTCCTTGCTTTTCTTCTTCAATCATTCAATAGGATTACGGATTCAATATAGTGAAACAAGCCTGTATCTTCACTTTGTAGAGTCACAGATACAAAGAGATTTTCGTTTGTGGCAAGCTGCTTCAGCTCTTTCTATTATGCCTATACACACATATTACAGTAACCCTAGACAATTTTGAAAGAGATTAGACATTGAGAATCCCAATTGAAGTGGGAAAAAAATTATTACTTCCTACTTTTTATGTGGAATGATGTAGAAATTATACCTCAAGAAGTTTACTAGTACCATATATGAATAAATAGGAAGAACTCAGCACATGAATCTCTCTTACAAAATTGCTTACAGTATTCAATTTGTTGAAGAGCAGGTGGGACATTTAAAAAGCAAGATTATATATTTATAACTAGACAGTACACATTAATTTGAAAAGCAAGATAAGAAATGTATTAGACACAAAAAAAAATCTTTTCATTACGAAAAGGACACCTTCTAGTAAGCCTCTTTGCCAATAATGTATGTTTTTTTTCTAAATCAAAATAACTAAAATAATAATTGAGAGTGTTAAATTGCAATAAGAGTTGAATGTATCAATAGAGAATGATTTACTACTGACTTCGCAAAATAATGAGATGTGTTCCTCACAAACAAATGATACCATACAACTTAATGTGAATCAGTCGCTTTTGGAGTTTGAATAGAAAATGGAAAATTATTTTTTTCCAAATTTATCAACAAAATATTGTTAAAGTTGATCTGAGTTGAATTTTCCTACTCCTATGCAGAATAATATCATAGTTGTATGTGAGTTGAATTTTTCCAGTTCGCAAAACCTGAGGAAATGTTTAAATTACTCACCTGTTCCATGATTGCTGACCAAGATGTATCTGATGTCTTCTGCTTGCAGGGGTCAGTTTATATATTGAAAGACATTTGATAGTGTGCAAGGATGGAAGGGTGGACTGGTTGACTTTCTCCCATGTGCGAACTCGTTCAGTACCCCTTCAAGGTCACAGTCAGCATCGCTTATCTCCGAGTTCATCTCTTTGTTTCCGCGAGCGAAATGCGTCATCGGTCAACGCATCCGCAGATAGCAGTTCATTTCTCTGGAGCTGAAAATTAGATTATCATCTGTCCAGGCGTGGAGTCCTCCACACATCTTCCTACTCTTATGGGAATTTCGGAAGATAATAGTAGTATTAGAATGATTGAATGAAAATGACGCTTCATTCATATACCAGAAAAGCGTTTTGAATTGGTTCTTATTCTAATAATTCAAGTTCTTAATAATCTAGGAATAATAATATCCAGAAAAACCAATAATGATTGTATGCACTGTTTTCTAATGAATTATGAACCTCTATAGGATAGCACCATATTTTTTAGTATGGGATTCTTAATAAACAGAATTGATTTTTGACAGGCTTATAGTTTTTTCGATTGATGAAGATAAAAATGTGTGGGAGAGCCTCTAATCATCCTATGCATATCTATATGTTTATTATTGATTTTTCAATTAATTATTCCATTCAATTTATAATATGTATTATTCTCTAATAGTATAAATAATATAGGCCTAACAGGTATAAAAATCTAAAAACTCCAAGTCGAGAGGGAAAATATATTTCAAAATATAAAAATACACTTAACTTGACTTTATTATGTGCTGCATACAACACATGTATGTTTACAAATGGACTGCAATTCTTTATTCACACCAAAGAAAGCGGCTTGTTGAATAACAAATCTTTTTCTTTTCCTTGCTCTATTACCTTGCCCTATGTAAGGAAAGTATTGCTTTCCAGAAAAATTTAAGGTACCCTAATTTCATGTTTTCTATACGTTTCATTACTATCCTTGCCCAATTACCATAGGTAAGGAAAGTATTGCTTTCCGAAAAAAAATAAGGTACCCCAATTTCTAAATTTCTATACGTTTCAAGGTCCCCTGAGTCCGAAATGTGGTTCTTGGGTATTGGTATGTATGTGTGTGTGTGTGTGTGTGTGTGTGTGTGTTGTGTGTGTGTGTGTGTGTATGAGTGTATGTGCATCTGTGTACACGATATCTCATCTCCCAGTTAACGGACTTGAAATTTGGAGCTTAAGGTCCTTACACTAAAAGGATCCGACACGAACAATTTCGATCAAATGCAATCCAAGATGGCGGCTGAAATGGCGAAAATGTTGTCAAAAACAGGGTTTTTCGCGATTTTCTCGAAAACGGCTCCAACGATTTTGATAAAATTCATACCATAAATAGTCATTGATAAGCTCTATCAACTACAACAAGTCCTATATCTGTAAAAATTCCAGGAGCTTCACCCCATCTATGCAAAGTTTGATTTTGGATTCTCAATTATCAGCCCTCATATACAATTTAAACGAAAAATTTCAAGTGGAAAAGATTGAGCATGAAAATCTCTGCATTCAATGTCCAGTAGCATTCCCACCTAAAATTGAAAATTAGCTTGAAATCCGAGAAAATGTGATTATTAAATTGCAAACTGTTGGCAACTGTTGGTTCTATCAAATCATTCACTACGAAGAGATAGCAGACCTCGTTTGTTTCCAGCGTTATTGACCTATCACCAGCTGTCTCATATCTTTGAGTAGTAGACTTGTGATGCGCGAGTACACTAGCGTCAGGTGATCAGTTTTCATAACGGCAAGGAAAGTTGTGTGAGTGCACCACACCAGATTTTTTTTTTTTTTAATGACTGATCCCTGGTCAATGTGACTCTCGTAGAATTTTAATAATTTAGAGAATCCAATTACTATTGGTATTTATTGATGGAGAATTGAGAACCTCTTCATGGCATACAGTGAAGACCTGAGCCTCATGTTTAAACCGGATTTCAGACATTTTTGGCAAAGTCGTCATTGAATGAAGAAAATAAATTCGGAGAATGGTTGTTATTTTGTTTAAAATCATACTCATTGCGATGATAATAGTATTTCTAGACATTTCATATACATCGTCATCTATGAATCCATCATTTCGTATATAATCCAAAGTTGACCGCACATATTATTCTCATATCTCCAATTGGGTTATCACAATAAATTTGTTCGAGGTCATCCCAGCTAACAGTCAGTCATTATATTTCCCAGAAATACGAAAACCTACAAAAAATACAGTTTCTATATTGTCAAAAATCAATTCATCATACTTCAACTCCTTTTTCTGAACTTCCAGGGTGGGAATGCAATCACTAGCACTGAAATCCTCAGATATACAGTTCTTAATGCAACCTCCAACTATTGTTGATTGTCAAATTGAATTATTTAGGTAATAACTTATCCTAATGTATTTTTATTGTATAGTTTTCCATGTTCATATGCAATCAATGGGCCAAATTATCATAGTATAGCAAGGAAAATGTTTTTGTGTATGCATCGTGCAATAAGTATTAGATCAATGGAAGTATCAAATCAAGATAGTTTTCAAAAACTTTAACTGGAAAAAGGTTCCTCTTTCAGTGAAGTAAGTGTTTTTCTGTAAGTTTTGAAAATGAAATTTGATAAGTGCAATGGTTCAATTCTCATACAAATCTTATAAAAAAGATATCAAATAAATTGATAATTGCACGCATACTATCTAGATCTTGAGACATTCACCACTACTTTCTTCTATAGGTTTTTCAGAGGCTCTTCCAGTTGTACTGCTCTGATAAGTAGTATTCACATACTGATTCACAGATTTTACTTATTCCGATATTTACAGATTTCTGATTATCAAGTGAGTTCTTAGTGGATTTGTCACTCTCTTCTGCAAGACTTTCATAGTGAGGTATTTATGATAATAGAATATCATACACTAATCCATTCATACAATAACAAATAGAGTGCAATTGAACTTCTTCGAGTGAAATATCATTTTATAACATCATTAGCAATAAATAGTAAACTAGGATGAAAAATCAACGCACTGGAAGATCTACTGGTCACTACTGGAGAGTGATAATACCGTAAGAAGAGGAATCAAGATTTCCTCTCAATTGAATATAGTAATCAGTGGCTCTACCATCTAAGTATGTTATTCGATATGAATGTAATTTTCTGTATCATTCTATGTATTAACGGATGCTATGGTTCACCAATTTGAATATTGAAGCCTATCAAAAATAATTGTGAGCTACAAGTGAGAAATGAAAACATATTTCTCAAAAAAATCATTCCATCAGAAGTCTCAAAAGCTTAAAAAAGAAAAATTTCATAGTAGTCAACAAGTTTATTGATAACCTTGGAAATTTCCTTCAATGGTTAAAGATGTAAAGATACCTTACAATATCGCACTAAATTCCTTGAATATGAATTACATTGATCTTGAATGATCAATGACCAACAGCAATGTACTGGAAATATATCAGATATGGAAAATTATCAGATGGTGAAATATTTTCGAAGCAAAAGTTTGAAGATTAATCGGAAACGATACGAAATTGGCATACCAGTAATATTCTATTCGTATTTTAGTACATTCAATTCACAATCAGCATTATATATTTAGATTTGATCATTCATTTCCATACTCTATTTATTCCTCTATCAATGTCAATCATCATTCTTAACCGTGGGAATCAGACTTTTTGCTTTTATTCAAGGCTGTTTGTAAACAAGCAGTTATTCCATTCAGATGTGATGTAATGATAGTATTCTGATTTTAGAGAAGAGTGAATCGATACAGTGATTGTTATCTCACAATCTGTTAACAGGATATTCACGGTTAGTATTTCGTATAAATAATAGTGTTGCTATAACAAATCAATGGTATCACTGTCCTCTGAATTGTGAAATATTAATGGTTACTGTATTGTCCAAGCGTTACTGTAACCCGTTATATTATTGTACCCGTTTTGAGTATGGACAGAACGTTATGGAATGATGTCTTGTGTAGCCTATATAATATTGTATTTGAGGGAGAATCTCTAAACACTCTATAATATTAGGCTCTTATGTGAGCTCCTGCGTGTAGCCTTATTTTCTTCCATATTTGTATTAGCTTGTGTAACGTGTACAGCTTAGAGCCTACATACTACAACTCTATTTAACTCGTATTTTCAGATTCTACAGGAAATAGTTAAACTACAAAAGAGCTCTATGCTGAAAAAGTACTCTCAAGTATATTATAACTGAGTAGTTGAGACGTACAACTTATAATTCCATATGTAGTCACCAGCCTTCTTGATAATACAAATCTTAATCATATTTCGAATAATATACTATGAAAAATATTGGAAGATTAAAATGTTCTACTTCACCAACCCCAAACAAGAAAAACAAGTATTTTTATTTGTTCTAGAATAAACTTTTTAATGTCACTTCTCATGAATTATATTTGATATGAACTCTATTCTTCTTCGTGAAAAGAAATACTTACATAAATTGGAAGGCTACTTAATATTCTACTCCATCAACCTCAGACAAGAAACAAGTATTCTTATTCGTTCTAGAATACACTTTTCATGAATTATATTTGATATAAACTCTATTCTTCTTCGTGGAAAGAAATACTTACTATCAATCTTCGTGTAGGATGATAATTAAATAGGTATGACTCATTGAAAGTCCTGAGGACAGTCCTAATTGGAGAGAATAGGGAACTTTGTAAGAAAGTGTGTTCATTATGAATGACACATTCATTCATTTTCCGTCTTCAGATGGAGCAAGGTCATGGATAAATCCAGTTTCCGGTTCCATACTTCATTATCTAATTGGTTCATTCACGTGTTACACCAATATGTCCTCTAGCAAAGGACTAATTGATTATACTTCTAGACAAAACTACAGGTGGACCATGTGACTCATTGGCTGTTCTAGCATCTGAACATCGCAAATAGAAACGCTCTTGACAAAAAATACTATGATGTTAATTGATTGTTATAATTAGCCATAGAGTTTCCAAAGTGGGTAAGCAGATTGACGTAATGATTCATTTATTGTGCTCATTTTCAAAGCATATTATTTATTGTTACCAAGATTTAAAATTTTCCTTCAGCTTCAATCTCATGAGAAAAATAATCTTTTCTTTCTTCTCTCCACCTTGTACTAAAACTAACACTTGACTCGTTTGCCTTCAGACTGATTCTTCATTTATTGATTTTTTTCTAATATACGATGTTGATTGTTACGATCAAACTCAACCAAATTATGATTTTTGAAATAACAATATGACTTGAGCTAGCATCGATCAAATTTTCAATACACTGATGGATGACTTACAAGGAAACATGAAGAATAGGATTTTGTTTGTCACTTGGACAAAATTATTGTACAACCTGTTGTTGAAGATTGTTGCTCACAAGTCTACAGGAGGACAAAATCACCAAATGAGGAAATAATAGTAAACGTTATGGGCATTACGCCCATTTTAATGTATTTAGAAGCAAACATTTACAAATTCGAACTATGATTTGACACTTTTTTCAAGTCTTGAGATCCGTGAAAAACGTTTCCAATGGAAATACGAGAATACCTTATTGATTATCATCAATTAAATCAATCTCTTCATCCCATCAAATCAATCTAGAACTTTTTCATACTCTTGAAAGCCAACGTATCTTGTTGATTCAAATATATTGGAAAATACAAAACTAAATCTAGGATTTGAAAATGTATTTTTCCATTCGATTTCAAACTTTCAAACATTCTAATCACAACTGGATATTCAATGATAATTAATGAGAACCCTCTAATAAATAGCTTATAGAAAAAATGAATTGAGTATGAACTTTCAACATCCACTTTTTTGAATTGGTTCAAGTATTGTGGTAAGTTTTGAGCATAGTTTTTTATTTCCTCTAATCGATTTCATCCTATGAACTTTCAAAAGACTTCATCTAAATCTCTGAAATATAAGCAATAGATTTTTTGGAAGTCCAATACAAATTATTCATACTCTATCAACTCAGAAGACGACCTATTCAAGTGTTTACTTTCTGATGTTGGACGTTAAATTGAGTTGTCCAAGATAAATGGTGAGAATAGAAAATAAGTTTGAGAATGAACTCTAAACAAAATCAATAGATAGGTGCATTTCATTAGAGTCTTCCTTGTGGATGTTTGATCACGAATCTATTTTTGAATATCTAATAATAGTATTCATCATACTGAATACTTTCAAATAGATAGTTTTCAGTCAGATAGACCAGTCAACATGATTTTTTATATTCTCAACTTTTCACAACCCTTCCACAATTCACTAGAGAGCTCTATCCAACTAATACAACTAAAATACATACCTAGAATTCTAGGTACATTGAATCCAACTACAAATTCGACCTTGACCTATTTCTATATCTGACAGCAGTAGAACAAATTCATCGAGACGTTTTCCTCCTCGACCGCTTTCTATTTGGATCTAATCCTACACGCCTCCAGTCATTTCCGAACTATCTTGTCAACAGGTTTTCACTCATATTCGTCCAGTACAGAGAGCTCATCCGACCAGAAGTTTCTCACAGGTGGGTTGTTATCATTATTTATTTGTTTACAAACTGAGATAGCCTTTTCCTTGTCCAAATATTGAAAATTAATAATGTTTATTGCTCTTGGATTATCAATACGGATACGGCTCGATAGAGAAGGCCTTATCCCGTTTTAATTTGTTTGGTTTGTCAGTTCGTTCAATTTTATTCAAGAGGAATGGTTGTTGAATTCTGTTACAATAGCTACAGAAGAAACAGTCAAACATTCAGCTTACAATCATACAGAGGCCGTATTCTGAATAGCCTACTTTGTATTTTACTTGAGGAAACCAACAACCATTGAAAACCTGCATTTATTCAATCAAGGAAATATAGTATTAAATGTGTCAATTTTCCCTGGTTAAAATTGAAAGATTTGAAATTTTTAATTTATTTTAGAATTAAAATTTAAAAATTTGCAATTTTTTTAGAATTTAAATTTGAAAAATTGGCTGTTAATATTGTATAGAAAATATTGTATTAAATGTGTCAATTTTCCCTGGTTAAAATTAAAAGATTTGAAATTTTAAATTTTTCAATTTTTTTAGAATTAAAATTTGAAATTTTTCAATTTTTTTAGAATTAAAATTTAAAATTTTTCAATTTTTTTAGAATTTAAATTTGAAAAATTTGCTGTTGGGTTCTGCTTAAAGTGCATTGAACATTTATAATAATTTAAAGAACGTATTCTGTGATAGGCCTTCTCTTGAGTATTTTCAGAAGAAACTATAAACCGTTGAAAACCTGAATTAATTTAATCAAATACGATCAAAATATCCATTTCCTTAGACAGCTCTTAGGAAACATAGGATGAAAAATATACCAAAAATCGAAATGATTGATGTATTCGATTAATTTTGAAAATATACATAATTGAAGGTTCCGGGTACTCAATCCCATTATTGCCCTCATAATGCACACTGATTGTTATGATTTACAATTTGAAAATAATACATGGAAACAGGAAAATGTTCATTACTATTTTCCACTATTGAGTACAAAGAGCAAAACTCTAACTCAAGAGTGTAGAGTTTAATTCTCCTCAAAAATCTCACACCTTCATAAAATCCACCCACGTAACAAACATAACTTTTACTTCCCATTATCACAAATAAACACATTCATCAGATTGTTAGTGGAGTACGTATATTTCCACAAATAAACATATATAATAGGTTAGAGTAGTTGAGTGTGGAGTAGGTACGTATACATTCACAAATAAACATTCATAATAGGTTTGTTAGAAGAGTGGGATATGGAGCGGACCATATTGAATGAGAAGGGCATATTACGTAGACAGCAACATCTATGGGGTAAAACAGCTCGTATGTTTGAGGACAAACGTTTATTTGTGCACAATTCTGTTCCGTATCAAACTGGGTTACAATAGGGATGGAGTGAAGTGGATGGTCTTGCTTATCTGCTAACTTACAGCCCATGTGGGTGTTTTCCATTGTTCGTTATCGGGCAGCTTGTCATCAGACTGTTGGTTCACACCTCCTTTCTTCCTTCCACTTCCCTCTTCCTCGCTCCACTGTTCTGCGGTATTTATCATTCCATAAACTATCTTCTATTATGCGCGAAATGTTTATAATGCAAACTTCCTGTAGCAGCGGTCTGACAGGTTCTCTGCGATCTCATCTTATTTACTGACACTCAACCACGGTTTCTTCCGACTGACACTAACACTAAAGCACTCCAACATTGACACTATATTCTGGACACTAACTGTATTTTGGGCTTGTCACTTATCCGCTACCTTTCTGCACACAAATTATTGTCTATTTGAATTTGGAGTGGATCTGTTTCCCCCTCAAACTGTAAAGCTTTCCTCAGCATGGAGAGCTCCATAATACTATGACAATTCTCTGATTGTTTCCAGGAATATTCCCTATTTTCCCACATCAAACTGAAAGAGGTTTGTGATGAAATGCTTTAATCTCCTGAGTAATGCAATATACTTCAATCGTTTAATATGGTTTTCGTTTCAAAATCTGGTTGTTATTGATTCGTAGAATGAACTTCTATTTTATGTTTCTCTTTTTTGGTATCATACCTTTCAATAAAACTTTTAGGGCCGGTTTCCGAGCTCGGGATTAAATAAGTCCAAGACTTTAGACAGCTGGAGTCAGAAAATTGGTTTTCCAACGGGGCGTAGTCACAGTCATTGTCATAGTCACGTTTCAATTAAATTTCGAAAAACTAGAAAATTAAACACAAAATAAAATAAAGAGAAAATAGTGTAAAGTTTCAGCTATTTTGTATTATTTAGGAATGTCCAATTTATTCAAGGAAAAAATACGAATCAATATTGTCACACTTTAGATTTGATGAAAAAATCGATGATACATTTATCGTGGAACTCAATTCTTCCCCTTTCGTATATTATGCAGAATTATTGAGAGAACTGATTCATCATTTCTATATTTTTTTCATATTTCTTCCTTACCTCTTCAATAATGTCAATCGAATTCTCTGGTTCTTGTGCTTGTAGGTACATACCACAGAAAAAAGGAATAAGGAATGTTTTTTCTTAGTGTCCATTGAAAAATCAGATGAATGTAATCGTTGGAAACTACATAAGAATCCTAATAAGTTACTTTATCGCATGAAATTATATAATTTATATCTTATTTCACTGAAATTCATTCACAATGTAATAAAATGAACAATTCGGACACTATTCAAATAGATAACTTGAGAATTGACAGCTTTTCAGGATTTATCACCCCAAGTGTAAAATGTACTTTTCGAAATGGGATCTCCATTATTTGTGGCCAAGAACAAAGATATTGACCTCGTGTTACGGAAAGAGAGAGCTGGAGATACCCTGAGATGTTGGAAGGCGGTAGAGTGTGAGGGGGGCGGTTTTGTCGCCGGAGGCGGTATCTTGTGTCCAGCCGCCGCCGCCTCTTTACAGCCCAGGCTTAAATCACTGCCGCTGACCGTAAACATAGGTTGCTGGCCTGCAAAATACTGATAACAACGAAAAGCTTTTCTGGAGTCGCTTGATAAGGACCTGTCCACCCAAAATGTCCTCTTTTTCCTCCTCATTCAGATAGTAGACTCTAGTTTTGCTTGCAAACAGCGGCTATCTCTTTCCAAAAAGTATTTCGAACACGTCCTCTCACTTACTCATGAAGTATCACTATTATTCGTCTTTCTTACTCGCACTCAATTTCCTCCCTACTATTTCCGTCCCTTGTAAATTTTCTCCACATTTTCCTCCTCCTTCTCCACCTAGAATACTTTCCTTTTCCTCCTCTTCCAAGTCTACTGTCACTTCCCTAACACAAAAATTATTCCTTTTTCCCTCTCCCTTGTTTTCTCTCCTCAAACACACACACACACACACACACACAGATACACACACAATTGCAAAAGAAGCCCTTTGCAGTGCAATATTTTTGCAACATTTCTATCCACCCCGCCCCGCACAATCTTCGCCAACCTTCCTGACTGTGATGTCAGCTTGTTTCACACGGGAATCCGTTTTACGTAATGCTAAAAGAATGGAGTTGCGTTTATCTTCGAAATACAATGGCAATGATATAATCCAGTTTTCCTGGCGCCTCTCCATCACTGTGGGATTGTTCTGAAATGGAATAACCAGTTAGTTACTGTTAGAAATAGATATATTGTTCACAGTTGACTTGAATTTGAGATGGATGATAGATCACATCACTTCATTGAGTATAATAGAGAGCGCTTATTTATCATAATGAACAAAAAAGTCAGCAGTTGCATAGAAATTGTTTTTTTATTCATTTATACAATGAGTATACTATCAAAATGTTTAACAAAGTGTTTCACTTGGAGCATGTGTAAGGGAATTTGTATAGAAAAACTTCGTTTTAAATAGTTGCTGGAAATTTATCTATTGGATAAAAATCATTATCAATGATTTGGTCATAAATGGACAATGATATAATGGTCATATACATGACAAAAGGATGTTGTTTTTACAAGGTCGTAACTCAATTGTAGATCATTCTCATCTACCTCTAAAACGATTATATTATTACATATTATTGTATAATAATTCATTGATATGGTGTTGATTATTATTTATTCTTTTACAGTCAATCATTACTCTAAAAGTCTTCAGAGCTCGTACTTCAGAACTGCCAGCCAAGTTCCAATTCGTTCAACTGTAAGACATTAAAATGTCATTTTAATCCCAGAACCCGTCTCTTTTATGATCTTTATCTCGGAAAGTAAGAACGTTATTAAAAGCAAAATATCAAAGCTTTGAAAAATTGTAGAGCAGTTTTGTCCTTCCAATATTCTATGTTATTGTTTCGAGTAGCCTTATCTCTTGAGCTGCTTTGGAGCCATTATTGTAATGAAAGAAAAAAAATTCAAATGGGTAATGATGAAGAAGAAAATTGAAGTCCTCCTACGTCAAACCATAGAGAAAAGATACCGTTGGATTGTGTTATTTGTCTCCTACGCTACACTTCCTAATTGATTCTGATGAGATTAAAGATATCGAGCACCATGAATAGTTTATGTTGAGTGAGTTGAACTGTTCACTGCCCACTAAACAAGTCACGTTCTACGGGATACACTCTATCTTTCCCAATAACAATGATACGTTTCCCTGAATAACGACGAGATTTTCCTGTTTCTGAACAAATGTCATGACAGTATGTTGCTAGACTCTGTATAAAAATGTACAAAAACGTAAAATGTAGAATGAATAAATAAATCTACAATAAAAATAAGACTTAATAATAACCAGACAGAACTCTCTCAACAGCTCTCGAGCTCTTTAGAGTATCAAATTAATTCCGTTATCAATTCAGAGCCTCAAGTTTCAATTTGCGATCTATAAGAACATGAACAGAGATACCTTTTTCGCATAACATTAAGTGAAAAATGATATTTCTATCAGACCTCTTCAATAATATTCCATATCATCTTCATATGGTGTCTTGCACAAAAATGTTTTGAAATCGACACAAAATACTGTATTGAGATCCTGTGTAGCTTCCATTCTCATTTGTTAAGCATTCCTCATGTGTTACAATCAATTCTCATTCTGATACTATACAGAAATAGGCCTACAACTGATATCGAATCTCATCTTCCAAAAATGACCTTCTTCCAATATCCGTAGGATGTCAATCTATAATCCTAGCCGCATCATTCATCCTGATTAGTTGGGTGCTTAGATGTTCGCTCTTAACTCCAAATCAGTCTGTTAGTTGATAATCACTGTCTGATGTAGGATTAACGGATCTATGAAATACAGCGAACAAGGTGAATCATCTACAGAGTAGGATAATCAATATAATTAATTGCTTCGCATTATGAGAGGAGATTGAATAGATTTTGTTGTTACTAATGGTTTTGGAAAAGATTCATCTAAATAGAGTCAAATTTAGCTATTTGGCACCCCTACTGTTTCTTTGCCACAACTCTAAATTTACAGTTATAAACGTGAAACATATTTTCAGAACCTATAGCAAGTCTATTATGGAAATAATATTGATTGGACACCATTATATAACGATGCAGCTTCATAATTTTTGTATTTTATTTTGAACAATATACTGGTTTGTTCACTCCTACAATTTTAGAGAGAATTGGTTCTAGCGGTGAAGGTCAGAACTAACTCGAGGCGCCAAGCAATATGGGAGTAGCTAGGCTAAATTATGCCGCGCCCCAAATCAAAGCAGCAGTCTCATTGGACAACGACTCTGTCAAGCTGCTTGCTTCCTATTGATAGTAAGATCATGAGCTATGAGAGTAAAATTACAAACCATCAATCCATTGACCAATCAGACAGCTCCTTAGCTTTGGAGACGTCAATACTTGTGCTGCATAGAAATTTCAACAAAGCTCGATTACTCCAGTAGGCTACTTTAATTTTTCTATAAAATGGATGACCTCTTACTTATTTCGAATTTCACCTCAATAAAAAAATCCTGGGCCGGGCAATATACAAGTATTATACTGCTATAACATCTGAGAATTCTCCAATCGAACTAATTGCAAGCTAGAGTTTTCATCACAAAATTTGTATCTTTTACACGATTTTGCAGCGTATTGTAATACTCCACCTTCTTGTTATATTTTACAGTATTCTTATAATTCCATTGAGAACTGAAGTCTGAATGGATGGAGTGATAAAAGCAAAAATAAATAATTATATTCAACAAACATCAGCCTTGAAAACCAGCTATATTACTGTGTTTTCAATGAGGAGTCATTGATAGATCGATTCAATTAGATGTTCATTGGACAGTACGATAAGATCAGAAACAGCTTTTATATCCCTCCAGCATTATTCTGCTTTTGGTCGAATCTGACACCCAGAAACCGTGAGAACAAATGTAAGATATTAATTCATATCAGATATCATCACGAGCAAATTTCTCTATTTTTGAGATGAGAGAAAACAAGACAGAAAGAGTGCCTCCAATCCGCATATTTGTGTCACAGATCTCTCATAGAGATTGGAATCGTACATTATTACTTCTAACAACCTAATTGAATATATAGGTACTATTATTGTCTACTATTGAACAAACAACCAGTATTAATCAAATTCTCTCATGTTCTGAATCGAGTTACTGGTAGGAGAGAGATTTTCTTGTTTGAGGCAACTTCAACCTTTTCAGTATAATCTATTCATAAGTTTAAAATGTACTAGAGCTCATACTTACATTTGTGGATCTCTCACTTCAAATTACATGGTTGAGTTTGAGTGAATTTTCATGATATTGAATAATTCATTTACAATAAATTGAAGACTAGAAGTCATGACATATATTTTAAATTTTGAAATAATATTGGTAAACTTAAGACCAAAACCATTCTCTCTGATATTTTTTCCTGCTTGCTATTGCAATAAATTCCTAACATAATGTCAATGAGCAATTTTCCCAGATATAATTGAAGAATGTAATTATTATGGTAGGTAGTTTTCACCAGGACTTCTAACTACCATATTTGAGATAAATGTTTTTTTTAAAGTAACTAAATATTCTTTGATAATAACCAATAATTTTTAGTATAGAATGGAAGTAATTCCATTTACTATCGATGATCAACAATCAACAATACCAATTTGATTAGCCTAACTCCCTCTATAATTGAAATTATCTGTAATCAAATTTTTGTCTATTCTTAAATTCTGAATAATATAAGAATACAGTGAATTGGTTTTCAGAAGCAATCAGTAAATACTCGGGTTTTACATTTCAACATTTAAAACTGTTGAAACATTTTGGAAATCTGCTTTCCTCATTATTAGTGACCCATGTAATGTAATGTAAACGCAGATACAAATTGAGAGACTATGATCATTCTATCACACAAATCTTCAAGAAACACATAAAAATCTGAGAATGTGATCTATCACAATAATAATATTGATTCTGTTATCAGACGAATTGTTAGTCTCCAATCATGACAGACTTGAAAAATCAGGTTCCGATTGGAGAAAAGTCTTACTCAACAGATTCGGTAATGACTTTTTCTATTTCCTGTGCCTCCTTCATGAGGTTTGCTAAGCTGAGCAGCGACACAAGCGGTGACAAATGAGGTTCGAGTCATGACAAATGAGATTTGATGAAGTTGTTAGCATCAGTTGTGAAAAAACGAGACTTTCGGTGCTCATCGAATTCCTATTCTTACTCTGCTTCCCAGTAAATGCTTCTTTGCACCAGCTTCCAAATCGTTCAAGACGAATATACTGTAATCGTAATCGTCAACAAGAAGTTAATCAGATAATCAACAGATTGGTAATAACTGGAAAAAGATGTTTGAAGAATACTTTTCTATTTCTACAATAGTTATTTAGAATGATGACTATTATCTACTTGTTCAAGATTGTTTCCCTGTTTTCATGGACTTTATATCAGTACCTAAGTGTGCCTTATAATATGTTTTGTGCCTAAGAAGATAATTTTGAATAAAATTTAGAATTTAGAAATAGGCCGACACATCTAGAAAATACCTGAGTCTATACCTAATTCATGCAGGTGAACGGGCTAGAGTCAAGAAAACTTCAATTAATCTTGCCATGCCTGATTTAATAGGTTTATACTATAGAATAACACTACAATTTGAAATAATAGAAAAATACAAACAGCTTCAATAAACATTGGCAGCTAAAATCGAACAACAGAAACAACAATATCATGTTACTTTGTTGACATTCTTCATCTGATTCGGGGGCGCATTACTATCCCCGTTTAGATAGCAATACGTCACAAAACCAAACAAGATCAGTCATAAAATAACCAATCAATTTCAACATGAAGTTACTCAAGAAAGAAAAAACCCGTTGAACCCAAATTTCGTCGATAGTAACCCATATAACCCATTTCATAATAATTTTGAATCCCACTTTTATTGACATTCTCGAATGAACCTTTGTTTCACTACACTGCACTTTCGTTGGTTTGTACGTTGCTTTATCGTCGGGGTTACAGTACCTTGTTTTTGGCGGTGAGCTTTTACCGGTTGAATTTGGCTTGACGGCGACGTCCTCTTACGTCCCTAGACCTGTCGTCTGAACGGGTGTCTTGAAGCGGTTTTACATAAAGTTGCGGAACCAAAGGGGTGGTAGTGCAAGAAGTTGGTTTGGGGACACACATGAACCGCTGTAAATAAATGTATTACAGCATTAATTTCTAACCTTTCCTACAATTCATCAAAAGCTAAAACAGGAGTTTATTCTGTTATTTAATTTAGATTTTATCTTGACGTTCTGATTTCCTTCTCAAAATTTAACAGTATTCTTATAATTCCATTGAGAACTGAAGTCTGAATGGATGAAGTGATAAAAGCAAAAATAAATAATTATATTCAACAAACATCAGCCTTGAAAACCAGCTATATTACTGTGTTTTCAATGAGGAGTCATTGATAGATCGATTCAATTAGATGTTCATTGGACAGTACGATAAGATCAGAAACAGCTTTTATATCCCTCCAGCATTATTCTGCTTTTGGTCGAATCTGACACCCAGAAACCGTGAGAACAAATGTAAGATATTAATTCATATCAGATATCATCACGAGCAAATTTCTCTATTTTTGAGATGAGAGAAAACAAGACAGAAAGAGTGCCTCCAATCCGCATATTTGTGTCACAGATCTCTCATAGAGATTGGAATCGTACATTATTACTTCTAACAACGTAATTGAATATATAGGTACTATTATTGTCTACTATTGAACAAACAACCAGTATTAATCAAATTCTCTCATGTTCTGAATCGAGTTACTGGTAGGAGAGAGGTTTTCTTGTTTGAGGCAACTTAAACCTTTTTAGTATAATCTATTCATTAGTTTAAAATGTACTAGAGCTCATACTTACATTTGTGGATCTCTCACTTCAAATTACATGGTTGAGTTTGAGTGAATTTTCATGATATTGAATAATTCATTTACAATAAATTGAAGACTGGAAGTCATGACATAATATTTTAAATTTTGAAATAATACTGGTAAACTTAAGACCAAAACCATTCTCTCTGATATTTTTTTCCTGTTTGCTATTGCAATAATAATTCCTAACATAATGTCAATGAGCAATTTTCCCAGATATAATTGAAGAATGCAATTATTATGGTAGGTAGTTTCCACCAGGACTTCTAACTACCATATTTGAGATGAATGTTTTTTTTAAGTAACTAAATATTCTTTGATAATAACCAATAATTTTTAGTATAAAATGGAAGTAATTCCATTCACTATCGATGATCAACAATCAACAATACCCATTTGATTAGCCTAACTCCCTCTATAATTGAAATTATCTGTAATCAAAGTTTTGTCTATTCTTGAATTCTGAATAATATAAAAATACAGTGAATTGGTTTTCAGAAGCAATCAGTAAATACTCGGGTTTTACATTTCAACATTTAAAACTGTTGAAACATTTTGGAAATCTGCTTTCCTCATTATTAGTGACCCATGTAATGTAATGTAAACGCAGATACAAAAGTGAGAGACTATGATCATTCTATCACACAAATCTTCAAGAAACACATAAAAATCTGAGAATGTGATCTATCACAATAATAATATTGATTCTGTTATCAGACGAATTGTTAGTCTCCAATCATGACAGACTTGAAAAATCAGGTTCCGATTGGAGAAAAGTCTTACTCAACAGATTCGGTAATGACTTTTTCTATTTCCTGTGCCTCCTTGATGAGGTTTGCTAAGCTGAGCAGCGACACAAGCGGTGACAAATGAGGTTCGAGTCATGACAAATGAGATTTGATGAAGTTGTTAGCATCAGTTGTGAAAAAACGAGACTTTCGGTGCTCATCGAATTCCTATTCTTACTCTGCTTCCCAGTAAATGCTTCTTTGCACCAGCTTCCAAATCGTTCAAGACGAATATACTGTAATCGTAATCGTCAATAAGAAGTTAATCAGATAATCAACAGATTGGTAATAACTGGAAAAAGATGTTTGAAGAATACTTTTCTATTTCTACAATAGTTATTTAGAATGATGACTATTATCTACTTGTTCAAGATTATTTGCCTGTTTTCATGGACTTTATATCAGTACCTAAGTGTGCCTTATAATATGTTTCGTCGAGTCTTAATAATGTTTCAAAATGTCTTTCAGGAGAAAAAAAAGGATTTAGTATGGGGTGATAGTCTATGACATGATATATTCTCAAGCATTACAAGCTTCCAATTTCAACTACTGTATCATCAACAAACTATTCTGCTGCAGCGTGTTATACAAGATAGACTATAAGATAATAGGATAGATTGTATAGTCTCCTATGAAACTGATCTACAAAAAAAAAACGTGATTTTGATTACTCACAATTGTGTCAATCTGGTTTTTCATAATAAAAATAAGAAAGAATGACGAATACAATTATTCAGTGGCGTTGCAAAGGAGGGTGTTTCCAAGTTACAACTCCCACCGCTCATCAGCCCGAAAAAAGGCCCAAATATCAAAGATAACACCTCCCCCCTCATCACTTCATATATTACTTTTGAATATTATGTACATTACTCAATTCATTACTTAGGAAATCTCAGCCAGTTAGCATATCATATTGAGTCCCTTGTACTTGCACATTACCTGATTGTAGTGTACAACGAGTAAGTATACTGCAAGGAAAACAATCAACATAGAAGCACGAGGAGAGAGTGAGATGCGAATTGAATTGAGATGTGAGAGTAGTTGAGATAGTAGAGCGAAGTTGTAGGCATTGCGAAAAGCGGTTAAACTGAATATGAAAGCGTCCGTCCGCTCGACCAACTGATGCTTTGCAATGGGCCGATTTAATTTCAAGTTTGCCGCCTGCAAATTCGCGCTTCTCATGCATATGCATGCAATCTTGGAATATTTCGCAGTCGGTCGAACGATCCGAAGTGTCGGATTAGGGAATGTTTGTCCGTGTGTACACTCACAAACACACAGCCGAATTCATCAAGTTAACGGGCGTGAAACGGGCCTTGTTTGCCTGAGAGCGGACCTCGGCAAGTTGCAAATACTCAAACAGTGCGTCCAAGTTGTTGCTCGTTTTACACCGTTTGTTTTGCCACAAAGGAAACCGCGCCACGAATTCAAAGCGATTACTGCACTTTGATGTTGGCTCCATTCTCACCTTCCCTCACGTTTACTCTGTGTTGAAACATTGACGAATACCATTATATGTAGTTATTCAAACTTATATGATTCATATAGGTTGGAGCTTCTTGAAAGAATACATAATTCATGAACAATATTGTTTATTGAAATGTATTCAATTCTTTGTTGATCTAGATTCAATATGGGAATGCTCAGGACTCAGGTAGTGCCCCAGATCCTTCTGCAATATAAATTGTTCATGTAGATAGAAATTCATAATTTGGTACTGATTTCAGTACTAATCCGTGAACAATTTGCAGATCAATTGAGGGGGGAAGTTCTAATATTTTCAAAAGTAAGTTAGTATCCTAAAAATTCCAAGAAATTCTTTACAATAATTTCATTTACAGAATATGAATTATTGTGTTTTATAATGATGAATGAGACATGGTAATATCACAGTTAGAATCTACTCTATAGAACAAATAACAGCCCTGTTCTTTCTCTTACAATGTCAGGGTCATGAAAATGGAAAATGAGTGGACTGCAGCTTATGTGCTAAATTTCTGGAGAAAGCAGCCGAGTCCTATAACCTGGTTAAGAGAATCAATTTATTTATGCTCACTCATTACAATGTGATACATTTTGAATATTCAAAGCTTTGATAATATTGGAGTCTTCTATAAACTGATTCCCAACAGTCACCTCACATAAATAAAAGTTGATTTACATGAAAAAATTGGCCAAGTTTCGTTGCTTAAAAATACATTGACTGACATTTTAATTACGAATATCATAACTTCATTACTGTTCCACGAATTGAGGAAATTCTAATCAACTTTTATCCAATTTTTCCAGGTTCACCGAGCTGATTCGAGCAGATTCTTGATTGGTTCAGTAATAATTTATTCAAATATCGAGCAGGGCAGTGTTGCACAGCATAGCAATATGACGCCGGCGTTTGCACGCAATTTCACGGCGACTGCTCTGGACACCGATTACGCTAACGAGTGATAACCATGCAAATAAAATATTCGGGATTTGCGACCATCAGCGGCCTGTCGCCTCTGGCAATCGTTATTTGTCACCGCCAAAATACACAATCTCGTTCACCTGCTGCTACCTTCCTGTCCGGCAGTCCTGCCAATCCGTAATCTGCTTCATCCGCCAATCCGTAATCTGTTTTATCGAATCATTGCCGGAACAGATGGAACGATCTAATTCTAGATGATTTATTCTTGCAGAATACCTCGAAAATCTTTGAACGGTTTCTTCTTGATTGTAACGGAAATCCAGCAATCAGGAATTATTTATTCTTGTAGGATCCCTCAAAAATCATTGAACGGTTCCTTCCTAACGTAACGAAAAATCAAGAGTTATTCAAAAATTGTTTGACATAAGAAATCTGGTTGACCAACTACGAAAATCATTGAACTGTTTTTCTTGAGTGTAATGATAATTCATCAATCAGAAACACTTCCGAAAAAATGTGAAATTATATAGCCAACCAGATATGGTTGATTAATAATGTTTGGGTAGAATGAGTCATTGTGTTGCAGTTCTAAATTCAGAAGCATTCAATTTGATTCTTGAAAGAATGAGGTAATTTATATTGACTAGGGAATTTCAATATTCTTTTTCTCATCGATGTTGTCTTCCATGGCGTGAATGATTGCTCGAATCCATGATATTCACTTTTAATCGGATTATGTGACCATCAATATAAAGCTGATCTTCCAATCCACAAGTTTTTCAGATTAGATTTGAACCAGTATCTACTCACAAATATTATTAGATGATAATATTATGATAGAGCGATGAGAATATTAATATAGAAGTAATTGGGTACAGTAGAAATGAAATTTTAGACTTGACTAGAATGATGCTGTCAAAAACCTACTCACAACGTACTAGTTTTTCCTTCGTTTTTTTGGCCACATTTGACCATTTGAGTCAATTAACTGAAATCGTCCTTGGTACTAAAGCTGTCTGGCTTTTCGATCAGCTTTTCGGATCGTTGTCTTTCTGCATCAGTGCAATCTTCAACAATCTTCCTGTGCATTTTTGGCGAATCAAATATCTGCGTTTCAAGTAAGTTGTTTATTTTAGTGAGTATTTATTATTTTCAGAACTCATGGCTGGAGCTCAAGGCTTCTTTTTCCAGTCACGCCAAAATCTATTGTATTTCATTGATTATTTTCATTTGTGAAAATACTTATTGTATTTGGCAATAGATTCATTATTCATTATTATTCATTTTCATTTTTTTAATGGCATTCTCAATTTCCAAGCCAATTTCTAAGTAATTTGAAGGTCATTTTTAAGTTCATCAATATGCTTGCCACATTTTCTCTGATCTGAATTAATAAACGTACTAGCTTATTGGATGATGCGATTCAAAACTGGGGTAGGCTACTGAATGGTGTTTTTTTGAAACACAATCTATCGCATGGTAGCGATGCTTAAAAATGAGCGCGCGTTTAGAATGTGAGTCGACATTATTCATGAGACACAACGCCGGGCGTCACGTGAATTAGACGACACACTCATTGGGCAAAAATCGCCACCAGTGGGCTTTTCCATCACGCTTCTGTCATCATTGATTGAATGCGAGGCATTGATGTTAGTTACATGAAATGCTGACAGTTTTCGATGAATCTGACTGTAATTAGGCACAACAAATCACGCCGTTAGCCCGAAATTGCGGTCATCCTTCGTCAAAGTCCTGCTACGTTTGAATAGTCACATCCCTGATATCACGTCACACAAAGCATTGTGCCTGGAAAAATTGTAAAACTTCCCTCGTGATTCAAAATCACTCGCGGAGTGCTGAAAAAAGTGTTTTCATGCCCGCATTTTTCGTATCACTGAACTGGCACTAATTACTGCTAATATAATGCCGGATAATGTTTTTCATTATCGCTTTTCTAAAATCAGACCAAGGTTGATCGGGATAATTGATTTCACTAGAGATGTGTGAAAATTTGGTTTTTCCTGTCAATGATCTATGTGAAGTTGATTATATAGATGAATTAGTACCGTAATTCTAATACATCTATGTATCAGAATGTGTGTTTGGAGCCTGTGTAAAAAAAGAGAGATTAAGTTCTAGTTATTATTCAAGCTCTAATCATGTTGATGGTATTGATGCTGCTTTGGATGTCAGCATTATTGGCTGCTATATTAAACTGTTCCTCTGTACCGATGAAAATATGATCCAGATACTGTATAACCCTATTATAATTTTATAAATTCTATCTATTAAACTGCAGACAGACAGACAGAAAGATATTATTCATTTACGAAAAATGCAATTTACAAAATAAAAATCGTATGTACTCAAACACAATTCCAACACAAACAACAACAAAAAAACTCTCATGAATACACCAATGCATGGGCATAAACCAGACTTGCATACTCAGATTGCAATGCATAGTCATACTCACTTTTCATTCTACATGATGTAATGTTCATTTTGTAATGTGATTATATTTCAAATTGAATTTGTGAAATTCTGACTATTTTCGTCTGCACGATATGAAAATTAACAATTATATAATCGCTGTCCCTACAACAAATTACAAGTCTCACTCTCCAGTGCCCAACAATACAACAATCTGAGTTCATGGTTCTTGACTGCGTTTGTTTTGAAACAAAATTTTTTACACGATGCAACTACTCCTCTGAGATCGTGTCATCTGATGTCGTAGATGCTCATAGATTTATAGCCTAAATTTATTCGCTACGAATGGATGATTAATGAGAAGATCAAAAATGTCCATGTATACCGGCGGCGGGACTTGAACCCACGAACCAGACGATGCTAGCAGACTGAAGCAGAGAAGACTTCTATACCAACTTAGATTGTTTATTATGAGACTGAAGCTTGTAACCAGTTGGGAAGGTCGACCACTTGGGATGATATTCTGAAATTGTTGATTCATCCATGCAGAAGATATAATCAAGATGTTT
This sequence comes from Nilaparvata lugens, assembly GCF_014356525.2. Lineage (NCBI taxonomy): Eukaryota > Metazoa > Arthropoda > Insecta > Hemiptera > Delphacidae > Nilaparvata > Nilaparvata lugens. The sequence continues at coordinate 17,896,664 of NC_052508.1, forward strand.
CATTTCATTTATAACATGTTGTTTTAACATGAGATGTGTTTGTTTTTGAATTTTCTGGAGGATTAAAATTCTTACTAATATCGCGTTGAAAATTCAGCGGTGGATGGAGAAAAATCAGGTTGATCGGGATAATTGATTTCACTAGAGATGTGTGAAAATTTGACATAAGAATCATCATAATCATTTATAAGCGGTGGATGGAGGAATAATATTGGTCAAGGGATGATTGATTCCACTCCAACTTAATATTCATTCCAACCTTTATCACAATCATCTGTCATCGGTGGATGGAGAAATATCGATCGAGGGATGATAGATTTCACTAGAGATTTGTTTCAAATTAACATCTTTATCACAATCATCTTTCAGCGGTGGGTGAAGAATAGTTATCGATCAAAGGATGATTTTTTTCACTAGAGGTGTGTTCAAATTTGTCATAATAATCATCACAATCATCTATCAGCAGTGGATGGAGAAGTATTGGTCAAAGAATGATTGTTTTTAGGAGTGGTTGAATGAGAATTTGATTGGTGCCATTTATACTAATAATATCACTTTCAACATATCCATCTCGTTGTAATCTTCAACGGTGGATGTAGAGGAATTACTGTTTTCATTTGAGATGTGTGGTTTTTGAAAATGATTGGATGGGGATTCAAACCTGAATGAATTTGTTCCATGGTATTATGTGATGTCACGTTGGACATCATCATATCTCAATTGAAATAAGAAATTTTTCAATTAAAGATGTTATAATTCAGTTGTGGATGTGGAGGAAAATCGGTTGAGAGATGTTGGAATGATTGTTCTCACTTGAGATTTGTTGGTTTTTGGAAACAATTGATCAAGGAATCGGACCAAATTTGTGTGGATTGGAGTTTCATGAATGCATATTACGATTGATGAACAAAGCAAGATGATGCCTTCATTAATTGCAGTTAAAAATACGAATATGCTATAATATATTATTGCTACCATGCGAGTATTCTCTCGGGTTTTCACATTGAATGAAAAGCAGTAAGTGGTAAAACCACTTACCAAATGCCATCCATTGCTATTCCAAATGCTATCGTTCTCATTTTGTGATCTAGATGATGGAGTTGTATCATAATATCAATATAGTTGCAAACTCAACGAGGGGAAATCGTCATAAACTGTTTGTGATAATATCCCTTACTTATCATTACATGCTCAACCAGGAGTCCTGGTTTCAAATAAACTATTTTCTAGCTGATGATTTTTCATTCAATTAGTTACTTCCGGAAATTTATATTCAGTATTATTCAATAAAAAATGATAATTATTATTATAATAGCTTCATTGTTTGCTAGAAATCCATATAGTGAAGTTATCACTATATAGCCTATCTGATTATCAGATTAATCTTCAGCACGAAACTTCAGTACGTAGGTTTAGATTGATAATGCTTTTTATAGTACTTCTACGTAATATTATGAGAGTGAGAATTTTATTTTAGGTATTTTTTTACGTTTCTAATTCGTGTGTTGATTGTAAACGCACTTCCAAGAAGAGGGAGAGTATAATTTTAAGGCATTTGTTTACGTATTTGAAGCTATTGGGTGGTGATGTTCAATTGACGCTACCTTCAACACATTGTACGTTCATATTATTTTAAATGCAATGGTCCCTTGGGATTTGATATCGCTGAATATGTGGGAGTTGCAGAAATCAGTTTAATATCGTCAATTGATATCGAGTATCCTCTTACGTGAAGAGCTGACGTAGACATATTTACCTGAATGATAGATTAGGGTGGAGAATTATCACTGTTACTACCCACTGATTGCAGAACTCCTACAATGATTAATTTGTTTGAAATATAATTAATATGCATGAAACCGTGGATAAACGTTCTCGAATTTTCATATTTAAATGGAAACGACCGCGAGTAGTCCACCAGTCTATCACCTCGCCGTTAACCCTACGATACTCCGCTAATTTCGAACAAGTTCACAATGCTCAACTCTGCCAGTTCTGTAATTTTTCTGTTGGTTGTTGGGCCAGTGGCTGTACTTAGCCTCCCGAACGGAATCTTCTCAAGCATTTCTGCGTCAACCGCTCCTCCAAGATATCACATGAAAGATCTTAGCGGCAACAATACCAACTGCCCCTTTACCGTAAACATAACAAAAACTGGAGGCGAACCACAGTTTATAACTGAATACAGGTGAGAATCTTTCAATTTTTCTATTACTCGAAAATAAGCATCATTATTACAATATTATTATCAATTCACCAATAAATTAGCATTATTAATGCAATATTATTATCAATTCACCCAATAAGAAATTGAGAGATTGCAGAAATGCAGCAAAATTCGGGTGAGGAACAGTTTTTAATTGTGCCTGTTGGTCCCCCCCCCCAATCATGCTGAGTGTAATTGAATCAATTGAATAGATATGGATATGAATAAGTTTGACCATTAAGGGTGTCTTGTCACGACCAATGACGGTTGAGCTCAATCCTCATTGGTCAACAGCTAATGACCAATCATTGGGCTTCACTATCTGCAGCTCAATGTTTGATCTTTCAGTTCATAGAAGATTAATAATGGTGATTCAACCGAACCTACTGTCTTTGAAATGTTTATTCAGTATAATTTTTTTTGAAAAATGTAAATACTTTTCATTCAATATAGATATCTACCACATCATCTCCACAATTGAAATAATCATTCCATTCAATTGTTTAATGTTGCAATTTTTTTTGTACAGATGTAAAACTCCATCTACCAGCAGTGATTCTGGATTCAGTGAAAAGGGACAATGTGTCCAAGGCACCGTCAAAATCATGGTCAAGATGCCAAATATCCCCGAACCTCAACCAATGAATTTTAGCTCTGGATGCTTCTTCTACATCAAAAAAGGAACTGTGCCAAACTCTGCAACCAGGCCTTTACAGAAAAAGTTGAAATTCCCAAATTAATAGTTCTCTGTGATAACAGGACAGATTTCAAATTATGGAAGAGGACATTTTTGAAGGTCGGTCATCCATAAAGATAGTATAGGATACTACTTACTAGCCTTGGGTCTTCCTATTTTTAGCTTAGGCTATTTATTTTTATCTCAATTCGAAAGTTCAAATCTACGATTTGACGATTCAAATTGACAATTGAATTGACGATTTTCTGCCATAATAACTCAGATTGCAGATTGAGAAACAACTCTAAGAGATGAAAATTTTGTAGAGCGATCATTCTTGGGAACATTTTGAACATTATGTTGCGCATATCTGCTCTCAATCGATACAAAATATAAAAATAAATTTAATATAAAAATTTTCATAATTTGAATAATCAAGCAACAATTTCCATAAAAACTATTGTAATAACTACTAGTAACAACTTCTAGTTGTTGTATTACTATTACTAGTTACTGATTTTGATAAAGCATTGCAGCTCTCCAACTGTTTTTTTTCTATATATTAATATTCCAATGTATAGAGCAAGTCTTCCAATATTTCGAAGAGTTCTAAACATGTTTTTTTTTAGATCGAAAATTAATATTACCTACTTAGCCCAGAACATTTTCGATATATATAAGACTGTTCAAATCATCTCTAATAGAGCTATGTGAATGGACACTTGCCTAATTGATTATCTAGAATGACAGACCTTCAACAATTTCTGTTTTCAACTATATTCGAAAACCAGAACAACTGTCTATCTTCATATCTAGAATCTGTTCTTGATAAGGTTATGATTTCCAAAGATTTATTAAGTTATCCATTTAGGATATTAGGTTTTGTATGAAGTTATATTCCAGTTTCTACATGAACGATTCTTGAGAACTCTCTTATTTGAGCATGATTCGGATTTCAAGTAGCTAGAAACGTAATGATTGGCTCCTGTGATTTTTGTTTCTAGCAACCAAAGCGTGTAGGGTTAAGAAATCTTGAGATCGTTTAGAAATGCTGAGTTCCTGAGTTCATGAAACTTCCAACGGCGATCTTTATAGAGTAGCCTAGATGTGTTTTGACTGTGTCGGGTTCGATTCTCGATTCAGTCCGGCAATTTTGTATCATCTTTTACGTAATCATCCACTCAGAAACTCGCATTATTTTGAGAACCCTTGGAAAAGTTATATTGGCTGTGAAACTTGAATTATTTTAAATATTGTAAAAACTAAAAGAATAAAGTGAATCTCAAAAAGGCTGTTATTTATATTCATTCATTCAACCCACATTTATTGAAAAGTAAGCTCTCTACAGATTCTGCTTACTCTCAATGAAACTAACATCTCTACTTTCAGTAGAGAAAGTAATTATTATCAAATGGAGAGGAGAAAATAATAAGGTTAAATAAGGTTTCCAGAATTTCTATGAAATGACAAAATTGAAAAATAAAATAGATTTCCACTCTTACATGATTACATAATTCACAAAAATCCGGTCAGTTTCTGCAGTCACCAAAATATTTAATGACTTCGAACTTATTTCAAAGGATTTTTACGAAACTTTCCACAATTTATAATAAATACGGAAGTAACTTGTTTAATCACTGTAGCTTTTCAGATCAAATGTTTTCAAAACGTCAAGTAGGATGTACAATAACTAGAGATGCTACTGGCTAAGATTTCAATGTGTACTTCAAGTTATTGCTTCTACATGGACATAACCATAACAATATGAAACTGGCAACCAGCTGGTAGGCCTAAGCCCTTTATGGGCTGTTTTTGGGCCATTGACATACTGTACATAGATAACCATAACTCCAGTTTGATAAATCCTGGATCATGAAGAAATAAGATTCAATTTATAAGTGAAACTGTTTTAGATGCTTGCTAGTTTTTGACCTACATAACCTACATTCGACCTACACCACTACCTTCATGTAGTTTTACTACTTACTCTAGTTCTAGACTCTGGAGAAGATGGAAACTATTGGAATAATAATATTAACATACAGAGTGATATGTATGGGAACCCTTCAATAAAATTGGAGACTGTTGTATATTAATACTGTAGCTTTCAGGATAAGTAATTAGTCAAATACTGCTACCTTTTGACGTACAACTGAATTTCAACCCCTCATAAGGAGGTGACTTAGGGGTTGTAACTCGAATATTTTAAATGTAAACACCCATTGTGTGGTAACATCATTTCAAAGGCCTTTTTAAAACAAGGGAGATGGCATCGATAGAAATGTTCCATGATACTTGTATCCAAAATGGCGGCTGATTGAAGTTTTAGTTTTCAAAGAAATGAGGGGTTGTAACTCAAATACTGTATTTTGAATGTCAACACCCATTGTGTGATACATCATCATTTAGAAGGTCTTTTCAAAAAAAGGAAAATGATATCAATAGAAATGTTCTATGATACTTTTATCCAAAATGACAGATAATTGAACTTTACAAATTATTTCTTTAAAAACCAAAACTTCAATCAGCCGTCATTTTGGACAAAAGTATCAAAGAACATTTTAATTGACGTTATCTCTCTTGTTTTGAAAAGGCCTCTAAAATGATGTACCACACAATGGGTGTTCACATTCAAAATATTCGAGTTACAACCCTTAAGTCACCTCCTCATGAGGGGTTGGAATCAGTTGTAAGTCAAAAGGTACAGTATTTGACAAATAACTTAACCTGAAAGTTATAGTATTATATCTACAATAGTCTCCAACTTATTGAAGGGTTCTCATACGTACAACTCACTCTGTATGTTAACATATTATTCCAATTGTTTCCATCTTCATCCAGGGTCGGATTTAATCAGTTTCTCCTTAAGGCACTCTTCGGAGTAATACCCTCTTATATTATCACATATACGAGCAAACGGTTCCAAAGATAATATCGCAAAAGACTACTAAATGCAAACTTAAAAAAAGTAAATTCGTATGGCTTTTGTTGGTGGGGAGTCCGTTGCGGGAAGGTCCCACCGCCTGAATATATAATTTAAGCCGTCAATGGGCCTTACGACTGTCAAACTCACATTGCGGTTATACAGGTTCTCTATGTTAAATAATTAGACATGGATTAATTTCATCTGGTTTATTTTATTTTGTTGGTTGTTCTTTCCTCCGTGCTGATAGATAACTCCACTCAAAATCAGGTCACTCATTAAGAGACACTCAGTTAATCCATATCTATGCTCCTATTATTTATCTAGCCATTGACTGTAGTCCAATCAAAACCGTCACATGTTTTGCACCTGCGCAGTATTGGAGGCCCGTCGATAAATATGCCCCGAGGGCTTTGTTGGCAGAGACCTCGAGAGGATGAAAAGCGAAAATGTTTGTCAGCGAACCTGTAGTTTGCACGGCATTTGTTTGTGCAACAAACTCCAGCACCTGAGCTCAGGCCCAGTGTACTGTCACTACAAACTAATGCCCGGAGGCCCTATCAGGATATACGTGTATATTCAGTTGTCGCCTGTTTGGATACGGGCTTCGGTAAGCTCTTCAACTACGCAGCAAGGCTTCGGCAAATACGGGCGCTTGTTGTTTCATCTTTTCAAGTGTTTGTCTGAAACTGGATGAATTCGGATAACGGCCAACTTTCAGGAGATGGAGAGCTTTTGTGACAAGTTGGTGACCAGTCACCAGCGTGAGAAGTGGGACTCTGGAGCCAAACTTCAGATGAGTGGGACCATGATTGGTTCAAAGTAGCTCCAACAAGTGGGGTTGCAAAGAACAACAGTTGACAGCAACAATTGGAAGTCATTGGAAAGATACACAAAACTTGTAGATGAATTGGGCTATCAAGGGCTTTCAAGTGTCAACCATATTCTAAGAAATATGATAAAAATTTGTATATTCCCATTTCATTTTGGTCATTTTTGAAAATTATCAAGGAACATGTACTCTTATTAACAAACAGCATCATCTTGGGAATCGATTCAACTTATAAACGTGATTTTTGAATAATAAATAAGTAATTAATTTTCGACAGTTATTTATTTGAAAAATTAATAAGAAGAGGTTTCCCAATCCACCTAGTTGAGGTTATCAAGAGCTTGTATCATGGAACGACTATAATCTTGGATTGTTCAGGTTCATTAACACAGGAAATTTGCACCAATGTTGGCTTAAGACAAGGTTGTCCGCTCTCTCCAACATTGTTCAATGTGTATGCTGATGATCTGTGTAGAAGTTGGAAGCAAAAGATACAAGGAGGCATCCAAATATCTCCTACAATGATTCTCAGTTCACTGTGGTTTGCTGATGACCAGGTAATATTGCAAGAAACTGAGTATGATCTGCAGAGAGCATTATACCATCTGAATCTCCTCAGTGCTGAGTATGGCATGAAGATCTCATTCAGCAAAACGAAGGTGATGGCTTTCCAGGGAAAATATCCATTGAGATCTAAAATAGTCCTCGATAATAAAGTCCTGGAACAAGTATCACATTTCAAGTATTTGGGTTGTGATATAACCTATGAAATGGACCAAGACTTGAGTGTAAAATTGAATAGATTCCAATCCATTTGTGGAACAATAAGTAGGACTTTGAGAAACAGAGCCAGGAGAGAGACAAAACTCAAAGGTTATGGCTATTCCAATGCTCTTATATGGCTCTGAATCTTGGATACCTAGGAAGAAAGAATGGAGTAGGTTACAGGCTGCCGAAATGAGGTTTTTAAGAGCAGTAAAAGGGTGCACAAGGGAAGATAGGCTTCATAATGTTGATATAAGAAGCGAGCTCAACGTAATCTCCATATGGCAGAAGATCGAAGAAAATCGGCAAAACTGGAAAGAGCATGTTGAAAGGATGGAGAGCGACAGGATTCCCAGGGCAGTCATGTTGTATAACCCGGTTGGAAGGAGAAGTGTGGGCAGACCCCGTAAAAGATGGATGTGATGGTGAGTTTGAAGTCGGAACAGGCGATTTGCCTAATCCTTGTAGGAAGACGACGACGAAATAAGTAATTATGAATACAAATGATGGAAACGATTTCTAAATGATACATGAATTTAAATTTTGGTGAAATGCAATTTGGATACATTAGAATATATATTGATGCAGAGAATATCATAGACACAATGTACAGTTATTATTATTAAACGAAAATTCAAATTAAATGCTGTAGTTCACCCCGAAGACTTATGGTACTGCTAATATTGACAACAGGGTAAACAGCTAGATGGAAATTCGATGAGCGCTACTGTTCAAAAATTATTTTTCAGCTCGGGAATCGAACCCATCACTTCCTAATTGCCGGTCAGGAATGATTACCCTGATTACCCTTACACCAAAGTGACAATCTCTGGATAGCAGCGCTCATTTTATACGAAGCCATAGCGGTCAGCCAGTCTACGGATGGAAATCCGTCTTGTGACTCAATATAGTTTACATTGTTTATAGAAGAAAGAAATTGATTTGTGTATAACATAGTAGGCTTCTCCGAGAGTATACACTTCTGCATCGAAAGGTGAATGGGAAACGTTTGTCTATCCAGATTTTTGTGGAAAATGCCTGAATTTGATGAAGGATTTACATTCATCCCATCACAAAAAGTACATTAACAATGGACAATAAAATTGAAAACATCATACACGGATCATCTTGGAACTCATAAATTTGTTTGATCTTACATGTATTGTACTATTGAAAATGTGAAGTGTATGTTTTTTCATTCAGGAAACTCAAATTCAATTCATTCACTAGACGTTGAAATTGGATTCTATGGGATTTTTTAATGACTGATCAATAATCCACAAGTATATATTTTACAAGGTTCATGTGCTGATTCTTCATAGATCTACTCACTCAAGTTATAGGGTAGGTTATAGCCTTCACTAATTTATTTATTGACAATAAGTATAATTCAAGAAGACTCAATGGACAGACAAAATAATCAATGTAAGCATAATGCATGTTCTCTTGTAAGACAGGCATTTTCCAGTTATAAAAATAGAACAACAAATTCAGCTCCAGCTACAAGCAACTGATCTGTCTCGCTCTGCAACAATAATTGTTTAGTCCAAATTTAGACTCACAACGCGTCCGTCACTTGCACAATTCACAACACAGAAAGCTGAGCATCAAATAATCATGCGAGGGTCTGGATATATCTTAGTCAGACCCTCTTCGCACAGAAGAAGCAGGCCGCACCAATAATTTAGATCCAGACGCTGTGCTACGCGCAAGTGGCAAGTTACTGCTGACTTGGCTTCTTGTCGTGAGTAGACTAGCTCCAGAATAGCCTCTGTGAATATTCACGGTTCTTTGCCTATCGTGTAGAGGTGGAGCTGAGTAAAAAGTGTGGATCGGTGACATAAATTACAGAGCATGGTGCAGGAGTCATGCTCCAACTAAGGCTAGTTACACACATATCGAGTTTTGGACGTACGATTTTTGCCATCCTTATAAATTTAATCACATTGAACAGATGACGTCAAACAGATGATGTTTGTCAACTTCCGTTCAATCACATGGAATTTATAAGGACGTAAAAAACAATGTGTGTGTTACTGGCTTAAGGGTGGCCATCAACGACAGGACAAGTGAGTTGAACATGTGTGTACACACAATCGTCATACATGTTGTGTCATCAGCACATGTTGTGGCTTCGAACAAAATTTCATCAGGTTAGGTTTTTGTATCATTTGAAGCCTTTCCCCTCAATGTATTTTTCGTTCAAAGACATGTCCTTTCACATATGCTCGACACATTTGTATCGACACATTTGGGTACGAACAGAGTCACTCCTATCAGGTTAGATCTCAGCTGGCTATTGACCTTTTACTTTATATATATATATATATATATATATATATAATATATATATATATCAATAAATCCAATTCATAGTTATATACATTGTATAAAAAATATACAATAAATTCTGGAAAATTTAATGGATCCGAATGTTTTTATCGTGGCGTAGCTGTTTAGTGGCACCGCGACGACTTACTCGTTCTGTTCGCACCGTGGCAATAACTAGTTAATTTTTTAATTTTACATTCGAGATGTTATTTTCAAATGTATGAATTTTCATGTTCAATTTCAAATGTTAAATTTTGAATAAATGTAAATCATTCAGATGCTATCGCTAGTTGAGTGACCTTTGGCTGGTAACTATATAGTTGCAGTGGCAGTTGCAGAGGCCTGATCTCATAAATTTATTCGGCCGCCTTCCTTTGCGGTGGCTGGCTGCAGAAGGTATGCGATGCCATGTGATGCGTCATATGAATAAAACATGCTCAAGCATTCATCCACCACACGTTCCTGCCTCTTCACGTCTTTTCCAGCATACACTCCATGCTGTAGATGTACTGCTACTCACACTATCCCAATACTCCTTCTTATGACTTCGTCTTTTTCACATAATAATTTCTTCTCCTTTTTCTCATTATTTCTCTTTGCATTTCTTTCAGTTTTTGAGTTTTTTTTTCGATTCTGCTACTTCTGTTCCTCCCACAATTCCCCCTCTTCATCTTCTCCTTCTTCTCATTCCATCCCTTTCCTTCTCTCTTCTCCAAAACCACTGTTTCTCCTCCTCTTTCTGCTTCTCCTATCACTTCACCGCCTTCTTCTTCTCCAACCACTTCATCTCCTTCTCTTCCTACTACTCCACCCCTTCTCCTTCATCACCAACACCACTTCACCTTCTCCTCCTCCTAATACTCAACCTCTCTCTTCTCATTATTTTCCTCTCCTCCTTCTCCTCCTTCTTTAATTATTGTTCTTCTTCTCCCACGTATCCTCCTTCTCCGCCTTCTCCTCCTTCTGCCTCTTCTCCTCCTTCTTCTCATTCCCCATAACATCCCATCCAATTTCTTCACCTCTTTTCCTCTGTGCTCTACTTCCCACTTCCAGCTCTTCTAATCTTCTGCTGCTGCAGCTGCTGCTTCTTCATTTCTCTTCCTCCTTCTCAAACACCCCTCCTACTCTTTTTACTCCCACACCTTCTCCTCTTTCTCCTTCTTCTTCTCCTTGATCCACTTTAACTCCTTCTTTTATTCATCCTTCTTCCCCTCGTTTCCCATTTTTCCCTCTTCTCATTTTTCTACTTCTCATTTTTTGCATTTTCCCAATCTCCTTTTTCCTCTTCCTACTCTTTTTTCATATCTTCCCTTCTCCAATTCCTTTTCTTCTCTTGCTCTCTTCCTCCTACTCCTCCTTATCTTCTCCCCTTCCTCTATGCTTCCTTCTTTTCTTCCTCTTCCTTCTTCTACTTTTGCTCTGCTTCTCCTCCTCCTGCTACTGTTCCTTCTTCCTGCCGTCCCTTCTACGCCCTCGCGCATTGGTATTCCGATTGCCACAAGAAGCTTATGACTCACGCTTACTTATTCAAAACCCATCACAATATCTCATCTCTTCTTCATTTCCAATTCTCATATTTGTGCTGTTCTTTTGTTTTTTTCTTTGCCTTCTATTCTTTGTCTTCCAAAGACACATGTGGCTTCAAGAAGTTCTATCAAAAACAGACAGTATTCATGTTATCACATGATGAAAAGAGAATAATGCCGGCTCTTCTTATTCGAAACATAAGACTGTGTGACTCTCACAAGAGTATTGTTGATATTATTCGGGTCAAATGGATGTATACTCACATTTCGAATCAGAAACTGACAGGCTTCCTGTTCCCCTTGACATTAGAAAAGTGGAAAAGAGAGAACAAGGTTGAAATGGGTTGATGGATAAGAAAAATAGAGTTTTCTTAAATAGAACATAATGTAAATATAACATAGTATTATCTATCTCTTTCCTGTATAGGGCTACTTGTAATATAAGTATAAAGAAAATAAAAAATAATAATATTATCATCTTCAAAATCCAGATTTATGAGAGCTTAATATTCATGATAGCAGAATAATGCTATCAGGATCATCGAACTCTTTGATTGTTAGAAATTGTTATGGATTTGAATATCGTATCAACAATTGATTAAAGTCTTTCTCAATTCACATGTTCATCTATATAAATAAAAATCGAGCCTCAAATTTTGACATTCAATAACTTTTTATGTGTGCACCGAATTTGATGATTTTTTTAGTTTTGTTCGTTATGTTCAGGACCAGGTTTATGGCCTATCCAATTTTTATAATCCGACTTCAGGACTCTTTCCTAGGATCCTTCAAAGTTTGCATGTAATCCTTAAGGTGCGTACAGACTTTCGCTCTGCTCCGCAACCGAACGTCACTTCAGCAGAGCGATTGATGATCGACCGGCGAGCAAGAGTGGTTCGACCGGGGAACGCGAGAAGATCTAACATCTTCCGTAACGTTCATGATGGGTGCGTGGGCGGCGCGACTGTGGTTCGGTGGTGGTACGAGGGCGGTACGAGGGCGGTACGAGGGAGGAGCGTGCTCGGTGCGGGTTGGAAGCGCGAATATGTGTACGCAGCTTTATGGGGGAAGATTTGTGAGCTGGCCACACACAGAAATAAAAATCAGCCGTTATAATCATTGCGTCATCCAACAGACGTCGATAGATCTGTTTTTACTTTCCTTACCCATGGTAATAGGGCAAGGAAAGTAAATTGCTTAATACCCAATTAGAAAGTAAGGCTCCCCAATTTCTAAATTTCTATACGTTTCAAGGTCCCCTGAGTCCAGAAAACAGAAAAGTGGTTTTTGGGTATTGGTCTGTATAAATTATATATATATATATATATATATATATATATATATGTGTGTGTGTGTGTGTATGAGTTAATGTGTGTTTGTCTTTACACGATATCTCATATCTCAATTAACAGAATGACTTGAAATTTGAAACTTAAGGTCCTTACAATATAAGGATCCGACTCGAACAATTTCGATCAAATGCAATTCAAGGTGGCGGCTAAAATGGCGAAAGTGATGTCAAAAACAGGGTTTTTCGCGCTTTTCTCGAAAACGGCTCCAACGAATTTGATCAAATTAATATCAGGAGCTCTGCCCCATCTATGCAAAGTTGAATTTTATGCAAGGAAAGTTGTGTGAGTACGCCACACCAGATTTTTCAATTTTTTTTCTACCGATTCACAAAATTTTAATTCTCAATAATGCCACGGTACGAACGAATTCCAAACTTGGGTAGTAGAACTCGAAATGCTGTGAATTTGAATTTAGATTTTTGCACGGGAAAATCAGCAGCAAGGAGATATACCATTCAATTCCCAGCAAGCTGAATTGAACTATAACTATAATTATAAACTGCTGCACAACAAACTAAGCACATTGAAACTTCATATTGAGATATATATTTAATGTAAATACTGATTGTTGGATAATTTTCATAAAGATATAGTGCATCAGATTAAGCTGAGGCTAAGAGCACCTGAGGAGGCGCGGCTTGGTGATACAAAGTGTTCATCTTATGATGATTGCCTTATCACACCGTTAGACGCCATACCCGATTCAATGTGTGTGAGTTCTTACATTCAAATCAATAAGCAAGAAGCAACTGGATGCAGAATGCCACATCGCGCCTCCTCAGGTGTGCATCCAACTAAGTTTATCATGAGTTGCATTAACTATTTGGCGCTACGAAGTTCGCCGGGCCAGCTAGTATGACAATAAAACTGCAGTGCACATAGTTCTCCCTTTCAAGTACAATGAAAAGTGATATTTCGAATCCAGAACTACATAGATCTTGAATAAAAACACTTCAATGATGGTGATGTATAATCCAATTTCATCAACAAGCAACTAATGATCCTACTCGTTTTCTTGAATTTTTTAAGCAGTTTCATTCATTCAGATTCAAGAGTTTGAAGGAGATGCATTGAATGACTTCTGCAATTCATACAACAGTCACTATCAAATCCTAGTCTTGAACATAATCCATTCACCGAACATGTAATAAATAATCTGTTGGAGTTGTGAGACACGAGAGTTTTTCAATCGATGAGTTCTAATTATAACAAAGGTTCAGAAACGGTTCGATATCTATTGAAGGAGTCACAAAATAAAAGTGGGGCAGAAGAATATGAATGCAACAATGAAGAGATGTTCATGTGTCCAGAATGATGAAAGAAGTTGGATGAAAGGTAATATAACATGGATGTAAGGAACGAAGTGGGAAAGGTAGTTTTGTATACAACATGTTGTTGAACAATTGCTTCATCTCGCGCTAGCTTTTCAGGCTATTACATTCTCAGACGGAAAATTGTACCGGGACGGTTCGCATGCATTCATACATTTTTAAAGCCAATTTTCAAGTGCAATATGAAAGTTTTGCCCGACCAATTCCCTTGAGATGACAAGAGGTTGAGAGAGAACGTTACGGAGGGTTGTAGTGAAGTAAATTCTCTCTTCCGATTAGAGTTTAGATTTGTTTTCATTTCCCTGAAACAACGAGAGGCAGAGCTAGTGGTTATGAAAGAGAAAGCGGAAAAATAGGGTTGATATGGTAGAAAGAGGGAGACAGAGAGCAGTTTTCTCTGTTGAACATTCTCACGAACCGTGAGGAAGAGTCCACAGTGAGTGACAAAAATGTGTCTGGAGCTTTCCTTAACAAAAAATTACGGCCCCCTTGGCACTATAATGTTGACCGGTGGAAATACACTGTCAAAGGTCACCCTGCGCTCGCCTTCATCTGCTGGTAGCCCAAATATCATCATCTCCATCTCACAGATTCGAACGGGAAATGAACTCATCAAAAACGTATATTGCTTGGAGTGAGGTGAGACCAAGTGGTAGTGTGACGAAAAGAGGAGTAGGAGGGATGAAGATAGGAGTAGGGTGAAACGAGATAGTAAGGTCTAACAGAAGCGAGATGTCAGCCCCTGATGAGGTGACTCACCTTGATGAGATCTTTTATAGCTGCGAGACTTCATATGACTGACTACATGAAATGATTATCATTATATCTCATATCATCAACCTTTATCTTAAATACTCATCATTCTAATATACAGTGGCTTGCGTTCAAGTCAAATGATTATGAAAGGGTATCAGAGTCTTTAGCCTATTATTTCAATTAAACAAATATTAAACCGTTCAATTTGACTTTAGTGATAGATGAAGAGTTCTGTTCGAGATTGCCACATTTTAACAATAGAAATAATGCTATTCAAACATCATTCTTCTTCCCTTGTTAGAGTCAAAACACACGAGGCATTTTTTTCAGACGAGTCGGCATGGCACGACAATACAGGAAACTCTCAGATTGGCTGATTCTCGATACGCCAACCCAATCAGCCAATCGAGGAGCAGTCCGGTCTTGCCGTGCCGACTCATCTGAATAAACTTTTCAATGAAACTCCGCATAATAAATAGTATTTCCATCAGGAATTTTCAATTCACAAGAGGATAAATCTCGTCCAATCACTATGAAGCCGATGAAGCTCCACGTTCGATATAAATGTTCTTCATTATGAACTGGATGCAAATCTTTGACAATTAAAAATGAGTCACATAATCTATTATCAGACCTGCTTTATATTGTCATGATTGATGGATAACACTCAAGTCAAAATCAATATAGAGTAAATTACAATCTTCTGGCGAAAAATAAGCAAGGTTTTAAAAGCATTACTTATTCTTACGTCTACAATATCAACCAGTACTGCCAACAACCAGTCTAATTATTTTTTCACTTCGAGTTGATCATGCAGCCATCATTGTACTGTATTTTCTTTAATGATGGATAGTGATTTTCTTCTGGATGGAGTGGAACTATAATGAGGGAGACATAATATTCCCCATGAATTTTAAGTAGCACGCGGGTCTCTCTTGTTAGGTGATACCGAATACTGTCGAAGTTTTCAAACGTGAATGAATTGTTAACAATAGCAACAAAATGTCGTTTACTGGTGAAAGGAGGCAAGAAAACATCAAGTTAGCGATGCAGTAATGATGCTTTCAAAGGTATTGCTGGTAATTTGCTGCGCATCGACAATAGAATCGAAGATAAGACAGTATTCAGTTCAAGAGACAATGAAGACGGAGAGAACGGAAAAATTGACGTCTGGAAAGCTCTAATGATGAAAAATGAATAGCTTCGGATCGGGAATCAGAAGGGTAGCTTTTCAGAGGAAGTGCTATAGCGTGAGGGAAAACTGAAAGAAGCTGTATAGCGAATGAATGGGACCGGCTCGAGTAAAAGCTATCATTATTTCTTCCTTTCAATAGCAACTCCTAATGAGACGGTACTCTTCGTAACACAATATGCAATGAAAAGAAGATCAATGCTGATATTGATGTGCATAGGTGAGAAAAAGCCTGTTTTTATATTATCATATATTAGGAAATATGATCTTGGTGACTCAATATGCAATGAAAAGAAGATCAATGCTGATATTGATGTGCATAGGTGAGAAAAAGCCTGTTTTTATATTATCATATATTAGGAAATATGATCTTGGTGACTCAATATGCAATGAAAAGAAGATCAATGCTGATATTGATGTGCATAGGTGAGAAAAAGCCTGTTTTTATATTATCATATATTAGGAAATATGATCTTGGTGACTCAATATGCAATGAAAAGAAGATCAATGCTGATATTGATGTGCATAGGTGAGAAAAAGCCTGTTTTTATATTATCATATATTAGGAAATATGATCTTGGTGACTCAATATGCAATGAAAAGAAGATCAATGCTGATATTGATGTGCATAGGTGAGAAAAAGCCTGTTTTTATATTATCATATATTAGGAAATATGATCTTGGTGACTCAATATGCAATGAAAAGAAGATCAATGCTGATATTGATGTGCATAGGTGAGAAAAAGCCTGTTTTTATATTATCATATATTAGGAAATATGATCTTGGTGACTCCAAAAGAGTAGTAGTGTTTTTATTCAGGTGTTACTTGGTTGTGTACTTAGATATTTTGATCCTGGAAACTGTAAGTATTCTATTATATGTTCTTCTGGAGTAGCTTAATTGGGGTTGGAGGTTAGATTCTTGAGCGAGTGACGGGATTTTCGAAGACAGGTTGACCGATAAGGAGTTTTTGAATTTACCTTTCAGTATAATATTACTTTATCACTGGTTTTGTTTTTCGGGTGTGCCTTTATCGTCTTGATAAGAATCGTTGGTTCCGATTGATATTGGTGTGAACACTAAAGATAACAGTTTCTCTTCAATTGAGCATCAATTTTCGAATCCTTTTTTCTTACAGCATTTCAATTCTCTAATTAATCATAAATTAAGTACCGTAACGTCAAATTATTTCTAGAACACTGTGCGTTCGATAAATTTGTCTTTTGTTAAATAAGTTTACTCTTCTAAACATTTCTATTATAAAAAAAAACAAAATTAGTAATAACTGTGGTTAAACAACATTTCCATAAGTTTCCCTTTTGATAAGTTGAGCTTCATAATTGTTTTTCTATAATATCTGAAACGAAGACTATAATAATTCAAAACAATATAAGTAAATAACTATAAATCGTTCATAATAGAGCCAAGTTGATTGATAATACTATACATTATATTCAATTCTAATTTCTCCACAAATTCCCTTCTTTTCAAACGGTTATATCTAAAAACAAAAGAGTATAATAATTCAAACAATATAAGTAGATAATAATAAATAGTTCATAATAGAGCTTATAGTTGCTTTTTGCTTGTCAATCCTGAACCCCTGACTTCCTTCTTCCACTTTCCTGATTTGGTTTTCTTAACTATCTACAGATATCTATCTGATCAGCTCAAAGCTGCGACTTCAGTTCGTATAATTTTGACTACCTATATACTGTATAGTGGATTGTTGAATGAGCAGGTTGCCGTGTAATATCTGTAAACACTGCACCCTGTGACATTCGCCTTTGGCCCGGGGTGGGACGGGGCACACGCGAATTCAACACAAGCCACTCTCTCTACGAACTTGAATAGATTTTCAAATTTTTCATTGAATTGTTATATGCCGTAGATTTTGAACATTTTCGGGTTTTTTATTTGTGTCTATCTGTTTTTGAGCGATTAATTCAACCTCTCCCGGTCTGTAGATTATCCTTGTAAGCTATCTTATTATTCCTTATATCCCTTGCCACCTTCTCTTCACAAAATCCTCTTTTCTTCTTCTTCCACAAAACCTAACAACTTTTCTGAACATTTTTGTTTTTAAGGTTCAAATTGATCGAACGAACGTAAACCCAATTTTTCACGTCAATTTTCCAGGTTTTTTTCTATAAAATTAAAATTTTTGATAGGCTAAAAATAGATAAATCAAATTATTTCCCGATTTCTTTCTAAATTAACTGGTTTCTACATAACTAAATAAAAATAGCTCAAAATAATAGCATTCAAATTAGTGATAATAATAATTAAATTGATATTATTAATAGATATATTGGGGAATTACTCCGTGATGAAGTTGCAAGAGGCCATAACTAGTAAGGGTAATCCTGCGGTGATTCTCGATGGATATAAATTTAGGAAAGATAGAACTTCATCCCAGGGTTACATAATTTGGCGATGTTTAAAAAAGGAATGCAAAATTTCAATAAAAACAGATCAAGCATATTCTCTTGAGTCCACTCCAACCTGCAAGCATAATCATCCACCTAACACCTCAGGCAGCGCTATGGAAGATAATTCATTATCTCTAAATGATTCAACTAGGAAATCTCCTTACAATGATGCAGTAATAGAGAGATCCATAAATAATTCTCTCAATGATACAGCTGATATCTTATCTGCTATCCCTAAAATATTTAACAATACAAACTCATGTAGCACACCGGACTTTTCGAAATCACCATCAAATTCTGATTTTAGATTTTCAATCGACGACCGCGACGAAATTATTGAATTGCTGAGAAGTGAGAATAGTAAATTAATCGAGAATATGGCCACACTGAAGCAACAATGGAGTGATGTTGTGGATCACTCCATCGACATAGATAAAAGGTTGATGGAGAGTAAATCCACTATAGATCAGATGAGAATTAGCATCGAGGTGTTGGAGGCTGAAAATAATTGTCTGAAAGGAGAAAAAAAAACCTTGGAAATAGAAATACAAGATCTCAAGTGTTTCTATTCTCCGGGTGACACGGTTTCTAATTGCGGGGCATCTCACACTAATGTAACTGTTACGGAAAACTGTTTCACAATCTTAAGCGACTACAATATAGCACAGAATGAGATAGGTAACAATAATCAAAACAAAACTACAAAGAAGAATTTGATTAAAAATTTGATACCTAGAAACGTAAAACCACGAAAGTCGAAAAAAAAGAAAAGAGTGTTGGTAATGGCTGATAGTCATGGTAGAGACCTAGGGTGGGATTTAAATAACGATCTCTGTGACGATGGTTTCGAAGTAACAGTAGTGGCAAGACCGGGTGCTAACTTCAGCACAGTTACACATGATATTGCTGAATTTACAAAAGACTTCAATTTAAATGACAGGGTAGTTGTACTGGCTGGAGCTAACGATGTAGTGAATAATGCTAAACAGCCAACTGAATTGAATTTGCAACCAATTATGGACATCTCGAAGCGCACAAATGTAACTATATCAACGATTCCGTACAGGTATGATAAGCCCCTTATGAATGTGAACGTCAACAAGCTGAATTCATGGCTATCAGGTCAGATTTCCAGTAGTGATGATTTAGACCTACTCGACCTTGGCCACTTTGAAATAGGGGATTACACTCGTCACGGCCTTCATTTAAATAAGAGTCAGGGAAAGAAAAGAATCCGAAAATACATACGAAATCATCTGCTTGGTGTTGGTGGACACACTAGTGATACAGTTGTAACACTTGGAAAATCTCACGGTGGTGCACAAATGGCTAGATTAGATACAGAAGGTACAAATAACATTTCTAGTCTGGGTGATGATTTGAACATGACAGGTGACACTGATACAGATAATACAGCTGCCGAAGAATTAAATAATAGTTTTACACGCTCAAATACCCATCAACATTTTTTAGTGAACAGGTCAATGAGTCCGCAGGTGAAATAAAATCAGACACTGGTAGTACGGGGTCACCCTTCCTTTTTTATTTAAACATCCAGGGAATTGTTAAAAAAATTGATGAGCTCAATGTGTTTCTTCCTGATCTTAAAATTCCTCCAGTAGTGGCTCTCACTGAGCACTGGCTGTCATCCTGTGACACCAGTTTACTGAACAATCTCAAACACTATAATCCTGCCTCTGTCTATTGTCGTTCCAATAAGGGAAGAGGAGGAGCTTGTATACTTTTAAAAAAAGGTCTGAATTACAGGATTAGAGAGGATATTGTGGGGTTGTCAATTGAAAGTGTATTTGAGTGTGCAGCGGTTGAGTTCAGTGTCTCAATGGAGGGTAGAGATAAGACAATTTTGGTAGTGTCGGTTTATAGAGCCCCAGATAGTTGTTTTGAAGATTTTTTCAATATTTATGACAAGCTCTTATGTCTGCTTAAACGAGATTATAGGAGAAAAGTTATATTTCTATGTGGTGATTATAATATTGATCTTCTTAAGAGGAACTCTAATAGCAGTACTTTCCGGAATATCACTGAATCCAGCTGTTTTTCATTTATCTTTGACAGGCCAACTAGAATAACCTCATTGTCTTCAACCTGCATTGACAATATTGTGACCAATTATAATGTGGATAGTATTCTTGCACAGATTTTTGACCCAGGATTATCAGACCACGAAGCCCTAACAATAGAATTAGCCAATAATCCCAACGTTGAACACAATAATAGTTGCAGATTAGGAAGATGTATTAATGAAGAGTCCTTGAAATTCTTTTGTGACACATTGAGCTCTGTGGATTGGTCCCTATGTATGACTAATGATGGTGGCGAGAAATTATTTAATACTTTTCACTCATTCTTTTACAATTGTTTCTCCAGTTGCTTCCCCCTGAGAAAGTTTAAGGTTACAGAGAATGATTCGGTGAAAAACTGGTTGACCACTGGCATCAAGATTTCGTGTAGAAGGAAAAGAGAGTTACACATTGAGAGTAAGACTAACAGACATCCTGAATTTCTGTCCTATTTTGCCAAATATAAGAGAACTTTAAAGAAGACAATACTACTAGCTAAGCAAAAAACCAATGAAATGTTCATTGCACAGTCCAACAATATTAATAGAGGCACTTGGACAATCGTCAGAAATGAACTGGGGCTATTAAATAGGGATGAGCAGAAGATAGAGTTGACTACAGCTGACAATAGGAGGTACTCTAATCCACAATGCATAGCTTCCTTGTTCAATGAGTATTTTGTTGAATGTGCATCTGAAATGTCCGGCTCTGCTAGAACATGTGAGAGCAGAGAGTACCTCAAGCAAATAAATAGGCAGTATCCTCCTTTCAAGTTCAGAAGTGTCTCAATAAGTGTAGTTAGGAAAGCCATAAATAGCTTGAGAAATTCTGGCTCAACTGGGTGGGACGAGATTTCATCACGAGTGATAAAGAAGGTTAGTCACATTATCTTGGAGCCTCTAACATTTATTATTAATAGGTGTTTGCAGGAAGGAATCTTTCCCCAAAAATTAAAGTATGCTCTGATCAAACCAATTCACAAGAAGGGAGATAGGAAGGATATTAAAAATTATCGACCAATTGCACTCTTAACTGTATTCTCCAAGATATTTGAGAAGATTGTGTTTGAGCAGATGATGGTTCACTTAGATGAGAATAACATTTTTCATAACAAACAATTTGGATTCAGGAGGGGATTGTCAACAAAGTCTGCTATATTTGAAGTTGTATCAGATGTGTTGGATGCTCTGGATGGATCGCGGAAGGCTTTAGGGCTTTTCTGCGATTTATCCAGGGCGTTTGATATGGTAGACCATGAGCTGTTGTTGAATAAGCTTGGATTCTATGGATTTGTTGGTAGTGCAGGGAAATTTTTCGTGTCCTATTTGGAAAATAGATATCAGTCAGTTAAATTGAGTAATGGGAGTTCACTGGTATTTTCAGCATGGGAAAGAGTAGAACAAGGTGTGCCACAGGGCTCTGTGCTTGGACCGACTCTTTTCAATTTATTTATAAACGACCTGCCAAATAATGTAGATGGCAAGCTCATTTTATATGCTGACGATACAACGGTTCTGGTTACTGGGAAGGATGATAGCGAAGTTATGATTAGGGCTGAAACGGCTATGCATCAACTCAACAATTGGTTTGGTCATAATGCATTGAAGTTGAATATGACTAAATCCAACTATATCAGGTTTGCCGTGACGGGACATCATGCTGAACCTTTAAACCTGAATGCTTCAAATGGGAGGGAGTGCTTGTCTGTTGAAGTGACTAGTTTTCTTGGAGTGGAATTGCAAAAAAATATGCACTTTTTGCACTGAGAACTGTGAGGACTGCATCCACTATAAAGACAGCTCAGAAGGTGTATCATGGATATTTTTTAGCCCTAATACGCTACAGCATCTTCTTTTGGGGGAATAGTAAAAATAATTTATATAAAATATTTAAGATGCAAAAGAAAGCTGTTCGTGTTTTGGAGGGCTTGCGGCCATCCAATTCATGTAGGCCCATTTTTAGAAAATACAGGTTTCTCACGGTCCCAGCATTGCACTTCCTTGAGACTGTAAATTTTGTCTTCAGAAATTCAGAGAGATTTGAAGGAAATGTAGTTTGCCATGGCTATAGCACAAGAGCAAAGAGTTCAGCTGTATATCAGTACCCCGCTCACAGACTGACACTTTTGGAAAAAGGACCATATTATTCGGGACTGAAGCTCTTCAATTGTCTACCTGAAAGAATACGGTTATGTGGTAGTCATAGGCTTTTCTTGTCTTCAATTACTAATATACTTGTGGAAGCGTGTCCCTATACCATGGAGGAATGTTGTGGTGCCTTCATACTTTGAGTTTATGCAGATGCATACACTTTGCATAGAAAAATGTTCATGACATGTTACATGCCACTTGAGCTCTGCTCAGATATGTGGCTTCACGTAACAAATGACAATAATAATAATAATAATAATAATAATAATAATAATAATAATAATAATAATAATAATAATAATAATAATAATAATAATAATAATAATAATAATAATAATAATAATAATAATAATAATAATAATAATAATAATAATAATAATAATAATAATAATAATAATAATAATAATAATAATAATAATAATAATAATAATAATAATAATAATAATAATAATAATAATAATAATAATAATAATAATAATAATAATAATAATAATAATAATAATAATAATAATAATAATAATAATAATAATAATAATAATAACAGCTGTGAATAACAAATAGTGAGTAGGTTTTTGATTTTGTATTCAATTTTTTTTAAATAAGTGCAATATTTCTAGAGTTTTTAATTTATTGTGATACATTCTGTGATTCATTTAGAGTATAAAATCAACCTTCAAAATTCAAAATTTTAAATCATCATTTCTGGACCGAAAATCAAGTGACGACGAAGCAGTGTGTGACTATATAACCTTATCTTTTGGACAACATTAACATTTTATCAAAATTTTTGGAGAGAAATAGTACAGGCTCAGCCTAGTTTTTCCTCCAATGTCATAATTGTATTATGATTATAGTATTTTATACAATAAATAAATCAAGCAATTCACTTAGAAATAAATTCACTTATATAATGTATGGTTTGAAGGTAACAGAGAATACAACAATGTGGTACTGATACTGCTGGCATAGTTTATGTATATCATGTGAGCTTTGAAGGTATAGCTGCTTGAACCGTGGCAGAAGGAGCTTAGTATAGCTCATAACTGAGCCGTCTTCTATGTTGTATGCCTGAAAGGTATTCAGTTCCACCGTCAGGCATATGACAGCTTTTGAATGGAACAATGCAAGGATGCTGCTTGGAAGAATGGAACCACACTGTCGTCTGTAGTTGGAGTGAGAGAGTGCAATCGCACACATTTCACCCTCTTCTTCTTAGAGCTCTCGCTTCAAAGCTCTTGCTTGATATATCTGTGTTCTAATCTTATTTGAATGCACAGCCAGTAGAGATCCCATCAAAGCAGGGTTGCAAGTACGTTAATACCCGCTTATGGATTCCATCTTTTCATAACCGGTAACATTCGTTTGAGGAAAATGTGTCTTGACTTTTTATAAGGGAAAAATTGAATTAAAATGACTTACAAATTGATGACTTAATGAGGTGCATTTTTACTCTTAGGGAAGAGGTTTCTGTTGGGATGATAACATGATTCACAGGGAGAAGGAAATTCCAATTACAATGTATATGTCACTATGTATATACGACGCACTGTAAATAGCTTCAGTTTCTATCTATAGTCCTTCAGTAATATTAGACGATTTTGGCCTGCTGCAGCAATTTGCTGATGAATGTATACGGCTATGAATGAAAACCCTTTTAAATTGAATACCCTAACTTATCAGCTTACGTCTTGTTCGACGTTGTTGATGATCTCCAACTTCACAATCTTAAGATGACAAACAACTAGTCGGAACAAAGTCACTTTTACAAAGTAAGTGTTCCTCTTAAAAAGTGTTTCAATTTAAAGTTGAAATTGGTAGAGGAAGAGAATTAATTCACAACACAGTAACTTGATTCACATCACATTTTCGTCCAAAACCTAGAGATAAGTTAGTATAAATCTCTAGTGAGAAGTAGGCCTCTGTGATTTGGAATCCTCATTGTAATTATCGCATACTAGTTTTGGAGAGGTTACAGAAAAAATCCTGGAATGCATTTTCTGTATTTTAAATATGCAATACTTATTTGTTCATTTGACTCTCCCTCAAATACCCTTATAACAGTGTTTTAAATAAAATAATTGAAATCTATACAAGATATTAGATCCGTTATCCTTCTCCATAGTTTATTCGATAGTAAAATCACGGAATAAGGAAACCAGTGTTCTTTACACCGTGGTAAAATGAAATTCCATATTTACTTTCAAATCTCAATAAATACATCTCAACCATATCTCGTCGTTCCACTTTTTGTTTTCCCGATCCAGAACAACTGTGAGTCATTAAAATTCACCAATAAATAGAATTCACGGACTTTGAAATCGCTTCTCTGAGCACCTAGACGTCTTCTGGTTCTCTCATGATGAGAACGTGTTGAACAATCTGTTTTTAGTTATCTTTGTTAATGTTAATTATTATCTTTTACTTTGTTTTGATTATAAGTTACTTGTTTACTGAACTTTTTTCATTAATTCGTTGCTAATTTATTATCATTTGAATCTTTGAAACATGAAATATTTATTGGTCATTATTTAAACAAAAATTCATAACTTTTCTTCAATATTTCTCTGGAAAGTATATTATTTTTTTCTCAATATTACACTTGTTTAATGATTGTAAGAATTTTAAAACAGAATATTTCTATATTTTCTTTTGAAAATGTCTCTCTCATTCAATTTCATGTTGTTTTGTGAAGGAGACGAAATGTAACGTATGTGTAATGTCTAAAGGAGGTAACCCAGTTGTCTCCATAAATAAATGAAGATGCAACATCTCTCAAGTCACCCTTTGTTTCAGCTGAGGAGCTCAGTTTCAAAGATCGATGAGGGAATCTACGAGATTGAGAAAGCAATGTGGCTGCAAGCTATTAACCGTCGCTACCTGAGTTAGTTGCACACTTTGCACACACTGAGTTAGTTGCACACTATTCAGTAACAAACACGTTCTCAGCCAACTTGATGGCCAATTAAGGAGTTTAATTGTTCTATTAGTTTCTTGCGCCACTTCCAAGACGCCTGCTTCGCTCTAAAGTAAACATAAATCTCGACTCAAGAAGAAAGACTGTTTCACTCCTGCTTTTTTATTGTTGCACCTTCACTTGTAAACAACTTTGGGAAGAGTGGAGGAATAATGGCTGATGGCAGCTCAAGCCACAAAAGCTAATGAAACTTGCTTCAATCTCTGAAAAATTTAAGAAATTATGGTTTGATATTTTTCACTGCATTATATGATTTCTTATATGCATGAAACAGTCTGTATTAGAGAATTATATAGTTTAATTACATAATAATATGTTTACTTATACCCTTTTTTATTCCAGTTACAATGAATAATGTAACATTTTTAGTTATTTGTTGTTATTTTCATAGTGAATGGATAATGGATTACTTCCAAAGTGGACCATTAATTTCGTTGATAACGTTTTCAAAAGATGTTTTGTGTAGGTTAATCAGCCTGAATCATGCGCTTCATTTCCGTCGACAGTTTGTTCATCATTATTTAGGTCGTATTTCCCTAGAAGATCGATTGTTTCCATCGTGGCATAAATATGATTATTTTCCATCATGCTGCTTGGGAAATCGGCGTTATCTCCTCTCTCTTCTTCATCCACATCGCCATCGTCTCCTTCTTTCAAACTATTCGCATCAGGTGTCAAAGTATCCTGAAAACGGAAATGAATTTCTTGGTCAATGATGGAATGATTAAGAAATACATCAATACAATGCGGTATCTTCAACTCTAAACTCCACTTGAAAAATTACCTTTAACTCTGCAAGAGTAATTTTCCTCTCGAGATTATTGATCAACAATAATTATTGGAATATCTTGAATGTATTTTATGTTGAATAACTGTATCACAAGCTAATTGGCTCTTCATTCTCATAATGTTGACAAGTCTATTGCTGTATTTTTATTTCGAGGGGCTGTTTATCTGGATTTTCTGGTGAAATATAATATTATATTAAAATAACTTGATTGACAATAACTTCTGCCGACATTAAATTGAGAGAATCTTCAAGAAAATCATTTCCAATTTACATGAATAAACTTTGACAAATATTGATAAGGAACAGAAAGTTGGCTATAGAATATAAAATTAATTTATTTCACTTCCCGTGACAAACTGCTAGTTGATATTTCACATTTGAATAATTCTTATAACACTGCAGTCTTAATTTACTTTTGAATGCCTCAAAAATAATTACCGTATGATATTCTTCTTAAATATTCTTCTTATTCGTCTAAATTCAGACTGCGGTATCTATCGTCAAAAACAAAGACCTTAAAGATGCATAGACTCACATGCAGCGCTAGTGTCGTACTTGGAATTGAAATCCGCCATTGAGGGGGCAACCCATAAGATTATTACTTACCAATGCCACCAATGCCTTTGTGATCTATAGTATTACAAATAAATAATATATAATATCTCGTGCTAAAATACCCCAATGGCGGCCTTGGCATTGGGAAGGCATAGGCATTGTGGGTCTATATCTCTTTAAGGTCTTTGGTCAAAAATAATTAGATAGTGAAATATAGCATGTACTCTATATTCTATACTCTATATTCTATACTCTATATTCTATAAACTATACTCTATATTCTACACTCTAAACTCTCTGGGAGAGATACATTATTCCATTTGTAATGTCTTTGATATGAGTTACTCAAGACTGGAACTATCACAATAGGTATTGTAAATTGATTGGTAAATGTTGTACCAATGGATGAATAAAATGAAAGAATATCAATGAAATACAACATTATTTGTTTGTATATTTACCTGAGCAGCCGCACCATACATAGGATTATCAAAGGCCTGCCGACTCCTTCTGGGAGGAACGACAGGAGTTTCAGCTGCAGGTTTGCACAGTTCGACTTCTTCACCTTGATTCTCAAACACCGCGAACAAATATTGACGCTGTCCGCTGCTATTCACGTTGCTGCAAACAACCAACGCAAACAAATTGAGCAGTCAGATCTTGTAGAAATATTGACTCAAGTAAGAAGGTCAACGATTTTAAGCACATTTATGAGCGATTATAGTTGATACTGCACTATCATGCAGTAAAATCGCTCAAAACTTCTGAGTGACGTCGTCCCTTTTGCTCTCAGTTTTAATATTAGTTAAACAGGTAAGATCCTCTCTATAAGATAATCAAATGATTAACAAATAGCTATTATTGAGATATAGACATAGATAGGGGGCAGGATTTGAAAAGATTGTTTATGGAGACTATATATATTATATATTCAAGCTAGATAATAATAATATTCGTATGGCTTTTATTGGTGGGGAGTTCCTGACGAAAGTTTCACCTCGCCTCAAATATTATTATACAGAGTGTTTACAAACACTACCAATACTCTAGGACATTGTTCCTGGGTATCTAAATATAATATTTAAATTGTCCGGAAGTCTTCAGTTATTCACACAGCGGCCATTTTGCTTTTTTCATTTATTTTTTTTCCAAATAATAGTTGAACATACAAAATTGAAACTTTGCACAATCATTTATAACAACTAGACAAAGCTAGAAAAACTAGCTTTTTCAGTAACTTCAATTGTCTATCGATTGGTATCAGGTTCTTCAAGATTGGACTAATATTAACTGAGATATGAAAGCCTTAGTGATAGGTGACCACTGAAAGTTTGTTGTAGTGCAAACCAAGGCATGCCAATAGAGCCGCCTCAATGATGCAACAATCTCTATTTGCATTGTATGTTAATAGTAAGCGATTTTGAGATATTTCAAACAAAAAAAATAACGTTACATAACCCTCTAAAGGTGGGTCACCAACCACTAAAGCTGTCATATCTCAGTTAATATTAGTCCAATCTTAAAAAATCTGGTACTAATCGATAGGCAATTAAATTTACTAAAAAAAGTTATTCTTGTAAACGTTTTTGTAAAACCAACGGTTTCTGAGTTATTCAAGAAACGAAACTTAAAATGGCCGCCATTTTGTTTTATGAATTTGAAAAATTATCATAATTTTTTTCTAGCTTTGTCTAGTTGTTATAAATGATTGTGCAAAGTTTCAATTCCGTATGTTCATCTATTATTTGGGAGAAAATAATAAATGAAAAAGCAAAATGGCCACTGTGTAAGTAACTGAAGACTTCCGGACAATTTGGATATGTTATTTAGATATGCTTTTCACCCAGGAACAATACCCTAGAGTATTGGTAGGCAGTTCGTTAACACCCTGAATACTTTAAGCCGTCAATGAGTCTTACGACTGTCATACTCCTAGTTTATGGAGAATAAATTTGAATATGAGATGATTTCATACAAATTTCTTTATTGGAATATGAAGAGAATGTATCATGAGAAATATATCATGTACCCTTTTATTTTATCACAACACAACTAGTTTCAACTCTTCAAGGGCCATCCATTTCCAAGTTTAAATAACTAATCACAAGATGGCTCTTCAAGAGTTGGAAGTAGGTGTGTTGTGTTGAAATAAAAGGGTACTTGATATTATTTGATATGTTATAAAATATAGTGTTAACTAGATATTAATTCACATTGACACTTGGAAATGAGTCTTGAGATTATAAACTAGATGTGTTGTGAGAGAATAAATGGGTACATAATATATGTTATTTTGTGTCAATGACTTCAGTAGACCTGAAAAAGAAAGTGAGAATTTTCTTTATCCTATGTTTGTTGAAGAAATGCCAAAATTCTTATATTATGTGATAATTTTCTATCAGTATTCTATGTATCTTGAAAAAATGTTTCAACACTCACCATTGCTCTGAGTGGACGCAAAAGATAACTGCAAAAGCAGCAAGAGCAAGGAATAGAAGTCCAATGAGGAGACCAAGAACACTAGTGAATGATGCTTGCGATACATATGGACCTGAAGCAAACTCCTGAACGAATTCTAGTCCCAGTCTCTCCACTAGGAACAAGGAAAATGTTCGATTATAATCTCAGGGCGATTCGAACATACTATCAATAGAAAATATCAAGATTTGAAAGAAAATGATCATCTCATTCTATAAATCAAGGAATCAAGCTTCAAGGCCATGTCAGAGAGTTTCAGCGATAGTCTTGCAGTTTCTATTTTTCTATGGTTTCAGTTACAATTCTTGCAAGTCTCTCAATTTGGATTATACTGATTGATCGATTGATTGATTAACCTTCATTAAAAACCTAGGAGGGCGAGGTTAGGGCGCAGCCGGCCCTCTCTTAACCCTCCGATACAATTCTAAGTAAAACTAAAACACTGTACAACAAAGATTATTATTAGATTAAGAAAACAATCTTATTCTATAAAATAATAAAAAAAACTTTCAAAAAGCGAACGAAAGAAAGAAAAAAAACAAATTTCTCTCAAATTTAACTGTATAGAGGTATTAGAATTAATTCAATCCATGGATTTTATCAATAATTGTTCTAAGAACTAGGCCTATTATGCTCAAGAGTCGGAAGATGTAGAAACGGCATTAGCAAATAGAGTTATAATAATTGTTTCACTAGAGAATCAATTATTTTTTCAGCGGATTATGCCCACATGAGCTTCCAGCTTGAGCTTGAGTAGTGCGTGGGTGATTTGATAAATGATCAAACGTCCATGCCAACCGGCGGGATTCGAAACCGCGACCAGGTATAGCACTAGCAGACTGAAGGGTGCAACGGTTTCGTCTAGGCTAATCTGATAAGCAATTATCAATGACAAATCTTGTTTTTTGATGTTCAAGTCTTTTTTTTCCAATTCAACTAATTAATATAATATGTAATTTTGTTTCAATGCTGAACTCCATCACATTAGTCCATGAATTAAAAAGGCTTGAGCGTGAATAATGAGATGAGCGATACTATTTGAATTAATTGATAATTTATAAATAATTCACATAGTGGTATATTCTTTGATTTCTGAATCTTTCTATATTAATACTATAGTACTCTAGAGTACTAGCGGTTGGATACTCTAGTATTATGATCATTATCATCGTGGATTGAATATAAAAGTTGAAGATTATTCAATGTGTCACTCCGTTTGTGGTTGAGAACAACTCATAGACGGTGATATTGTATTTAAATTAAGAAATATATTAATTAATCAGTAAGACATAAACTATTGTTATTCCTAGATTCAATATTAACTTTGAGATTTCGTTTGATATTATTATATTTCCATGATTGAAGAAAGTAATACTGTATGGTACTAGCTACTAGCCTACTCACAATCTTGACCAGCCTCTTTCAATTCTCTAACATAGTCGTCGACCTTCCCTTCATATTCGCCACTCTCCACAAATACTGCTTGTATTACACCATCCACTTTACTTGCAAAAGTGTTGACATTTTTGTTCGCAAATTTTCTTTCAAGATATATTTTAAAAATTTCTAAATTGAATGAGGATCCATACTTGAAAATTACGTATCCACCTGAAAATAAAACACCACAGACATTTTGATTAAAAGTCTTCTTACAACTTGTGAGAAGAGTTTTTTACGATAGCGATAAAATTATTTCATTCCAAAAATGTATTATAATCTTATCTAGGATTCCATTTTTCTTATCAAATTGTTTTAAATATTTGGCTTTGAACTCGACGAATGTAAATTTTTCAACTTTGAGCGCCCATAAGAAGTTCAAAAACGTCAGAGAAACTTATTTTATGAATCTTATTGAAAAGTTTTCCTCTTTCCACCCATAATCTCAAAATCATATTTCGACTGATAGTTTCCCAATTATTATCGTTTTTCAAAAATGTTGAAAAATCGATGTAATATATCGAGATTCTGCAATCTATACTATAATAATATGCAATAATATACCATAGATATTATCTCCAAAACTATGGTCGATATAAGACATTTTTACTGGACATTTTTTGTTCCAAATTTCAATTTGTTGCAGAATCTATGGTCTTCGACTGTTACACCTTTCGTGGGACACCTGTATCACAGAATGGAAAGTATCAATTCAAACAATGCATTTTACAAGACGAAAAGGCTTGAGTGCACCAAGATCACGTCACGTGACTGCTATATCTTGCTAGAAATTAAAATTACGGGTCCTTTGATTGGCTCGCGGCAGTGAACGAGATCAATTGACCCGGATCAGTAAAGTGATTCGAACCTCCCATCTATACTATTACAATGCTGAACTTCTTACAAGATGGCGGATTTTTGCGTCAGGATACTAGCCGCATTTCCATTCTGTATCGCATTCTGTGCCTGTATATAGGTAACTCAATCACTTTATTTAATAACTTGTAGATTAAGGATGTGAGTATCATAAAATGAGATATTTTGAAACAAAACTCGCCACAGATGGAGCAACAGCTTCCATGCGGTGTGACCGGCTGCAGACAGTGTCTTGTGGCTGAGCAGCGTGATTGAACGGCTGCACATACGGCCGACCGCAGCGGCTGATTGCCGCACTCACAGCCGGTCACATCGTTACAGCCGCGACCGGTCACGCGGACCTCCGGCAGTCGTGTGCGGTCCGCAGACAGGAACGCCGCTCTGCCAACGTCGCCTGCTACCAGTTCGCTGAATGTACGACTCTCGTAGTCCTACAGAAAATCATTAATTAATTCAACATTCATTCATTCATTTATTGTATAAAGCGCTATAATCATAAAACAATAATTATGACATTGGAGGAGAAACTAGGCTGAGCCTGTACTATTTCAGATTCATCTGTTGCCTAAAAATAATACAAGAAAACAATACATATATAATAATATGAAAAACACTGGAAAGTACAAAAAATATACTGTTAAATTCCTCAAATAATTTAATTACTTCAAAAATTGATAAGCTGACAATTCATCATAATACACACATAAAAATCCAATGCCATCAACCATCCTGAAGTCTCCGACTACGGTACTACAAATACTAACAAAGGGGAGAATATATGGAAGGTATTTGATGAGCACTTCTATACAAAACGTACTGCAACATAAGCAATCGTTATATTCGTTAAATTCTATACATACAATTCAATTTAACACTCTAGCATTCGATTCAACTCAATTCATAGCAATAAAATACGAAGAAATATATCCATGATATTTTCTCATGGGTTTTATAAATGCCGGTATGTCCACCTGTTAAGGAATCATCATGGAATGTTTCAAGGATTTTATTGATAAGAGATCGGGGTACGAGAAGTTTCAGATTGGTATGCCCATCAATTTCTTCAGATAGACAATGTCTTTTTCGATCGTGTATTTTTTCGCCTTTCTAATCGTAGCTGTATCACTATGATTAGGGTTTCGTATTGCATCATATATTTTTGTTATACTCTCATCATTTTTCTGTAAAGTCTTTATGTCTATTTCTTCTATTTCGAATATATTGTAGTTTTCGTCCTTTGTGAGATCAGTTATATCCTTCTCTAGTGGATATCTACTCAGGGCATCAGGTACGTGCATTTGGGCTCCTGGTTTATATTTCAAATCAAACGTGAACTCCGTTAATTTCATAAGTAACTTACTGACTCGAATACTGGGGTTTTTCCAAGTTTTATAGTATTGCAAACTAGCATGATCTGTGTAGATTGTAAATAATCGGCCAATTAAGTATTGTCTGAAATAATTTACACAATACACTATTGATAGAAGTTCAATCTCTCCTACTGCCCAATTTTCTTCATGTTTTGTCAGTTTTCTGGAAACAAAAGCTACTGGATGTAATTTTCCATTGTCATCTGGCTGCGAGATAATGCCCCCTATTCCAACTCGAGAAGCATCTGTGTGTACCACTACCTCCTTATCATTATTAAAATGATGAAGTACGGGTTGTGATAAAAGTTTGCTTTTTATTTCCGAGAATGCGTTCTGCTGATCTTCTTCCCAAGTGATTGGTTTATTCTCGTTATTTTTAGATATCAGATTTGTTAAGGGTCTTGCAATTATAGCGTAGTTTTGAATGAATTTTCGGTAAAATCCACTAAGACCAAGAAATGCTCTGACATCTTTGACAGTTTTGGGTATAGGGTATTTTTCGATAGCTTCCAAGGTTTCGGAAGCGGGTTGTATCCCTTCCTTTGAGACAGTGTGTCCAAGTACTTTAATTTTTCGGTAGAAGAAGTGACATTTTGATGTATTCAATTTTAGTCCTACGTCTTGCAATCTTTTCAAGGTTTTCTCGAGCTGTTGATATTGCTTATCAAATGATTCTCCATAGCTAATGATATCGTCCAAGTAAATCAAAACTCCTCTATACAAATAATCATTGAATACTTGGTTGATTGCTCGTTGGAAAGCATTTGGAGATGTTCTAAGACCAAAAGGTAGTCTTTTGAACGTGTACAGCCCTTTATGAGTTGCAAATGCTACATATTTTCGACAATCTTCGTGTAATGGCTGTTGGAAAAATGCTTGTCTGATATCTAGGGTGGAAAAGTAATCCGAATTGTCAAGAGAATCAAAAATTGTTTGAAGAAGGGGAAGGGGATATCTATCCGGTAATATTTTCTCGTTCAACATTTTATAGTCTACAACCAATCTGAATCCACCGTCTTTTTTAGTAACTAAAAATGCGGGAGAAGCATAATGACTCTGGGTTTCACAACTATTCCTGCTTTTATCAATAACTCTACTTGTCTGTCTATTTCTGTTCTTTGAGCGATAGGTAATCTGTACGGTGACTTAGCAATGGGTGTGTAATCTGTAAGTTTGAACTTGTATTCGGGTAATTTCGCTTCCTCGAAATCAATTTCGTTTGTTGAAAATAGATGTTTGTATTTATTGATGAGTCTTTTCGCTTTGGAATTTTGCTCTGGTGTAAGATCTTTATTAATATCTATTTCACAACCCCCTCCATCGAATAGCACAGAGTCTACTAATGAAACAGATTCGTCGTAATTACAAACTTCTCCTTCAATTTCACCAATAATAGTTTCATGCAACACCCTTATATCTTGCCTTCCTAGATTCAAAATTCTAATTTCACTCATGTTTGTTTCAAAATCATCCTCATTCCAAAGCACATGCAATTTTTTATTATGTAATAACGATTCATTTGGAGTAAAATGGGATACTTTGTGCAATTTTTGTGTTAGATTGACTTTGACATTCACGTCTTTTTGAGCGGGGATTATTGTTTCAAGAGCACATTTGACGAAATTTACGGGATTGGGTATGCAGACTTCTTTTGTGATATTTGTTTCAGAATCGTTGTGTAATCTATTTAATGTACAAATCCACTCTTTATCCATGTCTAATTCGACTATTTTACCATTATCGGTCATTGAAATGATGTTATTCTCATAATCTAATTTCATTTTATATTTTGAGAAGAAGGAATTTCCAACAATAATATCAGTCTGTAAGTCTTCAGAAATTACTAAATTTACTTCGAATTTCCTGTCATGTATTTGAATTTCACTCGAGATCATTCCTGTGATCGGCATTAATGAACCATTAGCTACCGATAAAGCAATACTACTATTTTTCAAATGTTTTAGATCATCGCTACTTAAAAGATTTTTTTGAACTATGTTTACGTTCGTACCGGTGTCAATGGTAATTGATACATCTTTTCCTTTGAATTTTCCATTAATAGTAAGTACTGGGACTTGGATTCTTCTCTCTTTAGTCAATGATCCATTCATTCCAAGTTCGTGCTGAGCATGCATTTCGGAAGACATAGCTGTTTGAAGTTGGTTTCACTTTCTATTTCGTTAGAGCAATTAATTTCACTTTCATTTGAGTATAACTGATTATTATTGGCATTGAGAAAAAACTGCCTGACAAATTCTATCGCTTTGGATTGTTCATCTTTCATTGATACAGAAGATATTATATTACATGTGATTTCTTCTTTATCAATTGAATTTGGAGAATAATTATCAAATGGAAATTCAGCGCTTTGTTTTTCAAATCCGGATCCCAAGTTCATATCCGATTCGTCTAGGCTCGGGATCCTGTATTCGAGTTTTTTGATAAGAAAAAACAATCGTCTTTCCAGTGATTATTCCTCTTACAGTATGTACAGAATCTAGTCCTATTAGGATTGATTGGTGTCCTGTAATTGACTGATGTTGATTGTGTGTAATTATTGTTTGTATAAGGTTGTCTTTGGAAATTGTTCTGATTTGTTTCGTGTGGGAAGACGTTTCCGCTCCTATTTCCAAACTGTCTATTAGGATTAGGATTATGTGATTGTGTGTTTCTGTCGCGATCATTGTAATTATTATTGTTTGAATAAGGTTGTCTTTGGAAGTTGTTCTGATTTGTTTCGTGTGGGGAAAAGTTTCCGCTCCTATTTCCAAACTGTCTATTAGGATTGGGATTTTGTGATTGACCTACATTTCTACTCAAATTTTTCACCACAATACTCAGATCGTTCAATTTCTTTTCTAAAGTATCTACTACATTTATTTTTTGGACAGGCTGTTCGATTGAAGCATTATGCATTCCTAACTTTTTGTCTAGAAGGAAGCGAGATCTTTCATATTTGGCGAGATTTTTCTCTAAATCTTCAACTGATGCATTGTCCATGAAAGCAACATGTTGCAATGCTCCTACGTCTAAGCCTCTCAAAACATATCCTACTATTCTTTTCTCTGACATTTGAGGCTCAAGAATGTGACAAAGTTTTATTATATCTGCTGTGTATTCTGTGTATGTTTCTGTTGGTAATTTGTTTCTGTTTTCGAGTTTTTGTCTGGTTGTCTCTTCATGAACAGGGTCTACAAGTTTACTTTTTAAGTGGCCTACTGCATCAAGAAATGTCGCGTTTTCATTTTTATCCGAAAATATGTCGAAAATTGCCAATGCTGTTTTCTTGAGGTAGAGGGGTAAATACAAGATTTTATCATCCTCATCCCACTTATTTATTTTTGCTGCCCTATTGAAGGTTTTCAACCACTCGTTGAAGTCTTCACTCTTTGTACCCCCATAGCTTTCGGGTTTCGCAAAGGGTCTTTTATCATTCCCTGCCATATTATTTTCTGGAATTAGGATATTTGCTAAGTTATCGGGAGCTACTGTGTCGTAGATGTGTTCTTGATTTCTGCCTAGCTTGCCTACTATTCGCTCGTAATCGGCTAACATAGGGAAGATAATACGATCGCGTTGAGACAGGGACCCTAACTTAAGTAATCGACTTAGAGCATCTCTAGCTCCTGAATCGTGGTCCACATAAATACAAACTTTTTTTGCCAAGTCAACAGCGAATCTCAAGTATTCAATATTAACAGATTGAGGGATGTGAATACCTAACTGTTTGCCTAGCTCTAATAATTCTGATTTATCCAGAGATTTTACTTTTAAATCAATAGGTAAACGTAATAATGAAACCTCGAATTCACTAGGTGATTGTTCAGAGTCACTAGAACTAGAGCTACTCATCTCAATATAACAATAATAACAATTATCATATTTACCCTGTACGTTGAGAGAATAGAGGACATAATTATACGAGATCAAACACAGAATATAATAATTATGATAATGACCTGAAATGAAAATGTCAATAGATAATTTGAAGGCTAATCTTGTCAATTAATAAACTCTTTCTCATGAGAACGACGCCCAACACCATGTAATGGGGCATTTAAAATCGGAATATATTGGGGTTATATTATGTATGGTATTGTGATGGTATTATAAGGTTGTGAGAACAACCCTAGACATTATGGTAACAATTTATAATAGGGGAATCGCTTGGCTTGCGAGAGGTTAAATTGATCTAACTCTATAACTCATGAGAAAGGAACTATATTTTAAAATAATAAACAAAACAGTTATATTTTGGAGAACTAAGTAATCGATTTAATCAAATTGTAACTCAAAATGAAACTGGAAACTTAAATAAAAATAATATTGAGAAAACTTTTTAAACAAACGATAGAATAATTACAGGATTTGCCTTCAATAAAAAAAGATGAATAATATATAATAATAAAATTGATAATATTAGCTCACTGAACTCACTGAACCAGGAAAATGGTGTTTCGGAAAAGAAGGGTAGAGCCGGGCCCGATTATCTGCTGTAGATAGCTCCAGGTCCCGTCCTCGTAACCGACTGACTAGCTTCTCATTTTTTCCATAATTTTACTTGTCATGAATTTTCACCGTCGTCAACAATTTATCTATTCATTGTGAAAATTCATGACAAATAATAAAAATTATGTAGTTCTATTACACTATGTTTGTTGAAGAAATGCCAAAATTCTTATATTATGTGATAATTTTCTATCAGTATTCTATGTTTCTTGAAAAAATGTTTCAACACTCACCATTGCTCTGAGTGGACGCAAAAGATAACTGCAAAAGCAGCCAGAGCAAGGAATAGAAGTCCAATGAGGAGACCAAGAACACTAGTGAACGATGCTTGCGATACATATGGACCTGAAGCAAACTCCTGAACGAATTCTAGTCCCAGTCTCTCCACTAGGAACAAGGAAAATGTTCGATATAATCTCTGGGCGATTCGAACATACTATCAATAGAAAATATCAAGATTTGAAAGAAAATGATCATCTCATTCTATAAATCAAGGAATCAAGCTTCAAGGCCATGTCAGAGAGTTTCAGCGATAAGGATTAATAGTCTTGAAGTTTCTATTTTTCTATGGTTTCAGTAACAATTCTTGCAAGTTTCTCAATTTGGATGATACTGATTGATTGATTGATTGATTAACCTTTATTAAAAACCTAGGAGGGCGAAGTTAGGGATCAGCCGGCCCTCTCTTACACTTAACCCTCCGATACAATTCTAAGTAAAACTAAAACACTGTACAACAAAGATTATAAGATTAAGAAAACAAACTTATTCTATAAAATAATAAAAAAACTTTCAAAAAGCGAACGAGAGAAAGAAAAAAATCAAATTTCTCTCGAATTTAACTGTATAGAATTTAATACAGTATAGAGGTATTAGAATTTAATTCAATCCATGGATTTTATCAATAATTGTTCTAAGAACTAGGCCTATTAATGCTCAAGAGTCGGAAGATGTAGAAACGGCATTAGCAAATAGAGTTATAATAATTGTTTCACTAGAGAATCAATTATTTTTTCAGTGGATTATGCCCACATGAGCTTCCAGCTTGAGATTGAGTAGTGCGT
The DNA here is from genome assembly GCF_014356525.2 of Nilaparvata lugens. Lineage (NCBI taxonomy): Eukaryota > Metazoa > Arthropoda > Insecta > Hemiptera > Delphacidae > Nilaparvata > Nilaparvata lugens. Next base: position 17,935,271 of record NC_052508.1, read on the forward strand.
GGGTGATTTGATAAATGATCAAACGTCCATGCCAACCGGCGGGATTCGAACCCGCGACCAGGTATAGCACTAGCAGACTGAAGGGTGCAACGGTTTCGTCTAGGCTAAACTGACCAGCAATTATCAATGACAAAGTCTTGTTTTTTTTCAAATCAACTAATTAATATATGTAATTTTGTTTTTAACTCCATCACATTAGTCCATGAATTAAAAAGGCTTGAGCGTGAATAATGAGATGAGCGATACTATTTGAATTAATTGATAATTTACGAATAATTCACATAGTGGTATATTCTTTGATTTCTGAATCTTTCTATATTAATACTATAGAACTCTAGAGTACTAGCGGTTGGATACTCTAGTATTATGATCATTATCATCGTGGATTGAATATAAAAGTTGAAGATTATTCAATGTGTCACTTCGTTTGTGGTTGAGAACTCATAGACGGTGGTATTGTATTTAAATTAAGAAATATATTAATTAATCAGTAAGACATAAACTATTGTTATTCCTAGATTCAATATTAACTTTGAGATTTCGTTTGATATTATTATATTTCCATGATTGAAGAAAGTAATACTGTACGGTACTAGCTACTAGCCTACTCACAATCTTGACCAGCCTCTTTCAATTCTCTAACATAGTCGTCGACGTTCCCTTCATATTCGCCACTCTCCACAAATACTGCTTGTATTACACCATCCACTTTACTTGCAAAAGTGTTGACATTTTTGTTCGCAAATTTTCTTTCAAGATATATTTTAAAAATTTCTAAATTGAATGAGGATCCATACTTGAAAATTACGTATCCACCTGAAAATAAAACACCACAGATATTTTGATTAAAAGTCTTCTTACAACTTGTGAGAAGAGTTTTTTTACGATAGCGATAAAATTATTTCATTCCAAAAATGTATTATAATCGTATCTAGGATTCCATTTTTCTTATCAAATTGTTTCCAATATTTGGCTTTGAACTCGACGAATGTAGATTTTTCAACTTTGAGCGCCCATAAGAAGTTCAAAAACGTCAGAGAAACTTCTTTTATGAATCTTATTGAAAAGTTTCCCTCTTTCCAACCATATTCTCAAAATCATATTTCGACTGATAGTTTCCCAATTATCATCGTTTTTCAAAAATATTGAAAAATCGATGTAATATTTATTGAGATTCTGCAATCTATACTATGATAATATGCAATAATATACCATCGATATTATCTCCAAAATTATGGTCGATATAAGACATTTTTACTGAACATTTTTTGTTCCAAATTTCAATTTGTTGCAGAATCTATGGTCTACGTCTGTTACACCTTTCGTGGGACACCTGTATCACAGAATGGAAAGTATCAATTCAAACAATGCATTTTACAAGACGAAAAGACTTGAGTGCACCAAGATCACGTCACGTGACTGCTCTATCTTGCTAGAAATTAAAATTACGGGTCTTTTGATTGGCTAGCGGCAGTGAACGAGATCAATTGACCCGGATCAGTAAAGTGATCTGAACCTCCCATCTATACTATTACAATGCTGAACTTTCTCACAAGATGGCGGATTTTTGCGTCAGGATACTAGCTGCCTTTCCATTCTGTATCGCATTCTGTGCCTGTATATAGCTAACTCAATCATTTTTTTTATAACTTGTAGAATAAGAATGTGAGTATCATAAAATGAGATATTTTGAAACAAAACTCGCCACAGATAGAGCAACAGCTTCCATGCGGTGTGACCGGCTGCAGACAGTGTCTTGTGGCTGAGCAGCGCGATTGAACGGCTGCACATACGGCCGACCGCAGCGGCTGATTGCCGCACTCACAGCCGGTCACATCGTTGCAGCCGCGACCGGTCACGCGGACCTCCGGCAGTCGTGTGCGGTCCGCAGACAGGAACGCCGCTCTGCCAACGTCGCCTGCTACCAGTTCGCTGAATGTACGACTCTCGTAGTCCTACAGAAAATCATTAATTAATTCAACATTCATTCATTCATTTATTGTATAAAGCGCTATAATCATAAAACAATAATTATGACATTGGAGGAGAAACTAGGCTGAGCCTGTACTATTTCAAATTCATCTGTTGCCTAAAAATAATACAAGAAAACAATACATATATAATAATATGAAAAACACTGGAAAGTACAAAAAATATACTGTTAAATTCCTTAAATAAATTAATTACTTCAAAAATTGATAAGCTGACAATTCATCATAATACACACATAAAAATCCAATGCCATCAACCATCCTGAAGTCTCCGACTACGGTACTACAAATACTAACAAAGGGGAGAATATATGGAAGGTATTTGATGAGCACTTCTATACAAAACGTACTGCAACATAAGCAATCGTTATATTCGTTAAATTCTATACATACAATTCAATTTAACACTCTAGCATTCGATTCAACTCAATTCATAGCAATGAAATACGAATAAATATATCCAAGTTAAGCAAAAATTTGAGAGGAAACTAATATCGAGGATCAATGAGAAGGATCAAGAGAAATGACACTAAGATAGAGAATGCTGGAAAGAGAGAAGATAAATAAATCAACCTTGCCAGCGTTGATTTTATTGTTGGAGGAGCTGGAGGTTTGATGCAGAATAGAGGTGGTGGGGAAAGGAGAAGGAGAAGTACAGGGGAAATATTATTATCTTGGAAAAATATCACAAAATAAGTAAGCAAGTTATTTTTGTACTTATAAAATGAATAAAATACAGATTTGATAACGAAAACACTGGATACAGACCACATGATGTGGATTGGATCACTTTCTCTGTTTAGAATCCACCTACCAATACAAATTCATCTACTTCATATACATGGAGTGATAAGAGAGTTGAAGTCTGAAAAACCACTATCTTGCAACATTATGATGGGAGATGCAGTTGTAATTTCTTCGTTTTCGGCAATTAGGCTACTTGAGAAATTAATGGAGAAGAAATGATGCATGGAACTCTTCACAAATGATTATTCAATGTCTATCAAGGATGTAAGCTGATAATAACAACATTAAATAAAAAATATATATATAATATTATCTAGAGCGTTCTCTCAAACATAATTTTTTGCTTCCTGGAATACATTCATGCTACTGTGAACTCGCCTTGTGTCATCCTAACTTCATATTTGCAGTCGAAAAGAGACTGCTACGTACATTTTCTGACGATTATAACAATTAACTTTCTATCAAATGTTGGATGATTATGATACGTTGAATTAATATAACCTGGAAAATCTTCATTTATCAAGAGTCATTCTAGTAGACTGCTAAACGCTGAAAAAAAACTCAGTACCTATTGAGATCTAGATTATTTTCATAGGCCTATCTATTAAATTGGACCCTTCCATCTTTCTGATAGCAAAATTTCTTTCCATACCTACTAGTGCAACAATGGAGATCGAAAATATTGGATCCACTATTACTGAACTTTTTTAAGCTAGACCCTGATGACTAATGTGATACAGACAACAGTGGGACTTTAATTCATGTCTATTGTGGAAGGCAACGGTTTTTCACGCGTCGAATTTATTACTCAAGTGATTTATTCTATTTACGTCGGGGAAAAAATGCAAAAGGAATGTGGAGGGAAGTGAAACGGCCTTGACGTGACGTCACATGTATAGCGAACGTATGCAGTCGCAGGAAGCTGGATACAGGATTACAGTGTGGTGGAGTCCAAACACCAATGCTGCACCAGAGGAAACTATGGACGTGAATATATATGACTCTATTATCGTGGCTGCTCTCTGATCACACTAGCAGTGGTGCTCTAACTCTCCTGCTCTAACTCTACTCTAACCCTCCTACTCTACTCTACTCTAACTCTCCAGCGCCTGGAGAAGGTCCACCGGCTGAGTTATGGCTCCAGAGATTTAGAGTTTTGTTGCTCCACAAACTCACGGTGCGGAACGTCGGCGTGTTTTGCAAAAACTAGAACTACATTTCCAGTGACTCGTTAAGTATTTTTATCACTTACTGACTGACGTTATAAATAGTTTTTCGCCGAAAATATAATGTGTGATAAAAGAACTGGCGTGAGAGTGTTTCAATGAACAATTGTCATTTTCACTTTTTGTGTAGTTGAGAAGTTGATATTGTGGCAATTATTCATATTGAATGAAAAAGATTAAGGAATTGTCAAAAAACCACAGATTTATTGATGCTTAGAAAGACCGGTTTCGGTTATTACACCATTGTCAATCTCTGATGAACTGATAAATTGTCATTTTTAAGGAACTTCTGATGTTAATGGGATCTCATATTGAATTTTGTAGAAAAACTGTGAGAGTTCTCGAACTCTTTCAGTTTTTCAAATCGAACTGTAGATTGGTACTCTTTCAGTTCTTCAAAATTGAACTGTAGAACATTCCGATTTTAGTTTTCTTGTAACAAAAATGTTGAGAGCTCACACGTTCGCTCGTTCGCTCGTGAATGCACGTTCGCTCTCTCAATAAGCCTCTGCGGATAATCTATATTCTACTATACAATTTATTGAAGTAAAGAATTATTTATTATTCATTAATACATTGATAGATACAATTATCATTCTCAACTATGAATGATTGGGAAAGGAACAACAGGCTTAAAGCCCAAAACTGTTCCTTTCCCGAATTTAGATAGAAATTGCCCAAGAATAGGTTATGGACAATTTTTATGATTAATTTTTAGGTTAATCAATTGGCTCATACACAAGTACGGGATAGGAAACTCACGTACGATGCATCATCACGTCTGAACTACTGGACTGATTCACTTCAAATTTTGCATATTGATTCTTAATTTACCGAAGATGATTATAGACCTATTTGAATTCTTCAAGATTTCAGTAGGTCAGGTATTCAGTTTGTCAGGTTTTCAATTGAACCCTTTCGGAGCACAGGTTACCTGATAGTTTCAAAATAATTCAGCCTTTTGAAGAATAACTGATCAAACTTATATGAATCATTGAACACTTTGGAACTGCTATAGGAGTTCGAAAGACAGTCCAATGGACCTCAGTGAAATGAATATTTATGTTTTTTCACAAACACGTGAGATTTTCTTCCAAACACATCAGAAAATTTATATTGTGGTGAGATAGAGTCATATTGAGAGATAGAATCAAGAAAACGTTACAGCACAAAATCGCATTTACGTATTTAAAATGGATCATACCAAGAAATTCCAAGATATTGATAGGTAGGAGAAGATAATTTCATTATTAAAATAATTATTATGTTGTCATTCTTCAAATGATTACCGGTACTATACTGTCTACCCTATCGTCCAAGCTGATCATGGTTATCAACAAAATGTGTATATTAATATTCCGAAAGCAAATATGTATGCTATTCAAAGAACGGCATTGATCCAGTCAAGGAAAAGTCATCAGTCAAAAAGGCAGCAACACTCTTCATCCTCCAAATATTGTGCTCCTTCAGTGGGATTCACTTTGAACTGTCATAATCTCTCATTGCCTAAATGCTGACAGTATGAAGTGAATTTCACTAGCGTCGATATTGTACATCAACCGAAAGTAACAATGATTAGATTAGGAGAGCAAATCTGTCTCCGCCCAAAATGCAAGGAGAAGATATGAGGTAATCTCCTGAATATCGAGAACATCTGTTGGGGAAAAACACTTTGCAAAAATGTATGGCAGAAACGACGCTTGAAAAGCGCTTCCAAGATCAAGATTATGCCATAAATCAAAATGTCTGACAATGGAGAGGATTGACGATCCACTATCAGCATACAAACTCAATATCGCCATACACATATGCTGAAGCTGTGGCGTGTTGAGCTTCTGTGGAACTCTATATAGGCTACATTGATATTATGAAACATATATTCAATATCAGGCCATAAATCAAGTCTTTCCCGAGATAAAGCGCTTTCTCAGCACCGCCTTTTTAAAGACTTGGCTCCTCAGACAGGGCGATGAAGTCTCTACCAAATATGACGAGATTGCTTCGTTCGTGGAATATAGGGAATTTGACGGTATGTAGTTACGCTGTCAGAGCTAATTTTTCAAACAATGAATAAATGGCGATACTATGCAATACGTTACGAAGAATATCACACATAGCATAAGATGCAGTATCGTAGCCTACTTAAAGTGAAAAATATATAGATATGATTGGTTATCATATCTTTATTAGCCAATTATATTGTATTCATAAATATAATCAAAGCTTATTTTAATGCAAATGTTTCAATCCTAGAAAATCTCAAAATGTGATAAGAGAGGAAGTATTGGAGATGCTCAGCAGAGGAAGCATTGAAGGAATTCTCAGGATAGAAAGAGCGAATGATAAAAATCAATGAATAGTAGGATAATGCCAGAACTAATGATTGCTATACTAATTGATATTATAACTGTGTCAGAAGAGAAGACTGAGAAGACGTTGGAATATTGGGAATATTTTAATCTATTCATATTACACATTCTAAGTTCATAAAACTAGAAAATAGCTGATTATAACAGGGTTGGAATTTTGATAAAGAAATCATTGAACCGTTGAAATATTATTGTAATCATAACTTATGTCTGATAATAATATCATGATTGAATGATGAAACAGCTGAATTCTACCAAAATAAAATATCCTTAACTGTATTTTGTGCGCCTGAGATCAAACACATTTTTTTTCAAATTGATTTGAATATTCAGAAGTAAGATTTCGATCCACATGCATGTGACTTGGCCTTCTTCTTCAAATTATTAGTTTGATTACCGGTAGTGGGCCCTAGAGTTTATAATAACAGATTTTCTGTTGAAAAAAAGAGAAGTCTTTGCCTTGTATTTTATTTCCTCTGAAAGTATGTCTCTTGTTTTTAATCGTATGCTTCGGACAAATAAATATTAATCAATTGATGGAAAACGTAGCCTTCACATGAAACGAGGAAGATCAGTTATCTTCTGGAGCAATTTTAAGATTTCTCAAATGAGAGGGTTGAGCCATGCAGTTAGGTCGTTTTAACTCAAGCACTTCATCAATATTTTAATTGGAAGCCCCAGTCGACTCATGAAATAACACTCGAATTCTGGTCACATAATCCCGATGCTCTTTGCATTTCATATCAATTTGTTATTAAAGGACTCAAACTTCTGGGCCGGCGGCGACAACTGAAAGGGAAATTGGAGATCTGACGTATTTTGCGGATAAAAATTCACGGCGCGTACTTATTTGAGAGTAGCTGAAAGAGATTCCATCCACTGAGACGGCGCTCTTAACAAATTGCAGCCTTCTGGCGGACTTCCTGGCTTTCTTTGTCACTCACGCTTTTTTCAGAACTCCTTCAGAGACTGAATTACAACTGAAGAGGAGAAGGACCCAGGGAAGAGTGATTCCTGAATATCACTTACTTCTCCCATGTCAGGGAAAGATGAAGCAGTGTAGAATGGAAAAGGAAAAGAGGGAGGTTTCGAGGAGGAGAGGAGCAGAAATTGAGAAAGGGAGAAGAAGGAATTGAGGAGGAAGAAGAAGGAATTGATGAGGGAGAGACAAATAAAATCAACGGATACGACTGGGGAAAGAATGATGAGAAGCTCCGTGGCTTACATATTAAGCAAGCATCTCAGTAATTGCTGTGGAATTAAGAGAGGAATTATTCTTGAAACGGATTCTCAAGCTGAGTGTTGGAGAGCTCCTTCACTGCACTCCCTAAATTAAATTAGTTGATTGATAAGACTCAGACCAAGTGCTAGGAAAGTTTGAAGTTCAGTTCTAAAAAGAATTGGTTCAATCTAAACGATAATCAGCTTCGAATCTACATAATAAAGTATAAAAAATTAGAGTTATTTCAATCGTAGAAAATTCTGATTTATAGGAATTCAGTTCAGTTCAGAAAAGAGATAATATATAAAAAAAATTAAATATAGTTAAACAATTCTCGAAACAATCACCCATTATAGTCATGATGTGGGTGAGAGTAGCTGAAAGAGATTCCATCCACTGAGACGGCGCTCTTAACAAATTGCAGCCTTCTGACGGACTTCCTGACTCATTATAATCATGTGATGGAAATATGGAACATGAGGAATTGCTACATCTACATCATTGCTGCTTTCCTCATGAATATGAAAATAAAAACTGAGGATCTTACTTAAAAATCATTTCCTGCTTGCTCGGTCCAACCTCAACATTCATGTCTCATCCAAATCGAATCAATTTTTTTCACAATATTAGCAAAACAAAGAATTCTATTATCATTACCAACATGAAGACAGAATACTTTCTCATACGTATTGACGGCCTTTCGTACTGTTCAGGCGCGAATCTTCGGGCGTGAATCAATTCACGCGCTTCCGACTTCCTACTTCCGACTTTCGTCTTCCTACACGTCACGCATCTCACAAACTTTATCGATCGTATCATAAATTAGAATTGGAACCGTTTTGGGCTTGAGACTGTGGTACTTTTCTGGAAGTTGTGTGATGCTAATTGATTGAATAAATGGCTTGAGTCGATATGTTTCACAATCAAACATTTTAGAAGGTTTCGCCAAGTTTATGCAGTGCTTGGAAACAGAGCCCAAGCAACTTTCTTGTTGTGCGTACAGACTTGAGCGCCATGAACCCGCGCAATTGAATTTTCATCAGCTGATGCTAAGATAATATCTGTACTAGCCGTCAGGCTCGCTTCGCTCGCCATATCCGTCTAGCCAGGGGGCTCCGTCCCCTGGACCCCCGACCGGATCGTCCAAAAATGGGATCAGCGGGCTCGCTTCGCTCGCCTGCATGTAGACCTGAACGGAACCTCTGTACCGAATTCTGGACCCCCGACTGGATGGTCCAAAAATGGGATCAGCGGGCTCGCTTCGCTCGCCTGCATGTAGACCTCAGCGGAACCTCTGTACCGAATTTGAACGTATTATGTCAATTTGATCTCGAAAAACACCTGTTACTATATCGGCGTATCTTTGGCGAACAAAATTCTTCCACCACAGCTAAACCTGTGTACTGAATTTTTTTAATATATTTCCATCAATTTTTGAAAAAGGTGAGGAAACGCAGAAAAGCTGAGAAAACGCTTATTTTGGCTAATTGGATAAATTGGTATTTAGGAGGTCCTGGATAAATGCATCTCAATCTTCAACTTGGTGCCAACCTAACAAAGTCAACTCAACTTAATGCCAACCTGACAAAATTTTCAATTTAGTTACCAGAACAACTGTTTCGAAGAGGTACTCTCTCTAGATTATAGTTCTATATTAGCATATGGTATGGACATTTCAATTATAATTTTAAGATATTGGAATAAGAAGAATATACATGCTAAAAGACGAACTTCAAACCCTCAAAAGCCATCCTTAGAGTTGAAATATCGCCAAAAGATTTCTTAGTGCGCCTCTAAAGGGCCAACTAAACATACCTACCAAATTTGAACGTTTTTGGTCCGGTAGATTTTTATTTCTGCGAGTGAGTGAGTGAATCAGTCAGTCAGTGAGTGAGTGCCATTTCGCTCTTATATATATATAGATCGTAATGTTCATGTATGAATACAGATTTAATCAGCTGATGAGAAGCGAAATGCGCGTTTTCGTGTAGCTGATTTTTATTTGATTTGGAAAGTAAATTTATTATTATGATCCATTGACAGTGACGAACAGAGTGATGGTCTTCAAGTTTCATCAAGCTCTTTGAACGGGAGCTTCGCAAGTTCTTTGCGCATATTATTTGCAATTTTTGTCAATTCATCAACTGGGATTCCTATGGATCGTAGAAATCAACAATAAATTATGTCGAGCAGCGTGAACGCCAAGTGCATAAGGCTGTTCGCGAACGGCTTGTGATCGGCATGTGCTCGTGGGGCGTTAGTCTTTGTGTAGTTCAAGACCTACAAAATCACCCCCAAAGAGAATTGTCTTCCTGGGAATTTTGAATGATTGTTTTTATGATTTTAACAAACATTATAATCTCTCATATGCCATAGGTCACTAAGCATGGTAAATATAATTGGTCTTCCCAGATTATATCAATTTCATAATTAATTTCATTTAAAATCATCATCCTACTTCTATTAGAAAGTTGATTGCCATAATCGTCAGAAAATGTAGGCAGCAGTCACTTTCTGACTACGAATATGAAGCGAGGATGACACAAGCCAGCATCAAGTTGTATTTGTATTTGAGGAAGCAAAACATTCTCGCTTTATTATTAACCCCGCTGATGTTGTTATGGCTTCAGCGCCAGAGCCAGTAATATCACAGTAGTTTATCATCTTCCATTACGTCTTTCAAGACGACGCCTGTCATCATCAGAATCTTCTCTCTGCTCCCAGCAACTGAATAGAATATAAATGCATACCCATATTCGCCGACTTAACTTAACCGTGAAACATGCTCTCGTATGAGAACATTTTCGCAGCTCCTATCTCCTCCGCTCAGTATGTTGTACTCTATCTTACTTATCTGTTACGCCAAGCAGCATTACTCTCGGTAAGTTGCATGGGATGGGAAATCTCTTTAATAACAATGATGGTGATGATGATGATGAATTTCGTCAAAGCTACTTTATAATTAAATTTAGTTTCCGAGGATTCAACTCATAAATTCTCAAATACTATAGCAGGGAGATTATAAGATGAGAACTGATTAGACTTATCATCTAGAAGGGATAAGGAGGGATTATATGCGCGGGAAATAAGAGCAGCTGTGCTAAAATCTATCAAGAATAGAATAAAATGACACACATTATAAATTTTGTTAGTGCACAGTAATGTTCACTCAACCACTTAAACACATTCATCATGACAAAATATTATAACTGAACAAAAATTGATGATTTAAGTTTACGAACAAGTGAATAGGATTTGGATGTGGTTAGTTTCAAATGCAATTTTATGACAACGAAAGGGTACGCATTCAAAAATTCCATGTTTATTTATTTATTTATTAGGTTAGCACAAACAATACAATGATCGGAAAAGGAAAAAATCTGGTGTGGCGCACTCACACAACTTTCCTTGCCGTTATGAAAATTTATCACCTGACGCTAGTGTACACGCGCATCTCAAGTCTACTATTCAAAGATCTGCCAGCTGGTGACAGTACAATAACGCTGGAGACACACGAAGTCTGCAGTCTCTTCATAGTGAATGATTTAATAGAATCAACAGTTGCCAACCGTTTGCATTATTGAATAAACACATTTTCTCGAATTTCGGGCTTATTTCCAATTACCGGTGGAAATGTCACTGAAAATTAATTGTTGAAATTTTTATACTCAATCTTCTCCACTTGAAATTTTTTGTTTAAATTGTATCTGAAGCCTGATAATTGGGAATCTAGGATCACACATTGCATTGATGGGGCGGAGCTCCTGAAATTTTTACAGATATGGGACTTGTTGCAGTTAATAGAGCTTATCAATGACTATTTTAGGTATAACTTTAACCAAAATCGTTAGAGCCGTATTCGAGAAAATCGCGAAAAACCTTGTTTTTGACAACATTTTCGCTATTTTAGCTGCCATCTTGAATTGGATTTGTTCGAAATTGTTCATGTCGGATCCTTATAGGGGAAGGACCTTAAATTCCAAATTTCAAGTCATTCCGTTAATTGGGAGATGAGATATCGTGTACACAGACGCACATACACTCATACACACACACACACGCACACATACAGACCAATACCCAAAAACCACTTTTTTGGACTCAGGGGACCTTGAAACGTATAGAAATTTAGAAATTGGGGTACCATTTTTTTCGGAAAGCAATACTTTCCTATGGTAATAGGGCAAGGAAAGTAAAACAGGCTATTGCCCAAAACTTTTTCAATTTCCTAATTTAGTTTCAAATTGTCCAAATATTATACATACAGGTTATGTCCATTTCAATTTTTTACACCAAATCACAATCTGAGAATATAGTTTAGAATAAAACAAACAATTTCAAATTTGGATAGATTGATAGTAAAACTTTCGTAAAAAGTGATTCCGTGATATTAATCATTCTCCAGAACAAAAAATTGAATGGAGCAAAGATAAAAAATTGAAATATTATTTACTCCGTTATCAGACATGTTTTTTTCAATACGTTAATTTGATAGTATAGTTTGTAAGAAGCATTTTCCTTGTTCGCCTAATCACTTTCGCGTAATCACTCTTCAGTAATGCAGTGTGTGTATTCAAAAGTATATCAAGCAGCACTGTTCCAAAATTTAGAGGTGTATAAGTCAGCCCTTCGCCCTTGCTGATTACATTTAGATTCTGGTGAACACAAAGGCCTTACAGTGGCAGCATATATCATTTCCGAATTTGAATTAGGAACCAGAACAGATGTACGTTATCAAATTCCATTCACCTCTAGCAAGTAGGGGACACGATATTTATTTCTTACTCATAACATTACAAACTTGGAGTTCGTGTACTTCAGAAATTCATTCATTTATTACGGTAATCTCTGTGGATTTGGCTTGAGAGTGTTTGATTCAAAATTGAATCAATTCGGAACACTTTAGCAATCCAACAACAAACGTATTGGAAACACTTTGAATGTAAATATCCTCAGTATATCCTCTAGTATCCTCATCAAGCAGATTAGAGAATATATACATTACATATCCTAAACCTACAAGAAAAATGAGAAGGTTTCACAACTCGCTTATAATTTAACTCTTAAAATATTACGTTCCACACAGCATTGGAGAAAAATAGTCTTGAAAGATGTCAAGAGTCGTCTCATAACTGAAAAAATCCCAATGAACGAAACTATATCACAGACAATAGAACACTTTCGAATTCGAAGTAACCTGTTATCTTGACATCTTTTCTAATAGATATAGTTCTCCATCGACTATGATAAAACTTCACAGAGATTCTTTTTCTCACATGGTAATTCTCTTCAGCAATCTTATCCTGTTTGGGCCAAAACATTTGGACGAGAATGCAGAACATTTCTGCATCTGAAGTAGGCTAGAGAAAGTTAGAGAAAACATAATGCTATTGGAGTTCCTTATTCTAATATACACACAGATTAAAGCAGAAATTTGTATAATTGGACAGAGCAATTTATTCACATTCTATAGTTACTGTATAAACCTTTCTCTGGGGAACTCTAGGGAAACATTTTCTTCTCAACTCCATCTCTTCTGTGCTTTCTCCATTCGGTCACTTCAACTCATTGACAAAACGGGCAAAGTTGCAGAGCATCCCTCTTACCTTCACCCAGACAACTGTTTCATTCGGTCGTAGCTTCTCTTAAGCTCCTCTACCTTCATGAGATAAAAGCTTGACTACCTGAGATCAATCTTTTACCAGAGAATAACCAAGCTTGATTGTATTTTCTATATTTTGACCTTCACCCGGACAACATCTATCACCGGTCATAGCTTCTTTCACCTTGTCTTTTTTCTTTAGGCTACCTTTTGACTTGAAAATGGTATTAGTAGCCGAAACAAGTCGTGCCGAATTAATTTAAAAAGGGTACTCAAATTTATATTTTGATCTATCTTCTCTTACCAGAGTATAGGTATACTTGACTGTATTTTCTATGCTCTTACCTTCACCCGGACAGCTGCTAACACCGGACTGTAGCTTGTCGCTGTCGCCGACAGTGAGTGCTCCTACCTTGGGCAGCAGCACTTCTCCGTCACGCGGCAACACCAACTGTCGCAGCGACGTTTCGCCGTCCGGCAGTCGTACGGCCAACTCCAGACTGACAGGCAGAATGGCGCGGTCGTTGCGACAGGGAGCTCGTTGCACGTTCCAGTTGCGACCGTTCAGCAAGTTCATGTCGCCCAGCCACGTTTTGGTCAACTGAGGGCGTATATCGTCAATGGAGATGGCGGCAACTGTGTAGAGAGTAATAAGTCGAAATGATAGACCGATAATTATTATGATTTTATTAATATTATTGAATGAGAATCAAATAATTAGCTTATCTGAAGAAATGAAGTGTCTCATATATTTACATCAATATGTTAATGGACTAATATTGATGGGATCAATCTAATTACATGTAGCCTAATGATAATAAGATGATTGATAGTCGAATGAAAGTAATCATTATAATAATTATTTTATCATGTAGCCCTGGTCATGAAGAGTTGTGCCGTTTGCACGAAAGCCGGTTAAATTCTAATCGTGATTAGTTTCCCGAGAATCAATCAGAGAAGGTCTTTTCGAAAAGAAGGCTTCTCTGATCTCGTGAAATAATTCAAGATAAAAATTCAATCAGCTTTTGTGCAACCGGGCCTTAGAGTCGAAATAGTATAGACTATTGTTATTGAGTATTGAGAAGATCAATTTCATTGCGTTAGGCTTTGCTTTGCTGAACTAAAACCTCTCAAAGTGAAGATGATTCTATAGACCTATATGCACAATGCACCATCTCGTTCTGAACGGATTTAGGCTAAATCAGCTGTTCGTTTAAACCCGGAATGATACACGTTATTTTGAATACGACCCTGTCTACTTGAAATTATAGATAAGCGTAACAGAGCTGGTACATTGCAAAAGGCCCTCATTGTAGCAAAATGAAAAGAATATCTTTTCCAAGTCAACATCTTTCTTTTATTCATTCATAACAACAGGAAAATAGGAAACCAATAGAGAAAGATAAAGTAGAGGACCAAGTAATGGAAGTCCTTCTAATTTCAGCAGTGGTTATGATGAATGATTATGGTCATGATGGGTTATCCATTCAATAATAATATGAGCAATAATGATATTGATAATCTGTAACACTTATCATTTCTCCAAAGACTACACTTCTTGAAAAGCATGGAACTTTTTATTATTGAAGATTTTGGTTCTTGTGTTATTCAATATTCCATTACAGAAATTTAGATAAAATTGGCTTGAATATCAAGGAATGATCAAGTTATCGTCCCCAACTCAAAACATGAATCTCCACTCAACTGCATAAGGAAAACAAATCATAGAATTTTTTACCGTATCAAGAGTGTGATATCATTCTAGTGGGCCTATTCTATTCTCCAATAGATTTTCCAGTGAAAGAGTATGAAACGTGAATAACAAAATTTAATCAATGACACTGTATTATAAGCTTCAATCTCTTTTTAAATTTAAGTGAATTAAAATTTCATTTTAAATTGGGAAGCACTCTCATCTGTAAGTTGCACATGATTGATTTTAAATCGCAAATATTGAATGGGAATGTACAGCCTAGCAAACTAGATGTAAATTTTAAAAAATTTCTCAACTCACCCACTCCCAATAGTAATGTAGGAAGGAGAACCCTCATATTCAAATTCATTCCAATAATTGAGATGAAATCAGAACGATTTCAACACAGCTTCTCAACTACACAATCAATACTGCAGTCTGTAGTTTTTTGGTGTTTGGTGGGTGTGTGCCATACTAAGCCGTGCAGAGAATCTTCCTCTCTTTATCAATTTGATAACTGTTGTCTCGCTCGATGAAATTTGTCACATCTCAGTTCTGTTTTTTTATATATAGATACAGATTGAGCCATCAGAAATATAGATTTGATTCTTATCTATCTACTCATAAACGTGATTTCTATGTAATTGATCAATATTATAAATTCAATAGAAATTGCTTTTTCTCATAATAAAATATCTTTTGAATATTTTTTATTTTCCATTTTTCAAATAAACAATTTTCCAATCGGTTCAGCTTCATTTATTCTTAGCACTAACACCCAGAACGAACCACTTTTGAACCTGTAAACACCTGCGGAATTCTCTACACTCTGTAGTAAAACAGTGGACAGCAGTTTATCAAATATATTCATTATTGGATTATCTCAAATAATAATAAAAGCATTCAACTGACCTACATGGTGAATAAGTGATGGAAGACTTAAATCTACAGATGGAAATAAATTGGAAGTTGCATTTGTTCAAATGCTAATTAATGAATAAGTATTATTTAACGAAAATTTCAATTAAATGCTGTAAATCACCCTGCAAATATTGAAGACTTTTGCTACTGCAAATATTGACAACAGGGTAAACAGCTAGATTAAAATTCGATGATTGCTACTATACAAATATTTGTAGTAGTTTTTATTTTGTACTATGCAAATACTATAGTAGCGCTCAACGAATTTCCATTTAGTTGTTTACCTTGTTGTCAATATTTTTGCAGTAGCAGAAGTCTTCGGGGTGATTTTCAGCATTTAATTGGGATATTTGTTTAATAATAATTAAAAACTAAAATCTTCTTCATTTTTACTCTCCATTTCGATCTGCTTCTTGATGATCACTTTGGATATCGCTAGGAGTAAAAGCAAGCACCTATTATTCATTGAAATCAAAATGCTATGTCATATCTAAAGTATTGAAACTTGAAACATATATCAACTAAAGTCTTGTCATGATGCAAGTCGGCTGATTCTTCTTCTGTTAATAATAATATTCAGTATTAGGTAGACGGCTACTGTGGTAGAATAAATCCTAAATAATAGAAATAAGTATAGGCTACTAGGCCCTATAATATTAATAAATTAATTTATATGAAGAGAGATATTTTACACATCAATAATTAAATACAAATTTGAAGAATATTCCAACAACTGGAAATTGCAACTGATCCAGCAATTTTAAATGGTTTCATACCATTAGAAGATAGTGCAATGGAGACAATTCTGTGAAATTTCAATTTGAAAGTCTTGTCATGCTGCAAGTCGGATGATTTTCACTCGAAATTCGAGAGAGGATGACAATTTCTATCAAGATGACCAGAACCTGCTATATTTTAGGCCTACAAATATATATTATAATGCATTCAACTATAGTTGAACATGAAACAAAAATAGACATTTCCAAGTTCAAATTCGATACCGGCACGGATGCAAAAAATAACAGGTTTTTTATCAAGGCGACCCTCTGGCACCTTTACTACAGGCTATTATAATAAAGTCAATATGTGAGCTATGTTTGCTTGAGTGTGCTACCATTTCTTTGAAAAATGGTAGAAAATATTCTTGTTTGATTCATTTCAAAAATAATAGATAACTAGTAACTCCTTCACTGTACTTAATACATAGATTAAAATAATGTTTCTTGAATGAAGTTATTCTTCAGTTTATCATCAAAATGAGCTAGAATTGAATTAATATTATGAAGGTGATATCAGTCTATCGCAAGTTTTACAGATCAGCTTTGAGGATCAAATATTTACAGGTATTTTTTGACCTTGTTTGAGCGTCTACCTTCTCTGGGTCACGGTTGATATGATAATAATATCGTCCCATCGTTCGCTCTTCGTCTACATCCAAAACTCGTTAGTAGAGTGGGAATGACTCTGGCCGACACACATATTATGCAAACATACTACTGCTTCACATTGAATCAGTGCAACCGAGGATTACTATATACGGTACCGTATATTTTGAAACTTGCTAGATCCAAAGATTGCAATTATTTTAAAAATTATCATTTCAAATCCACTTGAAGAATATCTATTACATTTTTTCTAACTTTTGCATTATTTTATATGTATCTATGAATATTGATATATTGTAACTTATGTGAAATTGTGCGTGTTTCAATTTAAATTAGAAGTGTCATACCTTGTGATATTTATTTGTGTAGTGGCATTTGAGTTGGGTGACAATTATTAAAAATGACTGAGATAACATTTTTTGCGAAACTCTTTGCTTTTCTGCAGTTTTTAGTGATTTATAAAGTGGTTATTTTTGTGCTTACAAGGATTTATGTGCATTTTTTCAAAGAGCCAATTGATGTAACTAAAGCCGGGAGCTGGGCTGGTAAGTTTCTTTCACAGTAAAACCTAGAAAAACTTGAAAACACCAAAACTTTAATCAACTACAGTACTACAATATAGGTAGTTGGATTTTTTTCATTATTCAAATGCCTCTCAATCAATCATTTGTTATATGTATTGTCTAATACAGGGCTATTCAGTAATTCGAGAAATTTCATATAATGCTTGCTATTTCAACAAATAATTATATTTGACAATTTTCTCATTATTTATTTTTATTTGAACAAAAATCAAGTAAGTTACAAAGATTAGGTATTCGTATGCATCTATGATGTTTATTATTCAGTTGCTGACTGATTTTTCCATTGATATGAAGTGACTTTCATGATCATTCCTCAAGTACCCAGTAAAATCAATTAGAAAAAATATTGACATAGTATCAATGCAATTCAATAATAAAATTTGGGGTTCTACACAATCAATAAAACATTTAATATTTTTAACGAAAATATTATAAGTTCTTTGTAATTTCTTTTTCAAATTTATTAAAATATGCATGTCTGCCTACTACCATTTTATTTTGACAATAAGTTTGAAATTACACAAATGATTTAATGAATAATCGAAGATTGCAATGTAAAGGTTGAAAAATCCTCAAACAAAATTTGAAATATAATAATTCCTTCAAATAAAGAGGATATTGGTACAACTTCAAGAGTGAATATTCTATATCATTTATTCTCATTTTAATACGTGTAGATTCCATTTTTCTATGCTTTAGGCATAACTCAGAATATTTACAATACAGTTACTATGATTATTCAAATCTTACTGGCCTATAGAAATTCAGGTAGATCCTATTTATCTTAAAAGTTTGATTATTGCTGGTTTCGTCACAGATCATTCAATAAGGTGAGATTACAGTGGACAATATATTCATCTTTTGACATATTTTTTATTCTTGCACCCTATCTACTTATATTTCTTTAGTCATAAAGTTTTATAGTTTTTAAGTTTTATAATTTTTTTAAGTCGATAATAACGATTTGTGGACAATTAAATATTCTTGAACATTGATCATTGAAATTTAACTCATGTGAATTTTCAATTTTTTACACAATGGAATCTGAAAATTGACGTCTGGAGATTATTCATTATTATGGAATGGAGATTTGTTGAATATTTAATACTATAATCAACTTGATTGTGAGGAAGTGATAATTGCTACCTTTAAGGAACTTGTTACTATCCTGTGTTATTATCAGCGAGTAAGGAATATTATTTATAGTGAATATTTGTAATTAGTTAAGCTGAAAGCAAAAACAATGTCTTATTACTGTAGCCCAATTTCTTGTAAGATCAACCTACCGCATCATTATAATTGGCAAATTTTATAAATTTTCCAAGGTTTTCAATACAAAATTGTGAGGAAGATTAATTCTTCTTCTTCTGATACCGTAAAAATAATATTCATTAGTAGGTAGAAACATTAGTCAACTACTGTGGTAGAATAAATCCCAAATAATAATAATAGAAATAAGTATAGGCTACATACTGTAATTAATTAATTAATTATATAAAGAGGGATATCCTATTTATTACAATAATTTAATACAAATTTGAAGAATATGTCAAACAAAATTCCCAGTTGTCCAGCATGGGGTAAATTATAATTGTTGATGGCTTCGTCACATGAAAAAAGAGTACAACGGAGAACAACTGTGAAATTTCAAGTTGAAAATTGAGAGGACTGGAAAAAGAATTCCAAATAATATATAGTATGATTATGATAGATTATAGGCTACTTCTATGATCAATTCTAGTACTTTATAGCCATGTTACTCTCTAGAATCTAAATGAATCATTAGGGTACTTCTGCTTCAATTGGAATAGAGATTTCAGTTTAATTTTACAAAATATAATTAATTTATCGCGATTTCATCATAATTGTTGAGTGGTTAGAACAAGCTTCCACGATAATCAACCACACGGTCAATTGAATGCTGTTGAGTTATGTGAGAATTTATTTAGATACGATAAATGAATTTCAGGTGATATTTTTTATATTCTTACAGATTCTAGTGACATCCACAAAAGCTTTACGGTACTATAAAAAGAAATATGAAAAAACTGCTTGTACTAGTATGATAATGACCTATATCTTTGCCTCTCAATTCAAAATAATGTCAATCTTACTCACAGCATAAACTGCTACCATTTTTTTTTCAAATTAATTCAATGATGTATACTTGGAATCTGTCGTGTGTTTTAAACCGGGTTTTCCTTATTTTACATTATCAAGATTATAAGATGATAATCTCTCATTATCAAGACTTTTTGAGGAAATCACTTCTTTTCCATTGAAAACAATCCAAATTGAAGAACACAGTTCAATTTTTGTTACATCCACTTTTTTTATTTGATTTGTACACAGGACTGCAGTCTCGTGTTGAAAGCAACATGTTTTTCAATTATGGAGAAATTCCACAATATCAATTCCTATTCAACAAATTTCAGAAAACAATTTAATTGAAATTATTCTTATTCCTTTTATAATCAACTACAAGTTAATACTGATTGAAAATAACCAGCAACAAAGGTGTGTTTCAATTGCGAGTACTACACGATGGATTCAGAATCTACTCTCTTTTGTCTATTATTGTATATCCAAGTGATTTGAATATTTTATTTCATTGAACATCATTCTCTTTATTCCTAGAATTTCAATTGTTTGGTATGTTCAGTTTGCAATAGCCTACACGGAATTTGAACATTTGAGTTGACTCAAATGATTAGCTTCATGATGATAATAAAATTATTATAATGTATTTCAGTTTCAAGAAAATGGAAAAAAGTGGGTTACCAGTTTATAGTAAGTTTTTTTGTTCTTTGAATCGAACATTTTCTTGATGCAAAATAACTTCATGTTTTCAGTGATAACCGGGTGCACTGATGGCATTGGAAAATCATTCGCTTTTGAGGTGAGTAATTACATTTTACTACTTTTTTCGATATAATAAAGACGTTCAATAATATAAGTGGAATGTTATTAAATTAACCTTTGATTTTCAACATCAAAATTGATCATCAGCTTTTGAGGAGAGCAAACTTTACTTTTTCCAATATGATAAGAAAGTTTAATAATAAGATAATATTGTTGAATGAGAATTGATATTGTGGAATTTTTCCATAATTGGATAAAAACAGTTTTATTTTTGTTAAAACTTTGTTTCTTCAATTAATATTAGTGAAAATGGTTAATCTTCGATTTCCAGTATTGAAATTGATCAGACGCACATCTGTAAATATAGAGGCTACAATAATAATTTGAAGCAATCATTGTTTACAGCGCCACAAATAGTTGGGCGAAACTATAGAGTGAAAGCCATTGCTGCCACTTGCTGGAAAGCCAAGGGATTGAGCTAATTAGGTTGGACGATGCAGCTTTCAATTGGCAAGTCCCTTTGTAGTTTGTAGCCGGCACAAAGTGATGAGGGAACCACATGTATGCGCATCATAGGCTTATGAGATTCACTTCATACTGTCAGCATCACTTATGAATAGAGCAGATGCTTCCCATTCATCTAATGGTGGCAAAGTGAATGTCCTGGCCGCGAGCGTCGACTCTAATCGTAGTGATGATCATTCGAAGTGCAACTGCAGCGCAGCGTAATTGTGACCAACGTAATAGTCTTCAAAAAGCATTACAGTCTGCGGCCTTACCATTGCCAGTAGCACCCACTATATAGCAGCAAGCAGCAACTAACGTTCATTAGTGGTTGACGTGTACTTGCATCACAGAGTGCAGAGAACAGAGTACAAAACAACTCTCAAGTACAAAATAGCTCTCCTCTGTGTCATTTGTTCCACCCTACAGAAACAATGGCACAGTTCTGGAGTTGGCATTGTGTTACTGCCTCTCCACTTTTTCCTTTCCAACTTTCTCTCACACTTCCTTCTTTTTCTTTTTCTTTTTCTTTTTCTTCTTCTCCTTCTTCTCCATCTATTCTGGCATCTTCTTCTTCTCCTAGCTACGGTACTTCTTTTTCCGTGTTCTTGTTACTTTCCTTGCCCTACTACCATAGGTAAGGAAAGTATTGCTTTCCAAAAAAAAATTAAGGTACCCCAATTTCAAGTTTTCTATACGTTTCAAGGTCCCCTGAGTCCAAAAACATGATTTTTGGGTGTTGGTCTGTGTGTGTGTGTATGTGTGTGTGTGTGTGTGTGTGTGTATGTGTGTATGTCTGTGAACACGATAACTCCATTCCTAATTAACCGATTGACTTGAAATTTCAAACTTAAGGTCCTTATACCATGAGGACCCGACAATAAGAAATTCAATAAAATTCAATTCAAGATGACGGAAAAAATGGCGGATAATTACTAAAAAACCATGTTTTTCACGATTTTCTCAAAAAAGGCTCTAATGATTTTCTTTAAATTTATACCATGGATAGCTATTTATAAGCCCTATCAACTGACATGAGTCTTATTTCTAGGAAAATTGCAGGAGCTGCGTAATATTCTCGAGAAAAATGGCGGATAATTACTAAAAAACCATGTTTTTCACGATTTTCTCGAAAACGGCTCTAACGATTTTCTTCAAATTTATACCATGGATAGCTATTTATAAGCCCTATCAACTGACATGAGTCTTATTTCTAGGAAAATTGCAGGAGCTGCGTAATATTCTCGAGAAAAATGGCGGATAATTACTGAAAAACCATGTTTTTCACGATTTTCTCAGAAATTACTCGACTGATTTATTTCAAATTCATACTCCGTATAGTTATTTATCAGCCCCATCAACTGGCATGAGTCTCCTCTCTGGGAAACTAATGGGGGGTTCACCCCATCCTTGAGAAATGTACTTTGTAACCTCCTTCTCGTGCATGAGGTAGGTAGGTAGAGCAGTCTATAAAAATAACACATAGTCGAGATATTTCATCTGTAGAACAGCTGTTTTGACGACTTTTAAAAAATCATCGGATTTCACAATTTACACAAAGGAAAAAGTACTCTGAAAACATTAATTATATACACACATATACAGTAGTCCGATCGTAGTTTCAAATAATTATGTTGCCGCCAATCGTCATTATGTCATTTCTCTAAATTATTATCGTTTAAGAATGAGGCTCCCAGTTCAATGAGCAAGGAAAGTTGTGTGAGTGTACCACACCAGATTTATTTTTTTCTCTTACTTTTGATCTTCTTGTTATTCTTGATGTTCTTCTTATACTTAATCTTCTCCTTATTCAACTTCTTCTAGTTCTTCTTTTTCTTAGTCTCCTTCTTCTCCTTCTCCTCAATTTTGTTGTTGTTTTGATTCTTATTCTTCCTCCTCTTCTTTTCCTTTTTCTTCTCCTTCTTCTTCTACTGCTTCTCATTCTTCTTCCACTTCATCTTCTCTGTCTCCTTCTCCTCCTTCTAGCTACTTTTTTCCTTCTTGTTCTTGTTCTCCTTATTCTTCTTCTCCTTCATCATCTTCTCCTTTTTATTCTGGCTTCTACTCCTCCTCTTTCATCGTCTTCTCATTCTGGCTATTTCTTCTCCTGGCTCCTTTTCCGTTCTTCTCCTGACTTTTTCGTCTTCTGGCACTGTCTTCTCCTTCTTCTTATTTTTCTTCTCCTTTCTCATAATCATCTTCTTCTTGATCATCTTCTTATTCTTCTCATTCATCCTCCTCTTCTCCTTATTCATCTCCTTCTTCTCCTGGCGTATTCTTTTTCTTATTTTCCTTCTTCACTACCGCCAACTGCACTCAATGCCTTCCTCTATCTTCCGAACCCACCCCCAGCGAAATGTGCAAGAAGGACACAGGATAAGAAAAAGGGACACATTTCATAGAGTACCTACTTATTCTTGCAGGACTTCCTCGTCTGTGTGTCTTGGAAGTTGAGAGACTCTTACTTTTGTCAGTTAGATGGTTGATTGCTGAACAAGAGTCCCAGCCCACTTGACATCTTTCCTTGTTCCCGTAATTTGATAGCAACAAAAACCTGCAGTGTCTTTGTGGTGTGCTTGTAAACTGGCTATTGCATTGTATGATGTGTTGTGGGTGAAGAAGAATGTAAGAACGATTGTTGAAACGTTCATACGAAATGTGATTAGTCTTATAATTGAACCTTTCTTTACCATCATAAAATATTACAGTATATATAAATTGATGCTTTGACAGTAGAAGGCTTTAGTAGAGTATAATTTTTCCAGATAGGCTTACCAGTTTTAAGACTATTTAGAAACCACCCCCCACACGCAATACAAGCATTTTCAACTTAAGTATTTTTACACAATACGGGAGAAATATTCCCTGCTTCAATAAGGCAATGGATAGTCCGAGATGGCTGAGTGTAGGTCATGTTACATTGTAAAATTTACAATTTAATGTTACATGATACTATAATATGACTTACTTATGTGTGTAATACTTGTTCTGTTAATGTGGAAAGCTATGTATGGAAAGCTCATCTTTTCATGATTTATGATATCTATGATTATCTGATGGAGGAAATTTATTTTTCAGCTAGCAAAGAAACAAATGAACTTAGTGCTGATTAGCAGATCTCAAGAGAAACTAGAGGAACTTGCCAAAGAACTAGGTACAGTAGCCTACCACTGAACTTTCATTCTTATACAATTAGAGGAGTAAGTTTTTCATGAAATTATATCAATTTCATAAACCATTACTACAGTAAATAGACAAATTTTAATGAAGAATAAATTAGAATGACTCTTCTATTTGTTGACGTGTCGAAGTTCGGACAGTTATGCTCACTCTACCACTTAACCACGTACGGTACGTAACTACTATATAGGTACCGTACGTAAACTATTTATCAATGTGGCCATTTTTTCAAATTATTGAGTAAAATACAGTAAATAATCAAATAGTTGAATGTAAGTCATAACATAGAGATGGTAAGGACCATCTAATTATTATTCTGAGTGGACAGACTTAGTGACTTTTTGCTGGTGATGCCTAGAAATTTTATAATTGTTTTTTTCTGCTCCCATGTACGTGTAATATTGTATTATGAACATTCTATTTTTATTTTTGCTCGTGTATGTATGTGTATGGGTGAATTATTGTTTGTTTTCTTTTTGGCAATAGATGAATTTGATTTGATTTTGAATAGACTTCAATCACACAGCATTAGATTTGAACCTGAAATGCAACAAAATATATCAAATGTGACCAACCGTAGATACATTGCACCAGTCACACACAGCTTACAGATAAGAGATCTAGAACCTTGAGAATAATGACTAATGTGATTGAGTGTAGTGGTATTATACAATAGTAGAATTGGGTATTCACGCAAAACAGAACATCTCTCTGCAAATAAACGCCACAAGCTTGAATTCATCTGATTCATAAAGTTAGAGACTGAAAATCACCTTATAAGATTTGAAATGGAACAAATATTCACAGTAGAAATTGTTATCGTTTTATCAAGAGATATCTTCCACGGAAACACAAGACAATTTTTTCTAGTGCCCTATTCGTCGAATCCATCTTTTCCACAATTTCCATCAGAGTTTTCCCGGTACTTGGAACGCAGTTTTTCTATCTGATGTACTGTATCTTGTTTTGACAAGAGAATAAATTAGATAAACGGTTACGTCATTATCATTGACAGAGAACGCTGGATAACAATGTCATCATACGAATCTCTAATAATAGCAAAGACGAATAGTGCAAGTATCTCATCAAGTGAACCAAGTATTAAGGGTATCTTTTCTCTATGGTAATAGTAGGTATTGTATGACGTAGAATATAAACCCAACAATAATATCTTCCACCACTTGGATGATATCGATTCAATAGATTGTTTGTTACAGAGTCAAGATACCAAATAAAGACGAAGATCATAGTCGCGGACTTTCTCAACATAAAAGACTCCCAGCCACAAATCGAGCAGCAACTGGCGTCCCTCGATATAGGACTGCTAGTGAACAATGTGGGAGTGAGCATTGGTATCGGCTACTTTCTGGAATACAACTGGAAGGACATCAACGATATGATCGAGGTGAACTCGAAAAGTGTGGTCGGCATGACTGCCATGGTTCTGCCCAAAATGGTGGCGAAAAGGAAGGGTGTCATAATCAACGTGTCTTCAATTGCTTCGCGGGTGCCTACACTTTACATGTCTGCCTATGCCGCGACTAAGGTACCTAATAGACATTATAATTATTATACATTGAACATTTTACATCATGAATGGACGGACACTTATACCATACAGAATAACATATTTATCTACTATAGATATATCTACTTATAACCAATCTATGTTAACTTTGTTCAGGGAGCAATAAGTTCTTGTAAATGTTCCCTTTTAACATTTATATTTTATTCTCACACATATTTTTTTATTTGAAAAAATTAAGAATGAATGAGTAAATAATACTCTAATTTTCAAGTATAATGTAATAAACAATCTATTCCTACATGCTCAAACGTATTATACTTACAGTATTCATTTGATAAATAAATTTCAATTCATTTTAGTTATGTTGAATGATTAATATATCAAATAAAGTCAATGCTCAAAATAGTAGATGACTTTCTGAAGATTAAAAACTCACCTCAAAAAAAAAGTAAAATAATATTGGAATAGCCTATTACTCCAAATTTATCAAATATAATCATTCATTTATGAATATTTTCAATACGGTATGATAGATGTTAGACATCACGAGCCTCATTGGCATTTTCATTGTTATCATTGGACTAAGAGTAGCGTGTAGTCATTATTACATCTTTATATTTCTAATATGCAGCTTATGAACAACATGACATAGTATGAGGATTGGACATTCACATTTTAATGAGAGTGGAGCTTATAGAATTCAACGACTAGAATGCATAGCCCTATGCAATTCATGAGTAGCTTTTTCAACGTTGGCTTGTTTAAAGAATACGCAGCCTACAGTCCGGTATTGGCTTTCTGAGTTATATTTCCAAATAAGGTAATCGTGAAATTGTTATCGAGTTATCGAGTCTTTGACCAGAATGAGTATAATATGTTTATATACTGTATCATGGGAAATATAATTAGGCTATGAATAGATAGTACAAAATTCTAATATATACACATATTTCTAATTCCACTAAATATTGCATGAACAACCTTCATTAATAGAAACTTACACAGATGATTAAACATCGATGTAGGTCCTTTCTATAGATTCCAGCTTCATAGAGCGCACAATGAAGCCATGTATCAGAGCACGTTTATGAATGCATGATTTGTTGGCGTGTGTCAGTCAAAAGGGCATTCTGCAATCATTCCACAGTGGCCAACACTACAACACAGATCTAGGGCGATTGTGAACGGAGCTGGAGGCTATTGTACGTGGCAAATATTGGAAATTCAGCGGTCAGAAATACAGCAGCCAGCATCAAAGGACCGGCAATGAATTAAATAGCACTCACCTCAAGTTGGCCTCGTTTTTGAATCGATAGTAATTTTCATTACCTCAGAAATCCCGAGAAGCTTCTAGAACGTTGTGTAATTAACGGGGCATTTGTGCTGTTATCGACTATAGTCTCCACTGATGGTGGCCTGTCAAAGCGAGCCTTGTTCCGGTCCGATTACACCGAGAGCTCTCAAGAATAGATTGATATTCGGGCTGTTGAAGTATTCCCTATTCCCGTCCTTGTTGAAGCCCTTATCTGACTCCAGTGGCGGTCAGCAACTGGCAACCTTCAAAGGGCGACTACAAGACGACGAAAAGCCAAAGTTTCTTGTGAAAACAACCACAAAATAGCGGCACTAATAACACTTCACCATGGAATAGTTGGGCAACTACAAATTCCTGCCTCCGAATCACTTGATATTTTTCCTCTTATTCTCGGCCCTTTGATCTTGATAGAAACCCTATATACTAAACCTCCCGCCCCCTGACTTCTCCACCCACCCCCAACCGTTCATTAGACACCAAAGCCAATTACACAGCAGTAGCAAGTGAATAAGGTTTCTTATGAAGCTATTCACAAAGAAAGATCCCTTTGTAGTATATAAGTGGGGCTCTACTGCCATCACAGAATTAATTAAATTTCGTTTTATTACAGACGAGCTTTTTCCTCAACTTATTGGCTGCTACTTTGGAAAGAAGGATGTCATTGATATTATACTCTATATAATAATTTCACTTTTGATCTACGGAGTCTTTTATTGGAGAAAGCTGCTTTGTGAAAAAAATGAGCTTTTTTTCAATATTGAGAGCTTAATAATAGTGATACAGTCTCCTCTGGCACTATCTTTCTCAGAAATTCTATGAGGTTGTTATAAGAGCTTCATTTAATTTAACTATATTGTGTAAAATGTTGAATGGTAACCTTTGAAATCGATTTCAATTAGAGAAGGTAAATCAATGTTTTTTTTCAATGGATGAATAAACTCCTTTTAAATTTATAAATAAGTGCATATTTATGAATAATATGGCTTGAGACACCTTTATTATTATTTTATTAACTGGGAAGAAGGCATCATTCATAATAAAAATTTTCTTTCCTAAAATATTAATCACTAAAATACAATGTAAAAGGTGATGTGTTCTGTAAAAACCAAATGATTTTTATTCGAATTTAAATTGAAACAATTTTAGTGGGAAAAAGGAAAATACAATGACAGGTAGAATCACGCAAAATTCAAACTGGACGGTATGACTATTTCTTCCACTCTTCCAATGTGAATATAATATTCTTGAATTCACAGTCATAAATGATTTCACATAGACATTTATTATTGAATAGTCGTATTAATTGGATATTTTATATTCAGATTCATTGGATATTTTTCTTAATTTGAAATTTAAGAAGACTGAATTAGAAGGTAATTCAGAGAAAATGCACAGTAGTATCCAATAGTTAATTGAATTTTTCAAGACGCATCCAATATTTCCACAGGCATTTATCACGAAATTCAGTGAAGATCTTATGCTGGAGTATGAGGACTACGGCATAACCGTCCAATGTCTGACTCCTGCGTTTGTGGCAACAAAAATGATATCGGGATCACCCACTCTGACGTCACCATCGGCTGATACGTATGTTCACAGTGCTCTCAAACAAGTTGGACTTCAACTGGTCACCACCGGATATCTGCCTCATGATTTTGAGGTGAGAGTTCCACTTTTCCATAGCATTATTATGTTTTATTTATTTCCATATAAAATATTAATTTTTAATATGTTTTGCCAATCATATTTCCATTATAGTCATGAATAGTAGTGGGTTATCAAGCGAGAGGTGCTACAAATTAATAGCCTCTAAGAGACATAGTGTGAATCGAACCCATGGCCGGAGCAGTGTTAGTTTGAGTAGACTCAATAATTGCCCCAGATCACTTTAGTAGGTTGCGAGGGCTTATTCCTAACATTTTAGCATGATCACTACTGCTATATAGCCTATTGGATGGATAAAATTCAAATAAAATTTGGTCACAACATTCTGCAATAAGACGTACCACTAAATCTTGATAAAAACCACAAATATTGCTACGAATTCAAAAAACCATTCAGCTCAAACATAAACAATATTGAACAGACTATTCAAAGAAGTTGTATATTTTTTTCATTATATGGAATGAAAACACAGTCTATATTATTTTTTCTTCTCTACTGAAATTTATTCAATCAAATTATTTATCAATGAAAATTTCTAAACTTTCAAACATAAAAAATTACGTTTTTATAACATCAAACATAATCAATCTACTGAATGAACCATTTGTAAAATATAAAAGCTGAAAGAAAAATCTAGAAAAGGAACCGATCATTCGATTAGCTTTAAGATCCCACATCTGATTTTTAGCATGCTACTGGTATGGAAAGTTAGCACTACCAGCAACATTGGTATTGAAAGATTAATTATTGTTTCGGCAACAGAAATATGACAAAGCGAAAAATTATTTTCTTCTTTCTACTTTTCAGATCTACTTTGTACGGTTCACGGATGCTATCTGCCCAAACCTGACATCCTGGATTCTCAAGCGCTTCGTATTCATTTTTGCCTACACCTACAACAATGAGGAGCACAAAAATTATATGAAATTGAAGTTTTGAACACGATATTCATAAATTCATGAGTCATAGAATGAGTGAAATTGAAGTTGAATGATTTTTTTTTGCGTGGGTGCAGCTTATTTTTAAAAATAAGAAGCGTATAAATTTGTATGATACGCTTATTCTACATCCATCCTATAATAATGAGGTGTTGCGTCATAGCATTAAGTTATACAAATGCAATAAATATATATTATTCTACCATAAAACGTTTTACTAGGTTTGCTTCCTTCATTGTCCTCCTATAGGATAGCCTGCTACATGTCCTTGTTAGCATGCCTTGCTGTACATATAGCATGTCCCTGTTTCTTCCACAGCTCTCCAGTCTCCAAGCTACTATGATTACATTCATTACTGGTATATCAGACCGTTATTAATTGTTTTTAAAGCTAAGTTAATCATATTGAAATTTGATAGTTGATATTGGAGTATATATGATTTGGAGTATATATATATATATATATATATATATATATATATATATATATATATATATATATATATAGTAATTGACCATATATGCTTCTAATTGACAATATTTAATAATGAATTATCTATCTATATCTATTGATTTTAAATCCTGTCATTCTCAATTTATTTGATAGCTTGTCGGATTTGGACTAACCGATATAAAAAGTAACATCTATAGAGTTAATATCAATCTCATGAATATGATGAATAACCTATCCTTATTGAATAGAAGCATTTGTGTACCGTTTTATAGACCTATATAATTATGTATTTCTCAGTCCCAATGGATTTACAAAAAAATACTCTGATATCTCCATGTGACACCGAGAATAGAAGCTCCCTGTGGTGACGCCCTTTAGCGTATTTAGATTAAGTCTAGTTTTAAATTAGTTTTAAGTCTCGCGGTAGTTGGCGAGGCCGGCAGCTGCTGCGCCCTAGCGGATAAGTTAGTATTTAGATTATTCTATCGCATAATCGTCACTTGAAGTCGCCAGCTCGTGTCGGACGGCGAAAAAACAGGATCATGGCTGTTTTTTCGATTGTTGCCGTTGAAATTAAATTTTACACGTTTGTCGTTGTGTTAAAATTATTATCGATATATTAACTGTCCCAAGTTGGGGAAAAGTACAGTTTTTCCTTGTTATTTGTGAATATATATATTGAAATATTCAACTAGTGCGATCGGACTTTGAATTGTACAGCAGTGTAAAGTAATAGTCAAATATAGTAAAGTTATCTTCCAAGCAATTTTCGGACTGATCAGTAATTAAATTGATGCCAGAATTAACATACATCGGATGGGGGTAGCAGATGTACAAGAGAAGCCAACACCTTTTCCCGACTCCGTCTTGTCCTGCCACAAACCTAATTCCAATTCCTGGAGTAAGTTGGTATTTAGTATTTGAAGAAAACTACTTGCTGGTGAGTAACCGAATAAGTCACTTCTGGTATGAATTTAATGCTGAAAATATTACTTACTACATTCAATCTATTGATTATTGCTCTCTTTATTCTAGCATATTATCATTCAATATTTGCTCTTTAAATTTATCGACAGTCCTCTACTCTCGTTTGTAATTTGGGCTATCCACCCTGTTTGAATAATATAAAATCTTTTTTTAGAATTTCAGGAACAGCACTTTAGTCCAGTCAACGAAAGATTGTAGAGGGAAAAGTTTGGAACACAATTTTTGACCCCGCAGCTCTTTTAAGGATAGTAAGGGGGTAAACATATCAAAAGTCCTCACACCTACCCCCTGTGCTAAGGGGGGGGGGGTATAAAAGTACAATATTTTGTTTTTTTTGCGTATATCTCGAACAATATGCGACTTCCGAAAATTTTTGACAAACACAAAATTAAAGCGTACAAATTAGTCCACAAATTCTATATGTTACATTTTTCCATATCTCTTCTAGTTTTCTAGGTAAATTTAAATTGAAGAGTACTACTAAATATGCTAATTACTAGTGTCTTATTACTTATATATCAAAATGAATAATGTGATCATTTTTCAACCTTCGCAGATCGACAATGTCAATATTTAATGGAGTGGAGTAATAATGAATATCATTTTATATTCATTAATAATATAAAAATGTAACTGTGGGCTAATCATAGTTTCTTAACAAAGGCCTAATGAACCACGGTATAGGAAACGAAATGTAGCCTACTGTAGTCCTGATAAGAGTCCTCTATCATACCGGTATTATTCGTCTGATATTTCCAATAGTACGGTACAGTAATGGATGGATGGAGGCAACGCATTCTCTGATGTTGATCAACAGTTTGGATCAACAGTGATTCAATTCTAATAATATCCTATAGCTTGACGCATTCTTGAATGGTAAGATTCTTGATATAATTCACACCAAATGAAAATTCAAATGATTGCGGCACATCCATCATAATTTCAGTCGGGGTTATCACTTGACTCATGAACTACTATCACTGACAATAATAATTAGGTGATCTACTAAGGAAATGAAATTGTATTTTTATTCTTTGATAAAGAACGTAACGGTTACTTTGTAAATGTTATCTATTGAAATTATTCTAATGCGACTGAAATTCATTGTTGAAGTGTTTATGTAGGCTATTATATTATGTTTGAGGTGTTTTGAAATCTCAATCCTATCAGCAGAAGTTAATGAATAAGTTTTGTGGGAAATGTGGGAATCAAGCGTTTGGTGTGCTTTGAAAGTTGTGCTTGGTCTGTATCTATTGTACTATCTATATAGAATTTCAAAATTCATATACGAAATGTGGATTTTGCCAGTGTGGAAGAAACCGATTGATCTGAAATCAACTGGAGAGTGGGCAGGTATGCTGATTCATTGATTTTCTGATGGAATAACAGAATAATGATTAATTAATTCCTTGAATACAATAAAATTGGAATTGGAGTAGGATCATTCTGAAGTGTCAACTCTAGGTATGATTATTTCTCCAATTAGGTAATGTAATGTCTAAAAAAATTGTTTGTATATAGGCTACCTAGACCTATAAGAGCGCGCATGACACTGAATTATAAAGCCCTATTTATAATTACTTTTGGTACTTCAACTCCGTAAAGCATTGTGAATATTTTTCTTGAAACATTATTCTGTGAACATACTGTGGACGATGTTACAGAGCGCCTTTCCAAATCGGCTGTCACACATCATTCTTGTGAGGAATTGATTGAAATTTAACAGTAAAAAATACATCAATTTTGATGGAAATTCACATTTTTATTTTATAAGATAAGATCCAGGCAATGATATCATTGCTAACGCATCATTTTTCAACATACAATACGCTGGTGCTGTCAGTGAAATGTATTAAAGTTAAGGGACGAATCATATTATCACTTGACAGTAGACTAACATAAATTATGAAATAATTTCGTCACGACATGTTTCGGCTACTAATGTCGTTTTCAAGACTTGGAAAAGGCATTATAGTAGCCGAAACATGCCGTGGCGAAATTATTTAATATATTATTTTATGTTTTTATTGATATAATGAAATAACTACATATTATGAAATAGTCATGTTTATTGATAATTCAAGTGTATGGAAGTTTTTGTAGAAGATTTTCTGTTTCATGAGTGATAACTGGCTGCACTGATGGCATAGGAAGAGAATATGCTATCCAGGTATGTTATATATGCTTATTAGCTGATAAAACATGATATATATAATAATGAGGTTTTTAAAAATGGCATGAACAATATTCTTGGATAAGAGTAAAAAATTGATCTATTGTTTAGAGATGCTTTGTGTTCACAATATGCATATCTTTTTCTCAATATATTTATAGAAAAGAGTTTGAAATTCGACTCTGGTAATCAAGTAATGATGTAACTCAATGACTGTTTGTATGACTATATAAAATCATGATGTATTTGGACTTCATCCATATATTGTTCAGATTTGTAACGATTTTTTTTTTTTTAATATTTTGATGATTCACTTAAAGTAAGTAAGTAGTAAGTTTAATATATTTCATTGAACTCCCCTGTAGATCTAGGTAACTTATTGTAAAGGCTAATGCCTATTCATTTTATTTTTTGTTTATTTTCTTCCAAATTTTCATGCATCAGATATTTGATACCGGTATACATTAATAAGTATACTCACTATATGAATATTAGAATAATAATATAATTATTGTGAGAATGATTTAAAGTGTTATTTTCATATTTATTTCAGTTGGCTAAAAAAGGAATGCATTTAATCCTAATCAGCAGATCAGAAAGTAAACTTGAAGAGTTCCAGATCTATTTAAGTGAGTTGAAATGTCAACTGCCGATCTATGTAATGCAATATGAATGAAACATTCAAAATTATTCCTATTTTTTCCTCCTCAACATGATTTAGACATATGGTACTAAGTACTATACTTTACTGTCACTTCAACACTTATTACAATTGACAGAGTTTTCACGTTTATGGATGGTTGTAATGTGATAGATCAATAATATCTGTAGGCCTCTGAATACTTTACATTCGAAAACCCTCAACAGGTTTCTCTAGAATCTGCATACTTTTCTGTTATTAATTAAATACAAAAGTATTGTGTTGAATGAGAACTCTTGATCTTCTTTTGCTTCTTTGGCCCATATTATAATACTTGCGTACAAAATCATAAACATGATAATTATTCCTATATGTTCAAAGCTCCCTGTTCAAGTACTGCATCATTCCTATAGAAGAAAGTCTGTAACTTCCATATCTGTTTCTGTATAGTCAACTATTTATTACTCTGTTGCATATCCATACTTTTTCACTGTTAAAATTGAACTTGAATTTCAAAAAACACTTATGGAGTGAAAATGCACTTACATTGGTAGTGACGATTGTTTAGACCTGTTGTTGGTCATCATCAGACTGTAGGAATTTTCTCTAATCGATTAGACCAACAACAGGTCGAAACGATCGTCGCTCACTACCAAAGTCAGTACATTTTCACTCCAAAAGTGTTTTTTGAAATTCAAGTTTAATTATTTATTGATAATAATATCATACCTCTGGAGCTTCTTTGAGAATCATGCAAGATTTTTTCGACAGGTAACGAGTATAACATCAAAGTGAGAACAATTGCCGTTGATTTCACAAATATAAAAAGCAGTTACAAAACTGTGGAAGAGGGAGTAAGTGGGCTGGACATTGGAGTCCTGATAAATAATGTTGGAATGCTGAACGGCTACAAACTGTTCTTGCAAGATGACTATCAAGTGATGAGTGACATGGTGGAGGTCAATGTCAACGGAACTGTACTCATGACTTCCATCATTCTTCCTCATCTGGTGACAAAAAAGAAAGGAGTCATCATAAATATAGGGTCTTATTCATCGTTAGTTCAAACACCTCACATGGTTTGCTACGGGGCAACAAAGGTATGCTGAGCTACATCCAGTTTTCTAATTTATTCATTTGATATTAATTTCCCTCTAATTTATTGTTCAGTAACTTGATATTCAAACAATTCATTTCATAATTGAAGGAATGGTTTGTTTCCGCATCAGTAGTGGAATATTTTTTATTTATTTGAAAAATATCTGCTCATTTGGAACAGTTCTATTAAATATTGTCCAGAAACAAAATTTTCACAATAAAACTTAAAATACTGAAGTATGGTTTAGAATTTTTTTGTTTATATCTGTATAGAATAAAGTATAGTTAAGAAATTGAGAGTATATTTTTAGAAACCTAGCTATGTTAAAGTACAGTTAAGAATTTTTTTATAGCTATTAGCTGTGTTGAAGTATATAGTTTTAGAAATAGAGCAGCTTATTACAGTAGCCTATAAACCTAATATATAGTGGCCTACCTATCATAATTTTGAGTTCATATACTATATTACTGTAGGCTACGGTTCTATTATTCAGAATATCATCATTTAATATAATTCAATATACCGGTACCTACTATAATCCAAAATATTACTTATTTTGGATAAAAGCAATAAATAGCCTTTTGTAATCGCTGCTATTCTTTATTCTTCCTGATCTAGACTGACGTCTTACCAGTATTTCGTTCACCATGGATTGATATAATAAAGGACTGATATAATACAGAAATTTGTCCAATCTAAATGACAAAATTAAAACTTTCATGGTGATCAGTCTTTCTTCTTTTTTATTTATTGTAATATCATTATCATTATCACTGATCATTATCTGCCGCCTTTTATTAGTATTTTAACCATGAATTTACTATAAGGGTAATTTTCACAGTTTGAGTTTCAAACATCTTTTATTTCAAATGTTATCGATTAAAATCAAATTAACCATTCATCTAGCTAGCGGATTTAAAATTGAGCTATGATTTATTGATTAAGATGTTTAATGCGGTACAACATTTCGAGTTTAATCGAAGCCAACTCTATTAGCTCAAAATGCAGTGGTTTAATCTTCCTTTGCACTATACTACATAAGAACACTAGTCATAGTAAAAGTTATAAGCTAATCGTAGAATTAACATTTTTCAGAAATTTATCCTGAAATTCAGTGAGGATCTGAGAAGAGAGTATGCAAATTGTGGAATAACCATACAATGTCAGACACCATCCTTTATAGCAACAAAACTATCCAGGATCGAATCACCAAGTATATTTGTTCCAACGGCTGAAGAATATGTGGCAAGTGCCATGAAGACGATTGGCATTCACGATGTGACATGTGGATACTTGGTGCATGACTTAATGGTAAGTTAAGTGCAGAAAAATCAAGTTCAATTGATTATTCACAAGAAGAATTGGTTTCTTGATCATGCACAAATCCTGGTTTTTCACAGATTGGTAAATTCATATAATATGAATTTCCCATTGAACTTTATAATAAATAATCTGTTTAATGAATATTCGATACAGCTTATATTCCATAATAATAGCCTACTGTATTTCCAAGTTTCATAATACTGAAAATTACAATTCAATGATTATTCTACTCATAACAAAGGCTACACAGAGACAGAATCAAGTTTCCCAGTACAATGAAATTGATTAGATGTTTCATGTGAGAGGTTTTCCAGATTCATTGATTTTTGCTACAGAAGGACATTAATTAAGCTAAACCTCGATTAATAATTTACACCAAACATTAATATGATGCGAGAAAATTAATGAAAATACTGTAATGTTTTCTCTCTCATTGAATGTTCCAGATTGCAACTAATCGGATTGGGGAAGAGACTCTACCTTCTTTTTCTGATTATCTAACGTCTAAATATATAGATAGCATAAGAAAAAAGTCCGGTCATTGAAGGATTTTTGTAGTCTGTTGATATTTTGTCATTATGGTCATGATCATGAACTAATAATACTGTTATTTTGTCTGCCTCCAACATTCTGTTCTCTAGAACTTGAATGTTCTTAGTGAGGGCAACTGCTCAGCAGAGTGGAAAATAATTAGAGGTACAAAATACAATCATTGTGATTTTTCTTATCTTGTTTCAAGACTTATTACAGTGTGGTGTGTCGGAAAAATAAGACAGGAGGTTTTGATAAGAAACATGAAAAATTCTTGTTTTCAAAATCTGTATATGAACATCAATTTGTGTGTTGGGCGTGAGGAAGTCCCATTTAGTAGCAAGTACTTATAACAATTTTCGAAAAGAAAATTGAAATTGAATTTTTTTATAAGATTGAGATAGAATTATAAGTTATAATTGATTATAATAGAGTTTCATTATATTATAGGCCTAAATAAAATTAGAAGAATCTTCTAGAATTGAGAAATATAAAATTTTATATAAAACACTGTAAATTCTGACTAAGTCAACTGCCTTGTCTTATGTCAGACAATGATAGTAAACCATGCTAATCAGATGCTGCCGGAAAGATAATCAGATACTAACGAATAAGCTGAAGGAAAGGTCGGTTCGTGTAAGAAATGAGCGTCATTTTTTCTCGATATAAATATATATAATTATTATATATAACATTTTTAAAATAGGCCTACACAATAAATTGGAGAACTATTATATTTTATTCACATCAAAATGTACAATTTTCTAGTCACATTTCCTGAACATTTACAAGAATATTGATTGAAATATACATTGCCTTAGTATATCACGACAAATACAAAGAATTGATGTTGAAAGAATTATTTTTTCATTTTATATTTCAGTTCACACATGGCCTGTAGACTATTCTTTCAGGGGAGAGAAATCATAAATGAAATGGTGTATAGATTGAAAAGTTTATGAAATAAACCGGTAGTCTACATATTGTACTAACATCATGAGAAGGATTTGTTATTCTCAAAACCTACAATCAAGCAAAGTAAATCTGGATACAGTATTTCTATGGATTCATGTAATTGCTCATTTTTGACATGAGCAGTCTATGGTAATTGAATATGAAACACATACTGCATTATAGAACATGACAAACAATCAATCAAAGTAAATCTGGATACAGTATTTCTAAGAATTCATATGATATTGCTCATTTTTGACATAAGAGAGTAGCCTAAGGTAATTATTGAATATGAAACACATACTGCATTATAGAACATGACAAATAAAACAAAATTATTGAATGTGAGATACATAAATATTTGCTAATCTAATGAGATCTGAAGTTTGCTAATTTTATACATAAATATTATAAACTGAAAATCCTGATGAAATTATATTTGTTTATAGCACGTTTGATACCATTTAAACATAAATAAGTGTGGTATAATTTCTCCCATAAAGTGAAATTATTAGAAAAATACATCGGAAAATAACCTTTTTATGAATAAAACAATATTATAGTCATTTAATTTCAATGTTATTGTATTTTCATATTATCTTCAAGAACATGCATTATGAAACAGTTGGCTTCCTCACTGTTCATGATAGCCAAACACTATATTATGAATAATATCCTACTTTTAGTGAAAAATTACTCCAAACTCTTAACAATTGGTTGATTGATTCACATCTATTGTGACTGAAATGCTTCCATTCGACATACAGTGAGAGTCTTGAATCATTGAAACTAACTCAAAATAATTGATTTACAGCAAATCATGTGACTTAGAATTATACTTGCATTCGACACAGAGAGTGCATTTTACTCATTAAGAGTGTTAAATCATTGGAAGATGGAGGTGTCTCAGCTTGGTTGAACCGGATGCACGTTTCTTGCTCTCAGAATCATGCTTGAGCTGTCGGATGGTGGATGTGGAAGCCTATTTAGAGATCCTGGCATCCGAATAACGCTGGAAAAATAACAGAATGAGTAATCCTTCAAGGCTGTGCAAAGGCTAAAAAATATTCCTACTGGTGACATTACCATAAAGCTATCAAAATAAAAGTTTTCTCAGCAAAACATTTTTCTCTGATCATTCATTTTTGAGGTATGAGCTCCCAAAGTTTGAATTTTTGGAACAGATCATTTTCAAAAAGATAAATCCATGAAGTTTCAAGGAAGATTCTCCATGATATTATTGATTGAATAACACAAAAATTTTCTGAAAATTTTTTGAAAAAATTATTCAATTTACTAAAATGACCTAAAATAATTTTTAGTTGAGTTATTTTTGGTGAATTTAATAACGTTCTCAAAAATTGAATAATCTTCAAAACAAATAATGAAAATGCGTGTGTTTTTGAAATAATTTATTAATATATTCTCCTTTATTCATCCACTCATTTGGCACACAGTAGACGTACATATCGAGGCTATCTCAATAACAATTTATCGGACAAAAGTGAAATTATTCAAGTCAATCTTCTAAAAAAGGTCAACAATTCAGTCCTCATTTGTGAGTTTCTTTTCCCATTGAATACAATCGATTT
The DNA here is from genome assembly GCF_014356525.2 of Nilaparvata lugens. Lineage (NCBI taxonomy): Eukaryota > Metazoa > Arthropoda > Insecta > Hemiptera > Delphacidae > Nilaparvata > Nilaparvata lugens. The sequence continues at coordinate 17,974,755 of NC_052508.1, forward strand.
TCAAGGAAAAAGCTACAATACGAGATCAAAAAGGATAACTTTATCAAATAACTGCTCAGTAAACGTGATATAAAGAGAATGATTTACAAGTTTAAGAAATGTGGGTGAAATATTGTACTTCATTGAAAACTTAAAAATGTTCTGTTTTTGTGCTAATTAAACATTTAAAATCTCATTATTTTATATTCATGATTTCTTTCTCCAGTGACGGAGAAATTTTTCTCTGTCACTGCAAAATCGCATTGACAATAATAAGTAACACACAAGATAAAGGAATAGCCTACACAATATATACACACCTTTTATAGAACACAAATCATGATCGGAAATAGCTCGAGTTCTTCTTTTAATAAATAATTGTCTCAGCATTTGTATGAATTTTTAAAACAGATTAATCTATTCCAAATTAGCAAAAGGACCAATTTGTCTTGGTGGGAAGCATCTTTATAGAGTTGAGACTCACTATTCTTCTACGACATCGAAGTTGGATATGATTTCAATAGATGGTAGTAGCATAGAGGAACAATAGCGTAAGTTGTACAATAGCTTACGCTATTGTTTCTCTATGGTTGTAGTGAATATATTGTAATGAAGATTAATTAATGATGTAACTCAACTTACTCGAATTGATTGTAAGTGTTGGCTGGCTTGTCAGTGCTTTTCGTAGCCTATTAGAGAGGCTACTATCAATAATTAAACAATCATCGGTACATTGATAGTCAATAACAAACATAAATTTGCCATCAATATGATGCAAATATGTAATAATATATAGCAGTAGATATAATATAAATATCATACCTCCAGGATCATGAACTTGTCCGTTGCTGAAGCTTGGGGGTAAACAACTCCCCTCTAGACTAGAAACAGATCCTCCTCTGGAACAAAAATTGTTCAAATATTGATTGATTGATCCTTTATTGATTCATACAATAAGTAACAACATCATCAAAATGATATTGAGAGAAAAAATGAGGTAAGCTTGTGCTATTCCTCTCCCAAATTTAAATAAGGTTACACATCGTCCAAAATAGCTATTTGGGCTATTAAATAGTTGTCTTATAGTTGTTGACTTCACAAAATTTTCAGTCCTTAATTATTTTTACGAAGTGGATTTTTAAACTTTGATGCTCCAAAACCAAACATAGAGGAAATATTTCACATTATTATCACTAAAATAGGAAATATGATAATATTTCCTATTAACAGTTAATGAATCAATTATCATAATTGAGGGATGAATGTTATAGTTCTCATGTGAAACCAAAATTTGTATTAATAAAATAGACAACAGCATGGCCTATTGTTTTTTTAGTCTCATAATGGTACAATATTCTATAACATATTCATCTGATAACGGTGTTCAAAATAAAATATTATGATAAAATAACAGCATTTTTCATAACGGAGAAGTCATTTATGCATCCATGCATCTCATAAAATAAAATTAAAATCTAAATTTTAAATACTGTGTACACACTGATTGCATGATTACACTGTCATATAATAAATACTTTCAGCAACCTTGTTTTAGCTGATAAATTGCAAGAGGAGATTATTATAAATAATATGTCATACAAAATTAAAATGAAATTGATAATTTACACATATATTTCAAGAATAAAAAGTGCTTAGGCCAATGCAAAAAGAGAAATAATGTTTTGGTATAATTATTTTTATTGGAAATATATAGTATCAGACAGACAGATAAAATATATTTATTCCAAAAAATTCTATTTAAGAAGTAAAAGTCTTATGTACTCATGTTCAATATAAAACAGCAACAGGAAATAAAAACAACCTCATGAATACACTAAGCCAAATAGAATCTTTATAATAAATAGTCTGCATGGGCAGAAAATGCCTGTGCGAGAGTTGCATATTACAAGTTTTACAAAGAGAAAGGTAACACTCATTTTGATGCAATCAGAATCTTATTGAATATAATTATTACATTCAGTGAATTATTGGATATGGCAGCTCATAAAAAGATTAATTATTAGTGTAATGTTGCATACAGATTTCAAGAACAGTAAACAGGTTGTCACCACATTTTTGATGATGACATTTTCATCAATGTTTGAATAAGCTCACTTTGCAATACTAATAGGCTATTGCATTTTTTACAATTTTTTGTGAACAATATGTCTTTGATGAACTGCAATATTCTGTGGGTAGTGAATATGATGTAGCCTAAATGTGATTTATACTTTGTTAAGAAACAAAACAGTAGATAAAAATACTTTTCATATTCAGTCATCTTTTGGTGGAATAGAGATAATAGGGCCTAGTCGAAGGCTATTATTCCTTAAGGTTGTGCAAAGGCTAAAAATGAACTTTCTACTGGTGATATTTTTCAAAGTTTTTCGATTAGTATACTATCAAGCTATCAAAAAGAAAAAGTTTTCTCAGGAAAACATTTTTTCCGATCATTACTTTTTGGGATATGAGCGCATAAAGTTTCAATTTTTGGGACAGAACATTTCAAATTCGGTAAGAGATAAATCCATGAAATAAAAAAGAAATGAATAAATTATTCATGGTATTGTTGACTGAATGAAACAATTTTTTTCAATATAGCAATTTTTGGGAAAGTTATTCAATTCACCAAAAATAACTGAACTGAAAGCTACTTTTGGTCATTTTTAGTAAATTGAATAACTTTCTCAAAAATCGAAATTTTAAGAAAATTTTTGTTTTATTCAATCAACAATACCATGAAGAATTTATGCTCTGAATCTCATGGATTTATTTTTCACCAAATTTGAAATGTTCTGTCCCAAAAATTTGAACTTTAGGCGCTCATATCTCAAAAAGTAATGATCGGAAAAAAATGTTTTCCTGAGAAAACTTTTTCATTTTGACAGCTTGATAGTATACTAATCGAAAAACTTAGAAAAATATCACCAGTAGAAAGTTTATTTTTAGCTTTTGCACAGCCTTAAACAATACATTTTCAACACAGATTTTGTCAACAATACATTTTTTGGTTATTTGTTTTGCCAAAATTCAATTTTTAAATTCTATTTTCTCTTTCATATTTTACGGCCAATATATTGTTGTTTGACTCACCTTGACCTGGACAAAGAGTAGAGGTTGCTCTGGAGAGGAGGAGGCAGCTGAGGAGGGGGGTCATTGTCTTCATCGGATGCACTCCTCAGTGGATTGGCACATCCTCCTCCTCCTCCTCCTCCTCCTCCGCAACCCTCAACAACCAGAGGGAGGTTGGATTCGATGCGCCGTCTGGCTGTCTCAGCGAAGAGATACTTCCTGACCTAAATATCAGAGACCACTGTTATATTTCTGGCAGACAACCTTTCGGGTTACCGTAGGTCACAACTTTTGTCTTGTGTTACATTTCTTATATTGCTATCATTTTCTTTTGCTTACATGCATAATTTGTCGAGTTTTAAGACATGATTGTGGTTTATGATTTTCTTGTTTTATTACTTAAATAAAGGCATTTTCAATTCAATTTCAATTCAATTCACTGTTATATTTCTAGAAGTTTTTGTACAGTAAACTTCTTTTTTGTTTGATTTAATTTTATTATTGTTCTCTTGACTCGATTAGAACATAGAATGTTAGGTAAGCATTGTCCGACAAGAATGTATATGCTTATTCTGTTGAAGCATGCTTGTGTCTTCTTTAAGTATAAATTATTCATGAGTAGGCCTATAGATCAAATCACTTTTTTTTAAATTGGATAATCTTCTTCAATATAGTTGTTAAGATCACTATAATAGTGAAAAAAGTGGCAACTGAAATTTCCAAGTGGTCTAATAAGCGATCGAGTTATGGGTTGTTGAAAGTGCCAACTCCGTTTTCTTTCCAGATCATGAACGGTTTCGAATTTTTCATTGTAGTTTTTTAATACATTCAGTACACATCATTGGCTTTGTTCTAATATGCGTTTTTCGCAATTTATGCCAAAATAAACAAAGTTATCGAATTCACAAAAAATGTTACTTTTTCATTTATGAACGATATGGGGAATAAAATGTTTAGTTTGGAAAGATACATTTTTGAATTTTCAAGAGAAGTTCTGTTAATATAGTCGAAACCGTTCAAAATCTGGAAAGAAAACGTAATCTGGAAAATTAGCACTTCAACGACCCATAACTCGCTTATTAGACCACTTGAAAATTTCAGTTGCCACTTTTTCTCACTCTTATAAAGATCTTAACAATTATATTGAAAAAGGTTATCCAATTTGAATGAAAAAAGTGTACCGAACAGCCTAAACAACAATAGATGTTTGTTAAATCTTGGCCTTTATCCACTTGTGATGATGTATGAAAATCCACCTTCAAAGTCCACGTTAATAGCAGTATACGAAAGTCCACATACAGGGTAAATTTGCTATCCATCATAATGAGAAAATACATTGCAAAACATGCAAACTCGGTAGAGTAGAGTTCGGTAGAGTACTACTATTCATTCCAATCAAACAATGAAATTATTCAATAAGGATCAAATATTAATCTCTTTGTTATTCGTCTTATAGAAGAAAATTATAACTTCACTATTATTTTCTTGTAGTACTACATAGTACCGGTATTTTGTTTGTGATGGCAGTCTTTTGTCGAAGTATTTATGTAATAAGTTCCCTGGAAAATGACTCTTCCACTCAGTTCCTCTCTTCCTCTTACCCCTTTTTATACTCTGCACGGGTATAATAATTGGTTAACTAGAAGGGGGTGAACTTTCCTAGAATGTCGAAAATTTCTCAATTCTGCTACTCTATAATCTATATCAATATCCCAAAATCTACTACGAAGATCATCAAATGTGGATAAAAATTGAAATCTAAGTACCCTTTTGAAATTATTTAGTCATGACATGTTTCGGCTATATAATGTTGAATAAATAAATAATAAATGGATATTTATTTTGCAATCACTTGATAATGACATTATATAGCCGAAACATGTCATAACTAAATAATTTTAAAAGGGTCCATGAATTTCAATTTTTATCTACCGGGTGCTTCAAAAAAATGTATACACACTTTAAACAATCGTAGTTTTACCGCTCTACAAAGCTAATGTTATATTCCTTCGCCAGGTGGCAGCATAATCGGCCCTCTATGTTATATATTGTTAGTTGGAATTTGTAATATCAACATGGCGGACGTACGTTGGGGCCACGTACATTGCCACGTACGTTGGTACGCAGGGGGCCAATCGAGTTTCCAACACGCTCTCCAGACCTTACACCACTGGATTTCTTCTTGTGGGGCACAGTAAAATATGAGGGGTACAAACGTAAACCACGTAACCTAGACATTCTTTGGAATGAGATTCAAGCAGTGTGTAGAGAAATCTCATTGGACGTTTTGATACGATGTACAGAATCAGTGGTGACTCGTACTCAGAATTGTATTGATGCTGCAGGTCACCAATTTGAACAGTATTAACATTTGTTATTTATGTTTCATTTACATTGGACTTCCAGCTTTCTATTTTCCTGAAATTTAACTTCGTAGAACGGTGAATAAATTTTCTATGAAAGTTCAAAGTGTGTATACATTTTTTGAAGCACCCGGTATATTCAAAAGTAGCCCTAAAGAAAAAATACAATCATCAAATTTGTATTATAGTTTGCAGCAATGAACATTTTCAAGAATGGAATATTAGTGTATGCTTACAGCCGTTCACACCCATTATGCTCCTGTTGACACCACATTTCCAGAGCAGTGCTTTTAGCTGACATGCTCATGTGGCAATTATCACAGTATCTGCTTCCTGAACCCTAGAAGAAAATCACTTATCAACATCACAAAACAATGATTTCATGAACATCTTTTCATTATTTTTATGCTCCAAGTCATTTGAACTTTCAGAATAGGCGAGTAAAGTTATTGGATTATAGATTTAGGCACATATAATAATAGAATTGATAGAACAAACACAAGAAGAACACAATATTATAACAGACTAGCAGGTAACCCGTGCTTCGCAAGGGTCTTTCTTAAAACTTGACGTAATGAAATCTTGAAGAATTCAAAATAGGCCTATGAACAGTGAGTCAGTCATTCTATAAGGACTCGAATAATTTTGAAATTTTAATTAAATAAGAATGGAAGAATATAATTTCTTTATGTAAATAACAAAACCTTCATTCAAAGACATATAAACTGCATGCGTTTTCATATTGCCGATACAGCATTGATGAAACTGTAGACGTTTATTTAGCATTTGTCTCAAAAATTGTTCTAGCTGAAAAATTAATAATCCATGCCACGTGTAGGCCTAAACATTGCATCATGAAAACGAAGTTTCAAAACTATGTTTTTCAGGTAGAAAGCAATATAGAAACAGATGTTCCTTTTTTAATTTCGACCATATGATTTGGTGATTTTTTAATGAAATCGAATGTACCATTAATGAAATTCAAACATTAATTCTGAAAAATCTAGAAGGAAAATTAGAATTTGGGCTTCCAGGTGCACGAGATTGATATTTTTAGAATCTATGTGCAAAATTTGGAGATCTAAATCATTCCCGTTTTTCCGGTATGCAATCCACAAGTTGACATGTTTTGATGCGAACAAACGAACACACGAACAAACACAACCCTACTCTCTCTTATCATATAGAAGATACAGATTGAACAAGATTATATTCATTTCGTTCAGATACTGGTAGCGTACTGTACGATTGATATATTCTGCCTGGGAATATCCATACCATAACGGATGTTCTTGCTCATTATCCTTGTTACAAAATAGTATGATTTTTCTTCAAATATATATACCGTAGTTAATAGTGCTATAACCAAGTTATTAGTTAGTATTTTATTCGAAATACCGGACAGTGGGCTAATTGCTTGAGTTGGTATAGTGCAATAGATACAATCTGTTCTATTCTTAATTCAGAGGAAAACGTGTCTAACATTAAGAATTATGTGCTCTAACACACATAATGTGTAGAACACTATAAATCCTGCATTGATAAACTCTGTATAGGTTATACATGCTACATGAGTTGCCTCCTTGGGCTATTATTTCAATATATAAGTATTAGAAAAAAATAATGAATTGAGGACAGAACAAATTAAAATTAAATAACACACTATATTCTATACTATTACTACTCTGCCTATAACTTTTTCTGAATTTTTCTTCCTATTTGGAGTGTTGGTCAACTTTTTTTTCAACTGGATAATCTTTTTCAATATAATTGTTGAGATCATTATAAGAGTAAGGAAAAGTGGCAACTGGAATAGTGAAGTTGTGTTTCTTTTCTGGCTCAAAATTTTGCAAAATTACTCAATAATTTCCAATTTATAGAGATTTGAGTGAAATATTTTTGTTTTTAATCAGTTTTTAAATATCAAAATTCAAAATTTTTAGTTTAGTCATTAGTTTTGGAGTGGAAATTGGACTTTTGAAGTGAAAGTGTAATCTTAACCTTATTCTTTTTTGAAACATTTATTTGTAAAAATTTGGGAGAAGACAGTTTTGGGCTATTCCTGTTGTCTCCTCCCAATCATATTATATTTATTATAATTATGATTTGTAATTGTCAGTGAAATGTATGAATAAATGTATGAAATTTGTAAGTGGTCTAATAAGCGAGTTATGGGTTGTTGAAGTGCTAAACTCCGTTTTATTTCCACATCATAAACGGTTTCGAATTTTCCTTTGGTGTTTTTTTCATACATTCAGTATATCATTGGCTTTGTTCTAATATGCGTTTTTCGCGATTCATGCCAAAATAAACAAGTTATTGAATTTACAAAAAATGTTACTTTTTTATTCATGAAAGATATGAGGAATAAAATGTTTCAGTTTGGAAAGATACAGTTTTTTTTTTAAAGAGAAGTTCTGTTAATATAGTCAAAACCGTTTATGTACTGGAAAGAAAACGGATTTAGCACTTCAACGACCCATAACTCGCTTATTAGACCACTTGAAAATTTCAGTTGTCACTTTTTCTCACTCTTATAATTATCTTAACAATTATATTGAGAAGATTATTCAATTTAAATATGGAAAAGTGTACCGAACTGCCTTGAATAACTGATTTTTTACATTTGAAGAAGGAATGACATCAACTCGCAGTGTAATTACAGGTTGACCTTCTATCAAAAATTTACAAAGATTGAAACAGAGGAGAGTAGGATTATCAGAAAAAATAGACTGAATACTAACTAAATACTAATACTTATACTCACAGGAAGATAGGCAGGCTCACTGGTAACACTACTATTGTCAGCTGCAGGAATCTCAGACAGAGAGACTGACAGTGACTGGCAGCGAGATAATAAACCGGCCTTCACAATGCAACCATCATCTGAAAAAAAGTCAAAAATTAGTTTTGTAAATTTTAAGAAATTAAAAAAAAAAACACTTTTTAGTAAGTTCTACTCTTATTTACATGAAAGTTGAAAATCCAAGTACCTTTTTTCAACTTTATTTTATTTCTCACATTCAGCAATTCACTAACTGAAACGGTTTGCTAGAATTATTTTCTGGAACTGTACTAAATATTGAATTAACTTCCAAGGATATGTGTGTAATATTTTATTTGGTGTGTTTCTGGACTTCCATATTAAGCTTTTAAATTCAAAATTCAAAATGTATATAGTGTTGTGTTTCAATGTGGAAATTAGTGAAGAATTGAAAAGACTCACATCAATTTTATTCGGACAATTTATGTTATGAAATTGTGATAAAAAGAAGTTTTTTAATGTAGTCAGTTTCTTTCTCCTTAAGTTGATTGTGAATGATAAATGAATAAATAATAAATATGTTTCGATAAAAAATGTAATTTTCAAGGGAGTTGAAAAAAATAAGTGAGTTTCAAGTGAAACATGTTATGGAAAATGAAATTAAGTTGATAAAAGGTTAGCCCACTTTGATTTTTCTATTTTAATGAATAAATCCTTATAAACATCTATCTTCAGCAGATACTCAACAAATATCTTCGGCAATACTAATGACAGACACTGAAAATACTTTATACTGGACCAAACTAGATGCAGTTCATGTAAGAAGTAAAAACGAAGGTAGATGGCACTATATATGTTTAGGATTACTTTGCATTTTTGAAAAATGGAGCAAATGCAGGAATATCGTACAGTCTCAGCTTGTTATTTCTAAGTTGACTGACTATCTATAGCTTGTTTTTGGAACAGCTATTTGATCTAGTAGGCAGAGACGATTTGAGTAGCACTTCATCCTCGTTTCATACAAGAAATTGAAGAATCTATAGCAATCCTAGATGTTTAGCTTCTAAATAAATATGTTGAGATTATTTTTATTTTCGAGCCAATTTTTCAAGTAGAATACATTTTTAGGCCAACGCATTGTATTGAATTGAAAATTATCTATTTCTTCACAGAGAAGCTTGGAAGTGAAAGTTCTATATAGGTATTATGATCGGTGCATCTTCAATTAAAATAACAGATGAACGTATATTATCAACAGATGGAGAATATTGTCACCTTTGAGTGTATGAGATGAACTGTTAGGACACCAAGTGGCAGTGGTTGTCGCAGTTTTGTGTAGGAATGTCGAACCTCTCGGAAGAAATCTCTCAATATCATTTGCAATGGACAAAGAATCTGAAATATGAGCGAATGAATATTATTGATCAAGTGCTGTGTACCACAATTTTCGATAAAGTAAACATATGCTATCCAACTAGTAGGTAGATTGTTTCCAATTAATCAAATTCAATCACACTTCTTTGTGAATTAACAATTCACAGATGGAAGTAGGATACCGGTAATGAGAAAGTGCATTCATTCAAATGCTAATTAATGAATAATCCTATTATATTAAGCGGGCAATTTCTGTATATCTGTTTATATTTTTCTATTTTTATATCTGGTTGTATGGTTATTTATGTTCAACGGATCTCGAAAACGGCTCTAACGATTTTCACGAAATTTGGAATATAGTAGGTTTATGATATCTAAATTCGATTGCACTAGGTCTCATCCCTGGGAAAACTCGCTGAAGGACATGAAAAGGATAATTCATCCTTGGAAAAACAGATGATGATTTCGTCGTCTGTCGATAACAGAAGATGCGTGTGCCTGTGTGGGAGATCAGCTGTGTAATCAATTAGCTTACCGTATCTCGCGAGAAATCTAGAAATTTTAATTGACTCGATCAAAATACAGTAGTCAGATTTTTTGACATGAGATGGTATATATCATAATATTCAAAGTTAATCATTATTTTACAGTTCTAAGTGATTAGTGAGTGTTATTTTGTTATAAAAATTTTGGTATGTAAACAATCTAAATTGGAACTTTTAACCTACTTCTTGGAATATTTATAGTGTATAAATCAAAATTCGGGGAAGAAACAGTTTTGGGCTATGCCTGTTAGTCCTTCCCCAATTATTTGAAAGAATTGAGTTCTGTTTATCAATAAATAACGAGCAAAGCTCGGTGCCCAGATATTCCTATACTATTAAACGAGCAATTTCTGTTTATATCTTTATATGTTTGGATGTTTATATGTTGAGATGTTTATATGTTTGTATTTCACCGGATCTCGAAAACGGTTCTAACGATTTTCACAAAATTTGGAACATAGTAGGTTAATTTTATGATATAAAAATTCGATTTCACCAGGTCTCATCCTTGTGAAAACTCGCTGAACGACATTAAAAGGATAATTCATCCTTGGCTGAAACAGCTGAGACTTTCGTCGTCTGTGGATAGTAAAAAGTGAGCGAGTGATTCTGTGGAAAATCAAAGTATCGCATCCCCGAAATTCATAAGCTGACGTATAACCAGCTGTAAAATATAAACATGATCATTTCAGAGAATTGTGTTCCGTCATAGCTTACTATAGATAGATCTAAAGTAAGCCATGGTTCTGTTTATCAATAAATAAAAATAACGAGTGAAGCTCGGTGCCCCGATATTTATCATTAAACGAGAATCCAAATTGAATGCTGTAAATCATTGCAGTAGAAGAAAGAAGTCTTTGGAATGATTTAAAATATTTAATTTTGATTTCAGTTCAATAATAATTATTTTAAATTCAATAAAGTGCATTTTCTAACAACAAAATATCACTTCTTAATACTCGATCATTCCTCATTACTGTTTTAACATGAATGAGACATGAGATTGAGATTGGCGTTAGAGCAGGATAAGGAGAAATAAATAGTGATAGAGGATATCTGATGGATATTAACATAGACGAGAAAATCACAAGTGCTCCTCCAATGATATAGTACGGCTACCTTATTGAGACCTAAGAATCAAGTACAATCGAGTTTAACACCATACAAACTAATGAAGCAAACTGAATATTTATGTATTATTGTCATCAATTTTGTTTACCATCCAACCGCTTCTTTTTATCAACTATTTATTTTTCGAGAATATGAATTCAACAGGAAATTAGAATTGCATGTGAATTACTTCCTATGGGCTACTAATAACAACATATTCCTCCTCTCAATCATGCTGGTAGTTGCTTTTTTAGTGCAAATGTCATGACAATTCTCAGTTACAAAACACTCATCATATAGCATCACTTTCCCAAAATATTTTTCCAATGAATTACTACTTTTCTAGAATTTTTTAAATTCATGAATAGTATTTTCAATGGATATAACGCAAATGGAAGCTTTGATAAGCCGTACCAATACATCCTCGATTAGTAAAATGATTTATAAGCAGGCAGCTCTAAATAAAAAAGTGATTTTATTTTTATAAATAATGGTCTTGTCGTTGAATATGATCTGATGGAGATTAGGAAAATATTTCTCCATTTCATGATGTATGGGATTTTATTGAGTAGAATCATAAAGAGAAAAACCATGCTATTATTTATTTATTAATAATTATGCTATATTTTCTCTATGGAAGAGCTTATCGACTCACCAGTAAAAGTTGAAACAATTGTCAGATTTTCCTCACTGAGTATCCTCAAAGGATGTTCCTCTTGGTCCACTTCGGGAAGTGGGTTCTCGAGTTGACCCATGCAGAGTGCAATATCCTCTTCAGTAACCTGGAACACAAGTGTTAACCATCATGAAGGATAACATATATGTTGATATTTTTTCCAAAAATGGCTAATGATTAGTTGAATACTTTTTTCATGTATTGTTTTCTGAATTATACTGCTCAGTGTGCGTTATGAGGGCAATAATGGGATGTAGTTTCTGGTGCCCTCAAATATGTATATTTTCAAATGAATAATAAATAATTTATATTTAGAATGTATGTGTTCAGGGCTACTTACTTTTTATATATAAAATAACATCATAGTAGCCTACCCTTTTCTTGAAAAGTTTTTATTATAAAAGATTAAAATCACAAATTAAAACAACTAGTTTCAATGTTTCACATCATCATCAGGTTTTGAGAATAAATTTTAAATTGGTTTATTAATAGAATCAACCTATAATTGATAACCTATTTGAAATTTATTCTAAAAGCCTATTTGAAATTTATTTTTAAAACCTGAAGATGATGACTGTGAAACATCGAAACTAGTTGTTTTATTTATGTTTTTAATCAGTAATTTTATATTTAAAACTTTTCAAAAAAGGGTACTATGATGTTATTTTATAAATATATAATTTATACTATATAGCATTCAACATCCACAGTGGATGTAAAGTGTCTAATCATTTGTGATTTTTTATTTCGCTAATTAATAGTAATGTCAGGATTTTAATAGCTGACCAATTTGCATTAGCATTAGCCCAATCTCTGGAAAGATTTCCTCATCATAGAGCACGTTAATAACTCAAGGAGATCCACTAGATATTTTATGGCTGAGTAAGGATTCACTACTTTGAACAATAGAGGAATTACAGTACCTATTTATATTTTTTCTATGCTTTTTGAACTATCAGCTGTCCTCATGAATAAAACCACCGCTTCCCATTTAACCAATGCTGACAATCCAAAGTGAATCTCTCGATACAAGTATTAGTGAAGGAAAGTGGTCAATGGTCTCCACCCAATGGAGAGACAGAAAACTACTGTTTCTTCGATTCCAAACAAATTAGGCTGATTGAAGATTTACATGACAACACAAGGTATTGTGGTGAACATTTCAATTATTTTGGGAACGGGCCTAACGTGGTCATACCACTTTAACTGAATGTGAACAATACACTACAGAGTAGATATTACATAGTAGCAGTTCATATATTCTAATTACATCCAGAAACTTTTCCTCGAATACAATATTCAAATGAAAATAATTCAGTCTTTGAATTCGACTGGATGGTGTAATTTATCTAACAGATATTATTTTTATGAAGAATATATTTTCAGGGTGAGAGTGAACAATGAGAAAACAATTTACCTGAAGACACGAATCTTGCACAAGGACCGGCTCTCCTAATTCTTCGACTTCAATGATTTCAATTTCCATTTCCTCTTCATTTTCATCGTCCAGAGGTTCCAATGCATCAGGTGCTGTATCAATGATGGTATCCTTATTCGCCATCACGTCTTGCGTTTTATCTGCTTGATCATAATGAATATGATTGAAACAACATCTACTTATACTGTGTATTTATTATATCTGTCTGTTACACAATTCAGACATTCACAGGCCAAGTCAGCAGTCGCAATATTTGGAAAAACCATTCCATATGAATTCCTCCCCAATCTAATATTTATATTACAAATCTTTATAATTGCATTTGATTGGGAACACGAGGCGATTGGAATAGACTACCATACACATCCAATAGCATGCGGAGCATTTTAATAGATAGAACCTATCAGGAACAATCTTCAACAATATTAATCATTTTCATGAAGGGGAAAACATCAAATTAATTCCTCCGAACATTTCAAAATAGATTTTCAACGTTTCTTGAGCAATAGAAATATATTTAAAAATATTCCATTCAAAATAATATCTTCTTCAGTAGACGAATTCAATTTGAAAATTTGAAAATTTTGGACTATAGGGAAAACATCAAATTAATTTCCTAAATCAATTTAAAATCATAGTATAATGTTCCTTAAGCAGTTGAGATAACATTTAACATGAAAAAATAATACCTTCTTAAGCAGTCAGTGCCAGTTCAAAAAATTTAATTTTTTAGAGAGAAGAACATAATGAGTTCCGCCTGGAATCCCATCAAGAACTTAGTAGGCCTACAATGTTTCTTGAACAATGAAAAATTGAGAAAATATTTTATATCAAATATTAGACTTTCTACAGAATACTATATCAATTTGAATATTTGGATATTCTATTTGGATAAATGGGAGCATATTCCATGGATTCCTGGAATTGAGTCAGAATTATAGTTTTAGATAGCAATGGAAATTAAGAAAATGTTTCATATATGATACCATAGAGAACCAATAGCGTAAGTAGATATCCCATGGGAAAGGGCGTTTATGTCGCAACTTTTACTGTTATCTCAAGCCGATTACTGTTGATTATTGACGAATTTTACTGTTTTGTTGTGGTGAGAGTGTATGAACGGCACAATATGAGAGACTACCAGTGTCACACAGCTTCACGGGAAAGAATTACATGAGCTAGTGGCTTGAGATAACAGTAAAAGTTGCGATATAAACACGCTATACCATGGGATATCTACTTATGCTATTGTTTCTCTATGATGATACCTTCTACAGCAGACGTTGTTAATTTGATAATTTCAATATTCTATTGAGATAAATTGGGGCATATCAAATGATAAATTCAAACCCATAGTTTAACGTTTCTTGAGAGATAAAAATTTAAGAAAGTATTCCATAAATATAGAGTTATACACTATACCTTCCACATCAGACGGCTTCAACGATGTTTCCTGATCTTGATTGACATCAGTTCTGCTGATTGACGTTTCATAGCAGTCATTGTCCTCCTGACCACTAGCTCTCCCTCGCTCTCCTTCCCTCAGTCTCTCCTTGGAGCTCTTGTCCTTCTGCTGCTTCTGCTGTTCTGCCTGCAGCTTCTGGTTTTCGACCCACTGCTGGATCATAGATTGCTTGTGACCGTCCATGAAACCATAGCTGGTGGCTCCTGCTGTACCATTGACTGTTGGCTGCATTGGACCATCTACCCACGTTTCTCTTGTGGTTATCATGTGCAGGTTTCGTGCTTCCACAACTCTGGACCTGAGACAGAAGAATACATACTTCTAATTGAATACATCACACTTTTCGTTTTGGGGCTACTGAGATTCTATTGAAAGACAATGGAAGTTATCAAGTACTCTTTTATTCAATCACAACACAACTGGTTTCAATTCATCAAGAACCATTTTCAAGTGTCACAACTCTTATTGTGTTGTAATTGAATGTAAATCATAGCTGAGATAGATGAATTTATCATACATCGACTCTCTAATTGATCATTGATATGATTTGAGAGGATTTAATTATCATGATAGATGTCACTATCGTATGTGATAGTATTGTTTGTTACACCGTCGTCAACATCAATTTATTGAAAGAAATCATCTAGGTTACTGAATTCAATATTTCCAAGAATTCCAACATTTCAAACAATTCCAACCTTCCTACTTGACAAGATATTTTCCATAATACAGCATTATCGAAATCAATTATATTAATAGATTTATAGATATTACTAAACGTCAGGCTCGCAGCGCTCGCCACATCCGTCTAGCCAGGGGGCTCCGCCCCCTGGACCTCCGTCTGGATCGTCCAAAAATGAGATCAGCGGGCTCGCTTAGCTCGCCTGCATTTTTCATTTGAGCATGCTTCATTCCATCAGAAAGTCAAAGTACTGAGAAAACGCAGAAAAGCTGTGAAAAACGTTGGAAAACGCTGATTTTGGGCGTATCTTTAATGAAATATTAAAGTCACCTCATCACAAAATTTTTAGACCCTAGCTAAACCTCTGTACCAAATTTGAACATTTTCTGTCTATTACTAATTTTGGGCGTATCTTTGGCGTTATTTCAAATTCCTTCTAACACAACTTTATTACACCCCAGCTGAGCTTTTGTAGTGAATTTTAACATTTTCTGTTCATTTGTTCTCGATAAATCTAAGAAAGAGCAAAAAAAAATCGCTGGAAAAGCGCCAATTTTGGGTGTATCTTTGACGTTATTGCAAATTCCTTCTAACACAACATTATTACACCCTAGCTGAGCTTCTGTACTAAATTTGAACATTTTCTGTTCATTTGTTCTCAATAAAGCTGAGAAAACGCTAAAAAACACTGGAAAACACAGATCTTGTCTTTGGAAATTTTTCCAAATCCGTATGTAAATCATAGCTGAGATAGATAAATTTATCATACATCGACTCTCTAATTGATCATTGATATAATTTGGGAGGATTTAATTATCATGATAGATGTCACTATCGTATGACATGTGATAGTATTGTTTGTTACCCCGTCGTCAACACCAATTTATTGAAAGAAATCATCTACTGAATTCAATATTTCCAAGAATTCCAACCTTCCTACTTGACAAGATATTTTCCATAATACAGCATTATCGGAATCAATTATATTGATAGATTTATAGATATTAGTAGACTTTCGTTCTTAGTGCGCCTCTAAAGGGCCAACTGAACATACCTACCAAATTTGAACGTTTTTGGTCCAGTAGATTTTTAGTTCTGCGAGTGATATGAGTCAGTGAGTGAGTGCCATTTTGCTTATATATATATTATATGGAAGTAGATGGATTTTAAGAGTTCAAACGCACTTTTTTGCTCCAAAACCCCCTCCCCCCCTCCCCCCTCGTCCAACCCGCCACCCCTTCCCCCTGCCTTCCCTTCCCCCCCCCCGCCCGCAGGGTGGGGGGTGTTGGAGGGGGTGTTCTAAAAATAGATTTCCCTTCCCCTTGCCCAGTGGAGATGAGGGGGATGAAAAGAGAGAGATATATCTTTCCCTCTCTCTCTTTCTAACCCCTTCCCCTTGCCCGGTGGTGATGAGGGGGATGAAAAGAGAGAGATATATCTTTCTCTAACCCCTTCCCCTTGCCCAGTATAGATGAGGGGGATGAAGAAAGTGAGGGAAAAAATAATTTTCCTTTGAGGGGGGAAAAATTCCCTTGCTGACAGATTGAAGTGAATCCTTCTCTCTATTGCTATACTGACAGATTGAAGTGGATCCTTCTCTCTACATCTATTGCTATACTGTCAGATTAAAGTGAATCCTTCACTCTACATCTATACTGACAGATTAAAGTGAATCCAGAGAGAGAGGTCAATGACTCTCTCTACATCTAATTCTATACTGTCATATTAAAGTGAATTGAGAAATTCCCTATCACTCTACATCTATACTGACAGATTAAAGTGAATCCCTCTCTCACATCCAATGCTATACTGTCATATTAAAGTGAATCCAGAGAGAGAGAGAGGTCAATGATCTAAGTTCTTTTACATTTTTTATCTGCAATATTGTACAAGCATTTCCAAAGTTCATTGGAATTTTTAACAACAGATAATGCTGAATCATTTGAATTAATATGCTCAACATCGAAATTAAATTTCTTAATTAACTCATGGTTCATTTCAAAATTATGTTCTTCATTTTTAACAAGATGTAATTCATTATTTTCTATTTTATCAATAACTTTGTCGAGGTGTTCTTTGTCGTCAGCAGTCATAAGTCCTGTCAACCATGATATGGCGTTTCCTAATCCGTTCATTAGTCCACGTTTTACCTTTTTATTTTCATTTTCAGAAATCATTTCTAATTTAAAATATTGGTTGAGTGAAATTTTCTTCAAAGATTCAATAATGTCAGAGGATATGTAAGCGACTTGCAGATTATTAATATGAGTCTGTAATTTCAAAGATTGTATTTTAAGGTCAGTCACGTTAGTAAAATGGATAACTTGTATGTGTCGTTAATGAGCATAGATTGTCCTATTTTAATCGGAATTATTCCTGCTGTCTTTGTCAAGTCTGTCAGTCTGTACGTCAACGTTGCTGGGATCAGGAACAACAGAAGGATGGTCATTGCCTTCATCTGCAACAATTAGATTATCTTTTACTTTTTTACGAGGCCTTTTCATTCTGTTAGGGTGGATTTTGATTAAATTTCTTTTCAGTTTAAACCTATCACCTTCCTTAGTAGCTGTGCTATACCTTGGAACATTTTTGTGAATTTTTTTTATGAATATCCTATCTGGTATTTCAGGTGGTTCCTCTCTATTTTTGTTACATTTTTCTGTTCGTTTTTCTTTTTCCTCGATTATTTTCTTGTAAACGGCATCATTCAACGCTTGTATTTCTTTGAAGTATTGATTAGCAAGTTCTTCAGTGATTACTGCGGGATTATCCTGATCTTGATTTTTTGGTAAATAATTCTGAATTCCGAAAGTTAGTTCATTTGGGCTTAAGTTGAATTGATCTTTTATCGAATTGTTATAGGTTCGCAAAGCTAATCGAAGTTTTTGTTCAACACTATATTTTGGGAATTTAATTTCGAGTCCTTGTAGAATTTCAATAATTGTGGAGTGTGTTCTTTCTATTAGTCCTTGAGATTGGGGATGATAAGGTGTGGTGAAGTAAGTTTCAATACCATTTATTTCAGTGAATTGTTTGTATAGTGCATTGTTGAATTCTAATCCGTTATCGGATTGAATGCATTTTGGAATTGGGAAAACTGAAAGATAGTTGTTTAGATTTTTTATTATTTCGATACTGTTAGCTGATTTCAATGTGTAGGCGGAAAGTCTTTTAGAAAACGAATCGACAATTGTGAGGATTTTAATATTATTATACGTGAAAGTGTCAATCTGAAGTTTTTCGAAAGGTTTAGTAGGTGTGGGAGTTACTTTGAATTTAGTTTTAATTGGGTTTCTTTCATACTTGGTTTTCAAACAGATTTCACATTTATTTACAAATTCGGTTACGTCTTTGTGCATTGCGGGCCAATAGTAGTTTTTACGTATTTGTTTATAATTCTCGTTAATTCCTCTGTGGAAGTTTTTGTCTTCATGACATCGAGCTATTATCATTGTTTGTTCATCTACATCAGTTATGTCGGCGTTTATTCTTTTGTAGATTCGGAATTTTATGTTGGGAACTATTTTGACAATTTCATTAGTCATTGAACTTAGAATTTCTGTTTTTAGAGCTTCAAACAATGGACTTTTATTTGAAAATACTATACCGTACACAGTATCAGGTTTCAAATACTCTCGTATTTCTTCTACGTTGTTTCCAATGTCACGTGCGTCTCTGTATTTGAAAATTATTCTGTTTTTATTAAAGATCTTTTTGAATTGGGGTTTTCCTTTACCTCGTGAAATAACTATTTGGTTTGCTTCAGTGTTTATGATACTATTTTCGTCCATTATACCTATTCTATCATCTGAACTTTCTTGAGAATGTTGTGTCATTAGTGAGTCATTGTCATTATCATTATTAGTATTATTTACAAGGTTTTCGTTGCCAGTTTCCACATCATTTTCATTAATATTATCAATATTTGCATTAACTATCGAATTGTTACCATTTGTTCATCAAGATCATTCAATATACTTTCACTCACCGACGGAGGAGCTTCATTGTTATGGAATCTTAGCAGATCATTGATATCAATGTCATCGTACTCATCATTGTTATTGACATTGTCGTTGGCATTGTTCGCATTATTTTCCGCGGGAAAGCCTGGGAATAATTCTGAATCGTCAAAACCTGTAAATTCATCACTACTTTCCATCATATTTACATTGAAAGGCCGTGAGAGACAATCAGCAACACAATTTGAGCGACCTTTTATGAATTCTACGGTGTAATCATACTCTTCCATTAACAATTTCCATCTCATTAATTTAGCATTTGGTTCTTTTAGAGAATGAAGCCATTGGAGTGGCTTGTGATCTGTTCTTAGGGTGAATTTTCTTCCATACAAATATGGCCTGAAATGTTTCACTGCCCAAGTTATTGCTAACATTTCTTTTTCAATAGTAGAAAGATTTTGTTCAGCGGGATTGAGTGTTCTAGAAGCGAATGAAATTGGGAGATCTTTATTGTCAGTCATTTGACTAAGGACCGCCCCTAAGCTTACATTGGATGCGTCTGTTGTCAAAATATATGGATCATTCAATTTAGGTAACTGCAATATTGGTGCGTTAGTAATTGCTTCTTTCAGAAAATTGACAGCTTCAATGAATTTAGGATCTTTTGGGTTTATAGTGGATGTTTTTCTCAATGCGTTAGTTAAAGGTTGAGCTATTTTAGCGAATCCTTTTATCATTTTTCTGTAGTATCCTGCCAAACCTAAAAATTGTTTTATTTGTTTAGTAGTTTGTGGAACGGGAAAATCTTTTATTGCTTTTACTTTTTCAGGATTAGGCTGAATGCCTTTTTCCGAAACTATGTGACCTAGAATAGAAGTTCTTTCTTAAAGAATTCGGTCTTGTCCAATTGTATTTTTAGTTGATGAGTTTTCAATCGTTTGAATACAACGTTCAGGTGTTTCATGTGCTCTTGTAAGCTATCACTAAAAATAATAATATCATCAAGATATACAAGAACATTTGGTAAATCACAAAATATCAAGTTCATTGTCCTTTGAAATTGAGGTGGACCATTTTTCAACCCAAATGGCATTCTGAGAAACTCATAATGACCATTTTCAGTACTAAAAGCTGTTTTTGGTATTGATTCGGGTTCCATTTCAATTTGATGGAATCCTGAAACAAGGTCAATAGCCGAAAAGTACGTTGCTCGACCGATTTTTGAGAACAAGTCTTCAATATTCGGGAGAGGAAATCTATCATCTTTAGTTTTGTTGTTCAATTTCCGATAATCTACTACAAGACGAACTTTGCGTTTTCCTGAAGCATCAGGTTTCTTCGGCACAACCCATAAGGGAGAGTTGTACGGAGAATTAGACGGTCTTATTATCTTTTGTTCGAGTAACTTGTTTATTTCATTACTAATATCCTGCCTAAATGAGATAGGATAGCGGTAGTTTTTTGAATAAACAGGTTCTTCGTCTGTAGTCACTATTTTATGCTTGAGCAAGTTAGTAGCAGTTAATATATCACCTTCGAATTTTATTATTTCGGGATATTTCATAAGAGTACTAATAATGCATTCTTTCTCTTCTGAGTTCATATGCTCAGTTCTCAATAAAGAAGTGATTTCGTCAATGGAGAGGGGATTATCGATCATCTCACCCATGTACAATTCACATTCTTCTACAGAAACTGTTTCGATACTCAACGTTTTGTCACAATCAGAAAAATATTCAATCTCAATAAAACCATTCCTATCAATATCAGTTACAATATTATACAACTGCAATTCCTTAATACTAACAACACATAGCTTATCTGATGGAGTGCAAACATTAGTTTTAATTTTCAATTCATTCCAACCTTTGTTGATTTCAATATGATTCATTCCTAACAGTGGTATCGTGCAATCTTTCGTTATGAGACAATTGGTCTCCAAATCATTTTTGCTTTCAACCCTTGCAATGTTTGCTTTCCAATAAGAACATCATAATTATCGCTAAAATCATACACATAAAATTTTTCATCTTTATCAACACCAAGCATATTCTTAACATTAATATTTACACAACCTTTTCCATTAGATTCACCAGCGGGTGTACGAATTTTATAATCACAATCAATTATTTTTGTCTGAGGAGAAACCATTTGAGGTTTAATGAAATTATATTTACTACCTGTATCGATCAAAATTCGTGAATCATTGTAATGAATATGAGGCAAATCAAGAGAGATCGTATTCAAATCTAATACTACGTTTTTGGATTGTTGTTCGAGCCTACTTCTAAAAAATGATTCATTTTCTCGCAAAGGTCACTTACAGCATTTTCCATAGAACTCATTCTAGCATCCATGCTTTCAAATTCGGAAAACTCATTTTCAGAAGATTCAATATTGTGAACTGGAAACTTTTGAAAATTGGAAACTGTTCTCATGCTCACATCGTTTGATTTTTGATTCAAATTTTGGTTGTTATTATTGAAGTTTGCATTTGGATTACGATTGAAGTTGTGATTTTGGAAACTTTGTCCATTACGAAATCTACTTTGAAAGGATTGTCCTCTGTTGAAATTATTTTGAGGCTGAGAGAAATTTTTCTGATTGAAATGATTTTGAGGTTGAGAAAAATTTCTCTGATTGAAATTGAAATTACGATTTTGAGATTGAGAAAAGTTTCTTTGATTTGAATTGTTTTGGTTTTGAAACTGATGGAAATTTTTCGGATGCGAATTTTGATTGGAATTTGACGAGTTTTGTTTTCCTTCAGATTTACTGAAAGTTTGATTCATTTGTGTTACATCAGTAGTAAATCCTAAATGTTTCAAATAAGCACTACTCTTATTGATAATAGCCTGTCTTGCATCACTGAGGTCTTTGATTCCTAGCGTTTGTAGGTGAGCTCCAAGCTGGTGGTTGATTCCTTCCACTAAAATCATTACAATTTGTTTATCCAACTGAGATGAGATAGTTTCAAGAATTGGACCAGTTAGTCCATCGAGTTTGTGTCTTGAGATCACGGTTCTTTTTTGTTGCAGTCTATTTATGAATTGAATAGGGTGTTCTTTTTGGTGTGATTTCATAGCAAGCAGTTCCATAGTTAATTGTTCTACTGTCCTATTATCAGCAAAGTTGTTTTTCAAAACATCAATCAAATTTGAGAGGTCATCTACTGTACTGTTGAGGATTACATCTTTAGCAGGTCCATGTAATTTGTTTTTACAATAGTGAAGGAGAATCCAATGATTGTCTGCTGCTTCCGCGATACGATTATTACAGTAGTCATTTTTCAATTTTTCGACAACTTCGAGAAAGCTAAGTAGTTCTATTGGGTTTCCTGTATATTCAGGTATTATATGTAGGTGATGTTTCGCAATTGGTCTTGAAATAAGGGGGTTATCCATTGTGCTTTCACTGTTATCTTCACTATTACTGTCACTGATTGTAGATGTAGAAGACGTGTTACCTTGAACTGTGGAGTTGGATACAGTTGCAGCCAGAGCCAGGTACGATCTTAACCTTGGCCGGTAATCGATAAGAAGTTTATGGTCTGGTCTGCTATCCTTCTTGCCTTTCTTCCCCAGGATGGTGGTTGTTGGTGTTGATGAGTCACTGTTCCACTTGATGGTCTCGATGATGGTTCATATCAGTTGCGACCCCGACTTTCGAATTTTCCGCGATCAGTTGTGATTGATAATTGATCAATATAAACTGGCGGTTAAATGAACAGCACAATTTTCACGAAATTTTCACGAAAAACTCTTCAGGGTCCCTGTTCGGGCGCCAAACACGTTCACGTTCATTAAAACTCAGTTTTTAAAAAGACATTTTATTTGCAAAAAATACATGTTAACACATCAAGTGGCTGAAGTAGACTAACTAAAATTAGCGCGCTGAGAGCGACACTAAGCGGTACTGACAAAAATAGTAGTCAGCACATCAATTGTTTAAGTTTACATAATTTATATATATATATATATATATATAATATATATATATATTATATATATATATATATATATATATATATATAATTGATTTTAGAGAGATAAATTCTATCATAGCCAATTGCAATAATTGGAAATGCATTCCATCCTCCGAAATCATTGAATTCATGTAAATAACCGATTATCTGTCAGTATAATAACAGATTTTTTTGCAATTAGTTGTAGAAAAGGAATAGAACCTTTGTTGTAATATAGCAGCCTGGAGTTGATTTTACTCAAATTAAAGGTATGATCACAGTGCACGTGAGATCATGCATAACCACAAATACAGATGAGAAACGAAAACTGGAAAGATCGATACAGACACGCTGTGATTTATCTGTCGCTGCTCACACTGAATGCCACCAGCAAGTGCACGCGTGCAGTTTTCAGATTTTGTTTCTCATCTGCATGCGTGGTCATGCATTTTCTCGCGTGCTCTTGCACATACGTTAGAAGTGCTGACGAATCATAACCTCTTTTGGACAAATTTTCAATCAAAATTAGGGTAAGGGCTATAAGCCTGTTTTTTCGTTTTCAATAATTTTATGATTATGTGTTTTTGTCTATGTTGAATAAATAAATAAGTGAAGAAATATATGAATAAATGAATACGCGTGCATCCGATGTGATCATACACAAACAAGTTGTATAGTCTATAGTTCGCTCCTCCCATGTAGGTACACTCTTCATACTGTTTGTATATATTGGAAAAAGTTTATAATTCATGTTTAATTTATTGATCATAATCTTTATTAATAAATTCCACTCACCGTGAAATACGAGGACCATCCACCCACTGTTCCTCCCCATTGCTGCCAACCGACAGAGAGGTCGTCTTGGATTTGGCCGTTCTGGCCGGCGACGATTTGGAACTCTGCATTCCCATTTTACCCGCCGCAATTTTCCTGGGACTACCTCTCCCCGATCCATCACTCGCCTTGAATGTCCCTGATCCAGAAACAGAAGACAAACTAGCCGTCTTGAAAGGTGAAGGTGGCACTGAGGATAGACTGGAGGTTTTGAACGGGGAGACTGGGACTGAGGAAAGAGTTTTGAACGGAGAGGCAGGAACGGATTTGGAGTGCGGTCTCTCGAGACCGGATCCCCGCAGTGCTTTGCTCATGGAGCAGCGGTTGTCGCCGCTGTTCAGAGCGGGCAGGTAGACCGGCGGGTGTTCGCCGTCCGTCTCGTCGGGTCCGGTCCGGTCGGGTCCGCCCATGTAGATGACCGTGTCCGCCGACTGTTCGCTGCTCGACGGACATTCGCTGCTTCCAGACACGCGTCCGGTGTCCGGGATGTCCCGGGCTCCGCCGCCGCTGCCGCCTGTGAACTGCACAATCGAATAGTGTTAGTTTCGTTTGTAGATAAATAATGGCAAGCAGATGAGAAAAATGAGATGAGCAATCATGAGAGTTACTGAAAACATCATACGGAACAAAATTAGAAGCAGCAAAGGGTAGGGGATCTTCTGTGCAGGGCGTTATATGCCAATGAAGCACAATGAATAAATAAGCAATGAATTGGCTCTTCTCATTAGATGTCAGTGACGAATATAGAAGAACATATTCCAAGTTCAATGTAAGGATTAAGGTTGAGTGATTTTAAGTAAACAACGCATGATACTTTATATTAGTTTTGCTGCTCATATTCAGATGGTATATAATTTGCGCTAAACACCTTCTCTACTTTACCAAATCACGCTTCTATACTGTTGACATTAACTCATATAAAATGTACATTTCTAAACAAACCAAATGACGGAAAGATCTCAGTTATTATTATTCAAACATACTGGTCAAGATATTAACAATGTCACATTTGTAAACACTTTTCCGTACTAGAAGGAGAGAAGAAATATATCACTATCTGCCGCGGCGATGCCCTCGCACATGATTAATTCAGAAAAATTCAGATTATTGTACTCATTTTTCTTTATATTTATTATTTGGGAGGTGGGCCCCCTGGCCCCCCTTGTATACGCCCCTGTTAGGGGTACTAATCATCATTAAATAATGAAACATCATCAAAAGTATTCCTTAGCAAAATTATTAGTTTTCTTGCTAGAAAATTGAGTGTACTTTTGATAATTTTTCTCCAAGTTTTAATGGTGATCAGTAGCCATAAGAAGAATGAATCGAATGCTTATTCTTTTATACAACTACAAATCATACAGTTATGACTGGGAGAGAGGAATATGTTATAAAAATATAAAAAAGTGAGCGAGATATGGACTGATGTTCTTGGGTGCCAAGAGGAGTTCGAAAAAAGGTTGAAAATGTGATTAATACAGGCCTATCAACTGAGAGCCTTTTACAATTTTTGCAAGGATGCGTCACCTTGAAAGCACCACTAAAATAATATGATGGAATTCATTTGTTAGGTCGAAAACATAACAATATTACATCAGAGATTGATGTGAAGATATAAGCTAATGAAGATAATATTGTTTTTTTTTCTTGTAATCTATGAAACTTTGATGGAAGGGGGTGTAGGATATATGTTGATTATATAATGGAGAATAGAGATGGCTGTATTACAGTTTTAAACTTATAATGTGAGTATATGAATTGAAATGAAACCTTAAACCGACGCCTCCTCATGCGGTGTATCCTGGAGGCGAGCTGGATGGTGGCCAGCGTCTCGACGTAATGAGACACGTCTGGAGACACGTGGGCCACCATCGCCACGTGACACGTCACCGAGCCCAAGCACTCCTTCAGAGCCTGCGCCATTCTCTGATCCCTGCGAATAATTACACTGCATTAGACATCGATTACAAAACAATTAATCAACTTGTCGATGAATCTCTAGTAGGTACTCTAGTGGTCTATTTCAGGAACCTGACTTGTCTTATAATCCATAACTGGAGTCCTTGGGACGTAATCTTAAAAAAAGGTGTCATTTATTGGAAAAACTTTCTTATGTCAAAAATTGATCATCAAAACTATTCTGAATAAAACTAGTTTTTTCCCAACCAGTTTGACTTTTCTAGAATTCGATGTTCACAATTATTAGACAATTATATATTTTGAGTGTAGTATCACACTTTGAATGTGTGTGTAAAAATAAATTGAATTGAATTTCAGAACAGGTACCTATTATTCAAGAGAAAAAAATATTATTCTAGGAACTCTCTATTTCAGGACAGGAAAGATTTAGAATCCACTAGTAATTATTAGAAAACCTAATAATAGTGTGATATATCGCAATTTATAATTTGCATTCAAATCATCTTGAGTATTTTTTTTATTAAGATCATTGAAACACAACATATAATTTATTCAAATATTATTCAACCAGTTTTCAATCATTTTACCTGTAAATATGAAACAGAATTGTACTGAAGGGAATATTAAATTATTCCCAGTTGATTGGAGAAAACTTCAAGTGTTGAAGAACAACTGTGGTTTTGATATAAATATCTCGAACATGGGGATACCTCAGTCGTCAAAGAGTCTCTTCTGAATATTAGCATTTGAAAAACTACTGTCTGAAACAGTAGAGCTATTATTGGTACCTAATGTTTTGGGTTCGAATCCCGCCAAGCGCATGGTGCTACATAACTGCGAAGTCATATATATCAACAACAAAAAGAATATTTAGAGAGAGAAAGTTGATAAAAATTATACAAATACATAGAGTTCTAATTATGTGATTATTTATATGAGCGACCACAGATGCTCTATTACTGGAATGAAAATGAAATGCAGTTAGACCACCCTTTTGGAATTTTATAATTCTCATTATATTTCAGTAGAACGGTTCTGTTTAAATATTGCACGGATACCACTACTAAGCCTCCATCGAATTGGCTTCTAACTGTTCTCTCTGTGTTCAATAATATTACACTTTCAGAATTGTTTATTATTTTATTTATTCATTCATTTATTGTATAAACACTATATCATGACATTGGAGGAAAAACTAGGCTGAGCCTGTACTAATTCTCTCCAAAAATTTTGATAAAATGTTAATGTTGTCCAATTTAAAGTTTAAAAGGTTATGAATTCACACACTCCTTCGCCACTTAATTTTCGGGCCAGGAATAAATTATTTGAGAATTTTGAAGGTTGACGTAATATTTCAAGTGAGTTACAGATAAATGTATCACAATAAATTTAAATGTATTATTTAATGTATCACAATAAATTAAAGATAGGAGAAATATTGTACTTATTTGAAATATTGAATACAAAATCACAAATTATTCGGCCTGTTTGATTAAATATAAACAGATTAATGTAATTGGTAATTTCATATTATTTTGAATTATCCATACCTATGAGGAATGTGTTTCTGAGAGTTGAATATGGCCAGGAGAACCCCTCCTACAGCTGATGGTGTAAATTTGCCAGTCCCACTTAGGTCGAGACAATGTAGTCTGCTACGGCCTCCTGAAACTGATTAGCAATCCAAAATTATAATCAATTAAAGAAACTTACTTATAAGAGAAGCTGATCAGAAATTCTTCATTGTACATCTCAAGCCACGTTTACAACGTAGAGTTGTCAACTGAGATTTCAAGAAATTTCGATGATTTGTTGCCAAATTCTTAAATAGCACAGTAACATTTAACTTGTTTCTGCAGAAAAAGAAAAATTGACAATTTCCTTGGAATAAACTATTATTTGTGAACAACATTAATTTGTTGACAACTCTGGTGTAAAAGTGGCTTTATAGGTAATGTATGTTGAATAGCCTACATCACAATTAAACCAAACTAGACATATTATGACTCGTGAAATCAACAAAAGATTACAACTAATCTCAAATATACCTTAAAATTAGATATTTCTTTTTGCAAAGTCGAATTATTGGTAAGTTACCTACTCAATAATATATGTTTCTCAGTTTTCGAATGTTATAACATTTATATACAGACTTCAATTCCATTGTTTGTGCGAAAATGCATTCTGCTGTCTTTATGGAGGAATAAACTTCTGTTTTTTCGTTTTTGGACGAGTAAAAATTATTCAAAAATGTAATTCAGAATAATTTAGTACAGTAATTTTTTTGTACAGTAATTTAGAATAATTTTCTTCTAGAAAATTATACTAATCCACAGAGATGAGAGGATAAAATTCAAATCAATTATAAACTTTTGTAATACAGTACAGATCACTAGCGTATTGACAAATCATGCTACACACTGAAAATCTGGCAACAAAAATTTGAAACCCATTTCTGTACAACCTTGTATTTCCTTATCAAACTCAGCTCCCCACAAAACTCCTTATTGTCTAATATTATTGTTCTCTTTAATATGGTTCAATCTCGTAGTGCATTATGTCTTTTGAATTGTACTGTTTCTGTGAGAAATAAAATTTATTACTATTCAATTATTAGGCATGTACTGTATTATAATTATTCATTTATCAGTAGTATTCTGAAGAGAACATAATACCTCCTCCCCTGCCGGCAACACTGTACTGGTAGACATGCAGTGAGAATATCAGATGCGAGTCACAGCTCTGTTTGGCTGCAATGGCTGAGTCCAAGTAGAAGGCTGCCTTCTCAGCTGTCGGAGCCCTCAGTTCACTGCTGTTCAGAATCTGCATGCCTAGAAGAGGATCGTCTCTCAGATACATCCCTGGTGACTGCTCTTCATCTATAAAGAATCATTTATTGGATCATTCTTCAAATATATCCATATAAATATATTTCCCATATTATTCATTAGACTCAGCATTATTGATAGAATCAAACATTATTTATTATTCTTATTATTGAACTTTTAAAACCATCATTTGAAAACTGATAGAATTGATTCTAGAAAAATAAATATAATAAAAAATATCATATTCTTGTTGATTGAAATTTAATAAATCATCATTCTGAAAATTAATCAAATCATTCATCTAAATTCATCTATGTAATCAAATCTACATAATCAATTCATGTATTGGGGAAAATCTTTCAAACAATAGCAAAATTCACTCTTACAACAAAAATGATTACAAAACAAAGCAGAAGAATATAATAAATATTAACTGAGTTAAAAAATGTGTGTGCTAGCAATAAGCTTTACAATATTTATCAATGCAATCAAAATAGAATATTGATTTGAAGCAATGATGGAATAATAGGAACACACAGTGCCATAAATAAATGTAGAATTGGGAAAATCGGTGTGTATTTTAATAACGTACCGTAATTCGTTGTGGCTACTCTACATTTGTTAGGTAGTAGGAATAATTTCCATAGTACCGTACCCTTTCTTGTCTAGAATCTCTCTTATTTATATGACAATACGAACCAGTTCAAGCCATTTCATTTATTTATTGGATAGAGTAAACACACAAAACTTCTTCAATTTCCTAATTTTGTCTTAAATTGATTTCATTTTTTCTTAATTTTGCATTTCCAAGGTCTTCTTAAAATAGACAAATTTAATAATACTTTACTTTAAGAAAAACTTGAAAATCGATTGAACATACCGAAACTAGTTGTTATTTTGTTTTATAAAAAAATCTTCAAAAACAAAAGGGTACTATGTAACTATTTTTCAACTGTGTGTTTTTATTTCATTATGGAATGCTTGTACAATATTAACAGTGACTCCTTGGATTTTTTGAAATAATGAGTTCGAATATAACTTTAAACTTGAATCATACAACTTAAACTTGAATCCTCTGAAACTTTATTAATACATTCCAGAGAATTAAGTCTGGAATAAAAGTCATCAAATGCTACTTTTTTATCAAATCACAACTAACTAGTTTCAAGAAATGAAAATTGTCCCAGGGCTAGTTGCAAGAATAATTCTGTACACTATTACAGTAGCATGGTTTGTGCTTAATAAATTGTATACTACAAAATTAAAAGTGTGAATTTTTCACGATGCAACCAACCTGTGACGTAAGATGCCAATAAGTCATGTACAGAGTTATTGTGGACTTCCATTGCTGATACCCTCATTGAGAATCTGGCACCTGTTCTCTGTTTCTGTTCTTGGATGCTCTTGAAGAGCCACGCTATAGCCATCGGTGTGACTCCTGGACTATCAGGTGTACCAATCATCGTATGCGATTTGCCTGCAATACAATACATTTTTCAATTTGTAATGACTTCTGTGAATTTTTCTTGTGGAAAAGTGAAAAGTTAAAATATCATTCAACACTCATAACTCAGAATATTAAGTTTGTTTTTGGTCCTGCAAAATTATTTCTTTAATATGAGAATATTTCCTATTTTAGTGATGAAAATGTGAAATATTTCTTCTATGTTTGTTTTTGAAGCATCTAAATTTAAAAACCTACTTTGTGAGAATAATTATAAGGACTGAAAATTTTGTGAAGTGAACAACTACAAGACTTGACTTGACCTATTTTGCACTAGGTTAAGGTACCTTTTTTTTCTCTCCCTATCATTTTGATGATGTACTTATTGTATGAATGAATAAAGAATAAAGAATATAGGTGTTGGAGATACACAATGACGAAGTTGTTTCACTTGCATGATTAGAATAATTTGTAATTTTGTTATCTATAGATGATAACTATTCAATAATTTTATGATACATTTTATTTAATTTTACTTGAATAATTTTCATGAAAAAATGCATGTACAAATCAAATCCATTTCTCAAAATGTTCAATAGATAAGAGGTTTTGAAATTTCAAGTCGTTTTCATTCAATATGGATAGGCTACATTTTATTATCAACTAAAATATCTCATTCCCAAACACACTGTTCCTAAAATGAAAAAGTTACAGTGGATTTAATTGTAAATTCAATAACACAGGTTACAAATATTATTATAAGATTCACTTAAAATAGCAACATATAAGGTAGAAATTACATTACGTTTGGCTCATTTTAAAATCAATAACTCAAGTTACAAAATAATATTATCATAAGATTTACTTCGATCTATCAGAACATCTCATAAATAAGATCATTGCTCCCATTCGAACAATGTTGAGAATTTTAAGTGAATCTTAGTATGCTATTATCATAGAGAAACAATAGCATAAGTAGATATCCCATGGTATAGGGTGTTTATGTCGCAACTTCTACTGTTATCTCAAGCTGATAGTTCATGTAATTCTTTCCCGTGAAGCTGTGTGACACTGGTAGTCTCTCATATTGTACCGTTCATACACTCTCATCCCAACAAAACAGTTAAATTCGACAATAATCAACAGTAATCGGCTTGAGATAACAGTAAGAGTTGCGACATAAACTCCCTATACCATGGGATATCTACTTATGCTATTTTTTCTCTATGCTATTATACAGTAGGCTAGTACACCTACTGAGATTCATTTCAATCTCTTTGCATTCCTCATAAATAGCTCAACGCTCCCAATTCAACAGAATTTTTCAATTTGTAGTGAATATTAGTATAGTCATAGAGAAAATATAACATAACATTCTCCCTATGGTATAGTATACTATATTATCAATTATTGTTATAAGTACTCAGTTATCGAAGTATAATTTGACATCTTGTGGGACCGGACTCCCCAGGACTTAACTGAAATTCACTTCAAATTGTCGATTGCTGACAATGGAATGTTGCTGATAAGCTGTCATTTTGAAGTGAATCTCAGTTTATTTAGCACTCACCAAGATTGGGATAGCCGAATCCAAACACGCATCCATCCGACCCAGAGACAACAGCGTGAACAACATCCCCAAGGACTGATGAGCACATATCAATCTGAAAATGAAAACCTCTCCATCATAAACCCGAATTTCTATTCAAACAGATAAGTTCCAATTTGTGTTATGTGTTTTAATCTTATTTCTACGAGTAATACTGACATGAGCCCGTACATCAATCAATCAAAGATTGATGAGAAAGATCCTACAAGACATTTTCCAGTAACTTACAATGCCATAAACAGAAATTCAAGAAGGAGTAGGACATCTATTATGACTTACTCAGATCATCAAATCAATAAAAACTCCAACTTTAAAAACTAAAACTACTACAGAATGTATTAATTATTAGGTCTACACTCTACACGAACTTAATCTAGGATAGAAATGAACTGATCATTAGTCCTAGTACTAGTAACAGTTATATTCAATGAAAAAACTACGAAAGAAAATACACGATCAAAAGCCCACAATAAAATACAGAATATTGTTGAGAGTCAGTAGGTCTAGGCTTAAAGTGGAGCTGTGGAACAGGAACTTCAGAAATCCTTTAATGAAAACCTTTCCATGAAGTGAGACATTTATTATGATTAATTGGAATCATTAATTCATTTTCACAAGCTTTTCACCATGAAGGTGAAGTTTCGTGATTGTCAATACTGATTGATGAAAGATGAATGGGGGTGTCATTGAAAGAGCGGCGAGTTTATTGGACGTGATAGAGTGACAAAAAGGCCGAAAGATGGAAAACAAAGCTTTCCCGGTCTGATAGATGGAAAACATCGCCTAACAAATTACGTGTGGGGTGGAACAGATCTATACAAGCCATCACTCACGAGTCCTGCAAGCATCACACGAGTGCGTGAAAGCGGCTCCATTTGTCAGGAGAAAGAGAAAGAATGAGAGAAAATGAAGAGGAAACATGGGAACAGAGGAAGAAATAACGTGAGAGCAGAGAGGAAAAAACGTGGATGATAATTAATGGAGTGGACTAATCCATCATTTGCCAGGCAGTTGACTACGTAATGGAGTTGGGGTGTTCACAGCGAATGTTGAGGGATAGAAATGTGAAAGCTGTCTCTTGTAATACAGGTGGAACTGAATATTGCAGCATGAAGACTTTTCTACAGTCTACATGGTGATGGTAAGCAACTCACTTTGTGTTTGGAATTTGAGTTTTGTGGAGAAAATATATGTTCATTGTAACGTTGTTCCTAGCTCAAGCAATCAAAATTGCAACATTCACTGAAATGTACAGTAATAGACATTTACATTTATAGAATTGATTTTGTTTGTTACGTAACTAAAGTCGTTTCTCCCCTTAAGTCTTGTATCAATATTCTATGTCCTGTTTGCATGTACATCCATTGAATTTGATCGGCTTATAATGACGTCTTCACATTGTCTCTAGATTCGTTTTTTGGTTATCCTAGTATTGCTTCCGATAGATGACATCATTCTAAGTAAGTCGATTTAATTTTACAGACGAATGTGCAACACGGAATAAATCGTGAGATAGTCCTAAACTTTCATCTATCACCCACATATATGTTGATATTATGCAGCGAGGAGCTATAAAATCCAACAAAAAATATTGTATGAAACTTTTATGAACTAATTCTTGTTCGCAAGCACCCTCTCCAATTAAAGATAGTCAGAGAGAACACAAAAATACAATATCTTTGAATGTCGACTATTGAAGGAATCGAGAAGGGTTAGGTAGAATCCCTTCAACTCCAGAACCGACTCATTTTTTTTCTTGAAATTGAAATTTATTGCAATTTATTTCAAATTTATTTGATTGGATATCATTGAATACTGCCCTGAATAACGGGAGAGCTCGCAGTCATGATTTTTCAAAATCACAAGAAGTCATGATGATATCCAAAATCCAAACATCTTAATACAAAACATGGTTGGTGATTTATTTTTTACAGCATTCATATAAGTATTTAAACTATTGGGCTGTGATCTTGACAATAGGTAATATCTATTGTCATGATCACAATCCAATAGAGACAGCTGTTTTGTCCAATTGAATGATCTTTTTTGACGAGATTCAGCTACTGAGTTGTTGGTTTACGCATTAGTTTTGAGTTTTTAGAGCGATCGAGTTCGTATTGATCATTATTTTTGTTAGTAGCATTACAGCACGATGCACAGGAGCTACTTTGTTGCATTACCTTGGAGTCTCAGTTACCTGCAACTTCAGTAGTTGCATTACCTGGAAGTTCTAAGCTGGATTCGACAACAGTGAACAATGACAGTGTGGACAATTAGAATATAATTTCTACGATTTCTAATTGGATTATTCCCTCTTAGAACGGTAAATTGGGTATGAATAATACCAATAGAACTCATAGGTATTATATTTTTGTAATGACTTTAGATGTTCTTCCTACAAGGATTAGGCAATTTGCCTGTTCAGACTTCAAACTCACCATCACATCCATCTTTTACGTGGTCTGCCCACACTTTTCCTCCCAACCGGGTTATTATACAACATGACTGCCCTTGGAATCCTGTCGCTCTCCATCCTTTGAACATGATCTTTCCAGTTTTGCCGATTTTCTTCAATCTTCTGCCATATGGAGATTATTATCTCCCCTTGTGCACCCTTTTACTGCTATTAAAAACCGTATTTCGGCAGCCTGTAACCTACTCCATTCTTTCTTCTGAGATATCCAAGATTCAGAGCCATATAAGAGCGTTGGAATAGCCATAACCTTATAGAATTTAAGTTTTGTCTCTCTCCAGGCTCCAAGTCCTATTTATTGTTCGACAATGGATCGGAATCTATTAAATTTCACATTCAAGTCTTGGTCCATTTCATAGGTTATATCACAGCCCAAATCTTTAAAGAATCGTTGTAATGATGCCTAATCCTTGTAGGAAGACGACGACGACGATTTTAGATGTTACTGTCACTGTTGTGTTCGAATCCAGCGTTTGCTACCTTTGACTTCAGTTGTAACATTACCTGATGGTCTCAGTTACCTTTGACTTTGGTTGTTACATTACCTGGGAGTCTTCATCAGTGAAGATGGCGTCGAAAGCGAACATTTTGGGAGCGTTTACTCCGAGCAGTCGGTCCTCGGGCGGGGCAGCCGTGCTGGCAGCTGAGGGGGGCGAAGGCTCCATCAGGGTCACCTGCTTCTTCCGCTTGTCCAGGCTCAGGAACGCTTGTCCATCCTTGCCCTGGCTTGGCTCTTTCGATAACCTCAGAGTTACCTTCACCTAGGCAACACAAATGCTTCATTTCAATTAGGTACTTATGGTAAGAATAGGGAATGAAGAAAGAGAACACGAAATATCGGAGATTAGCAAAAAGAACATACAATGGTTAAATACATACATACAATAGTTTCAAAGACACGATGATATTCATTAATGAATTGAGGCTCTATACAATACGACAGTAATTGTTATAATAATTGAAAAAATAAATAAATTGTCGATAATAAATTAAAATTATGAAGAGTTGTAAAAATGAACGGTACACAGAAAATCATATAAAATCGAATAGAAGCCTACAATTATTTATTCATTTTATCTTTCTCTCGAGTTGTGAAATTGGAAGATACTGAAAAAGACATTGGAAAATCATAAAAAATCTAATGGAATAAAGAATCTAATAGAATTGATACAAATAAATTTTATTTTCTGTCACGTAATCAATGTCAGAGGTACTAATTAAACACGATGGAAATGCATCAGAAATCATGGAATAGCGTTGATAAACGCTTGGATTCATAAATAGCAAATTATACAGGTCCAAAGATCTATAATACACTCCCACAGGATCTTAGAAACACTACTGACCCAAACATGTTTAAAGGATTGTTAAAAACAATTAATTGATGATGCATATTGCTCTATTGACGAGTTTATGTAGCGCTGAATAATCTGTCTTCGAAATATTCTCTGTATATTTTTATGTTTTTTCCACCTTTTACGTTCTGCGACTCATATCCTGGCTCATGTGTAACCTTATCTAAATTTGGGAGAGAAATAGCACAAGGTTGCATTATTTTTCCTTTCCCAATCATTTTGATGATGTACGTATTGTTTACATGAATAAAGAATAAAGAATTCCAGTTTTTCATGGGATATTATTATAAATTGAATTGAGCATAATCATTTTTCCAATTCATAATATTTCAATGTTTTGTAATAGAATTTCAAGTGATAAAGTACACAAAAAACAACATGTAACAACAAGAATCAAACCGCTATTTCAAAGCACGGAACAAGAAACTGTAAGCATCACAAAACGACCAACAAGAACAGAATAACAGGATAACAGGATAGCCTCTTGAGTCAATAGAAAAATTCATGAACACTACTCTTCTCACCTTGACTTAGATTTACTACCGTGCGAAACAGTGGTCTCAGAGCTGATATCTTATGGAAAATCATCAGACCTCAAACTGCTTCAATAGGCATGAGAAACGTGAGGGGAGGAACCCCACTCAAATTTGTCGGTAGCTACGATTGAAAATGAATGGAAAGATTGCATGATTTGTTGATGCATGATTCTCTGGTTCAGGTGATGAATAAGCAATCCGCGAACCTGTTCTGGGAGATTACTGGGCTATTTGATTCAATTTTGTTACGATGGATTAACGATAATTTATAGCTGGGTACTCAACTGTGCTCATTGAATACAACATTATATTTTATTCCGCTACTGGCTTAGCACAGAATAAAACTGGAGAACGTCAGGAGTGCGTGATATTTAAACCTCTAGAATTCCCACATAATGTACTGTGTGTGAGGGTTCGTGAATATATTATTCTGTGCGTGAGCATTCCTCCGTGTGTGAATGTATCTTGTATTATAATTCCACTAGGAAATTTATTTTAAACCGAACATAAAAGTAACACTCGCAGTAGGACTAGCTCTTACTGGTTCTATAAAAGCGGACTCTCAAACTAGCATGATCATGAATATAAAATAGTATTTCCATGCGCTTGATTACAGGAATCTTGAATAGTCATAAAATGTATTCGACAAATCACCCCGACTGTTAACAAAAAATCACATTCAGAGGTTTATTGAACATGCGGAGCCCGATAAGAATTTTCTTGAACACGCATTCTAAGATAACAATTCTCTCGATTTCCTAATTAACCAACTCATTTTAATGGGAAAACAGCGAAAAACAAGTTGCTGAGAAATATTTCATGTGTTAGC
This sequence comes from Nilaparvata lugens, assembly GCF_014356525.2. Taxonomy (NCBI): domain Eukaryota; kingdom Metazoa; phylum Arthropoda; class Insecta; order Hemiptera; family Delphacidae; genus Nilaparvata; species Nilaparvata lugens. The sequence continues at coordinate 18,011,974 of NC_052508.1, forward strand.
AGCTTATTAAAATATATTTTCAACTTACATGCCTGCACAAAGCACACATCTATATACTCACTTCTCACTCTATAAATTTTATGCATTTATAAGAGAACGTACTCCTGTAATATCTATGAAAAACTATACTCAAATCTCTGTAAAACTAGCAGCAATGTCAAGGTTTATTGTAAAAATTTGTTTGACATTTATGAAACATCACTTACTCACCACGTCTTGCGATTAAATTGGCAGATATGACTTCCAGTCAATTTCAGTTTAACCCCGTTCATTTTAATTGTTCACAGTGCCATTTAATCAAAACAATTTATGAAATTTGTGATAACCCTTTCATAAAGTCCGCACTCCCTACCGCTTGCTATAATGGGAGTAATTAACACCCCTTTCATACTTTCCTACCTCTCTCCCGACCATTACTTAAACCTTGCCTCCATAAATATTGCGCTACATCGCATTAATTACTGTCAACATTTCGGAAGAAGTAGTGAGAGTTAATAACAACCAAAGAGAGTCTAACATACAAAATCAATCTGAATATGGATTTCACGATCCATAATTTGATCATTATGGAATTGAATAATATATATTAATTCCATCTATTATAAAATAGTATCAGTCGAATAATACATTGATACTCAAATTTCCCTCTCAACTCAATCTCTCGTCCAACTTGTTGATTGTTACATCATAATTTTTTGTAATCATTACTACATCAATATTAATCTCGCATATCGTGTTTGCATTTCTACAGATCTGATGACAATACAGCTAAAATTAATATAGCCAGTTTAATACTACAACAGAGAATTCACTACCCTGCTATCGTGATATCCACCTCAAACAATCACCATCAGCCTTATCACTTCCACAACATCAACGCTTTCCATTGAAATAATGCTGACTGTTTGAAATGAATCTCACAACAGGTTATTCGCTTCCCTCCTATCGGACCTCTGACGATTGTAGTCCTGTCTCATTCCCAGTGCAGACCAACAATGACCACTTCTGACATCTTTCTCGCATTGTCTCTTGATTCTTCCCCTAAAACCGAAATGGGACAGGAAAGCAGAGGACCAGATTATCCACCCCTACAATACACATCACTGTCAGTAAAACTTATAGATAACACCTATAGGCTCACATTTGAACTGGTGCTGAAAGAGTGAAGTGAATCGGGGTGGTGGCAATTAGATGCGATTGTCCACTCGACTCGCCGGGAATGAGTGGCACTTTGGCAAAGTAGTCACGTGACTGGCTGGCGTTGTGTGAGGAGAGCCTATCGGAAATTATTTTCAAGTTCACCGCTGAAGAACCAAGTACGAGGTCTGGCGGTGGTGGAATGTCGGTTGTAATGGATAGGGAAAAGGTGAGAAGTAGAGAAGTAGGTGGAGGGAAATGATGGGGAGGGGAATAGAGAGAGGGAGGATAAAGAAAGAGGTGGAAAGGAAAATGATGGAAAGGAGAAATAGATAGGAGAAGACAGTGAGATGAAGGTAGGAAGAAGATGATGGGGAGGTGGAATAGAGAAAGAGAGGATAAAGAAAGAGGTGGAGAGGAAAATGATGGGAAGGAGAAGTAGATGGGAGAAGACGGTGAGAAGGTGGTGGGAAGGAAATTATGGGGGGGGAATAGAGAAAGGGAGGAATAAGAAAGAGGTGGAAGGAAAATGATGGGAAGGAGAAATAGATAAGAGAAGACAGTGAGATGAAGGTAGGAAGGAGATGATGGGGAGGTGGAATAGAGAAAGAGAGGATAAAGAAAGAGGTGAGAGGAAAATGATGGGAAGGAGAAGTAGATGGGAGAAGACGGTGAGAAGGTGGTGGGAAGGAAATTATGGGGGGGGAATAGAGAAAGGGAGGAATAAGAAAGAGGTGGAAAGGAAAATGATGGGAAGGAGAAATAGATAAGAGAAGACAGTGAGATGAAGGTAGGAAGGAGATGATGGGGAGGTGGAATAGAGAAAGAGAGAATAAAGGAAGAGGTGGAGAGGAAAATGATGGGAAGGAGAAGTAGATGGGAGAAGACGGTGAGAAGGTGGTGGGGAGGAAATTATGGGTAGGAGGAGTAGAAGGAAGAAGAGGAGAGGTATTGAGGGAGAGGAGTGAAGGACAAGGAAGAAAGGATTGAGATAGTGGTCGAAAGAGAGAGAAGGTGGTTGGTTCTTCAACCCTTGGTCATCCACGTGGCGTACTTGGAAGGACTGCACTTTTTTGAGATGGAGTTTTAAGAGCAAACCAATGACACAAGAGGAAAAAGGTGGTGAAGAAGAAAGAGAAGAAGTTGTAGTAATGACGTGTTGTGGAGAGAAGAGGAGGAAGGAGGAGAAAAAGTACGAGCATATTGATTACGATATAATAGAATAGAATAACTTTTTTACTTTGATGATGAGGAAGAGGAGGAGAGAAAGGAGTAGAAAAAGATATGGAAGAGAAGAGGTAGGAGGGTAGAAATGAAAAATAAAAGAAGGAGGTGGAGTAGCAGAAGTGGGAGGAAGTGACGAGAAGGGGGAGGAGGAGAAAGAAGAGGAGAAGGAGGAAGAGAAGGAGGTGAAGGAGAATGATGAAGAGAAGTGAAATTAGCAAAAGGCAGAGGAGGGAGAAGAGAAGAATTGGAATTAGGTGATGTATTAAAAGTTGGGAATGAGAATGATTCTGAAGAGAAGGATGTGGAGAAAAAGCAGGAAATTGTGGAGAAGAAGAGAATCAAAAAGAAGGATTGAAAAAACAAAATGAAGCAGAATGGATCGAAGTAAGAGGAGTAGAAGGAATTTTTCAATAAAAGAGGATGAATAATGAGGAAGGAAGATCAGAGAAATATAAAATAAGGCGGGGGTGAAATGAAGAGAAGAAGAGATAACCAATAGAAATGAGAAAGGAAATTGGACGAAAAAGGAGAAGAAGAATAATTAAAATATGGAAAACATCGAAATGGGAAAAATCAAAAAGAATTGAAGGAAGAGCAGGAGAAATTTAGGGAAAAGAGGAGAAACGTGGAGAAAAATGTACAGTGGAGCTCTTTAGAGAATTTCGGAAGAGGACATCACGTATAAGAGGAAAATAATGCGGGGAAAGAAGAAAGTATAAGCAAAGGGTTCCCCGCCGGACAGCATTCGTGGAGGAATAGGAAGGGGAGGGAGAAAAGGACACGAGAAAAGGAGGAAAGAAAAGGAGACATTCGGATTGATTTTGCAAATTGGATGAAGAGAACTGCCACCACCGCGGCAACACAAGCACCTCCACACAGCCACAGACCCTCAAAGTATTCTCAAAAGAAACGAAACACGTGACCTGGGCCCCTAGAGTGACGTCACAACAACCCTACAACATGTGCTTCGGTGAATATGGGAAGGTAGGCAAATAACTGGCCACCTAGAAAAGTCAGAAATAATAATTCTGACCGATATTGAGTTTATTTGAAATGTTTCTGGGAGCCTATGACCTAAGGATAGTAGGGTAGCACCTAATCACATAGAACTGCAGTATGAAAGCTGTATAAAAGCCGTAAATATAGATGGTGCTTCGATAGTTTTTTTTATAAACGATAATCTATCTCCATTGAATGAAACTACTCCATAAATGTGTAGCTATATGAGAGCAGCGGCCTGTTTCATTTAAATTTGGAAGTCTTGTGAGGTGTTGTGTTGACTGAGTCCAAGCATATCCTATAGGAGGCTATCTATTCTATTCTCTCTAGTCTTCTCACGAAAAAACTAGTAGTTCTGTGAACAGTAGACCTCACGAAGTTATAAACCATAGCCTTCTCTAATAATTATTTCCCATCAGAGTAAATTCTGTCCTGTCCTGTCGGCGGGATATCGATTTGAAAACGACTATTAGCTGTTTGGGTTGAAGTATCGAAAATGCTTATCTGTTGAAAACAACAACTATCATCAAAAGCTGACTGAGTTGAAGGCTGAGTAGGGTCTGGAGAAAATTTTATGTTACTAAATTGCATGCGTAATTGCATGCAATTCTCGACAGCTGATACATTAATGAATGATGAATTCTATGAATAATTAATTCTATAGCCTGGTTTCAACGGTAATATTGGCGTATGAAGGAGGATCCTTTTCCTTCTAAGAAATAATATCCTTAGAATGCAAAATTCCAAAAAATCATAAATATACGTCGACACACAATTCAAAAAAGGAAATATTACCTGTCAAATTTGATTAAAATCTATATTGCAGCTTTTTGCCATAAATGCGGAACCAATACGAACATACTTAAGAGAAAAAGCAAAACCATCGACTTGAAATCTAGTCCCCACTTCCCTCGGCCTTCTATAGTTTTATGTGAATTGGTTCGATTTTGTCATAGTTCTTAGTACGGGCGCAAATATAATGAAAAAGGCTCTTCGTGGTCATTTTTGAGTAACAGCCGAGAATATGTCTCAATTTCTTCGTTAGGTCTACATAAAGGTGCGTACAGACTTTCGCTCTGCTCCGCAACCGAACGTCACTCGAGCAGAGCGCTTGATGATCGACCGGGGAGCAAGAGTGGTTCGACCGGGGAACGCGAGAAGATCTAACATCTTCCGTAACGTTCATGATGGGTGCGACTGCAGGTCGGGGGCATAGCGACTGCGGTACGATGGAGGAACGAGGGCGGAACGAGGGCGGTACGAGGGCGGAGCGTGCTCGGTGCGGGTTGGAAGCGCGTATATGTGTACGCAGCTTTATAAGGATCGTGATGATAATAAGTCGAAATCACAGGCAAACACCTCGAAAATTCATCATCTTGCTTTCGAGGTGTTAGCCTGTGATTTCGACTTATCATCACGATCCTTATTATACAATGTATTCTACACCTTTTCCAATTTTATTTGAGAAAGTATCAGTTAATTTGAGAAAGTACCACAGTGTTAGCTGATTTATGATGGATAATTCTACAGTCTGATTTTTACGGTAATATTGGCATTAGAAGGATACTCCTTTTTCTTCTGTATTATCCTTAAAATGAAAAATTTCAAAAAACCTTATATATACGTCGACGCGAAATTCCAAAAGATACAATTACATTACAAATTCCAATAGATCTATTACAGCGTTTCGCTGTAAATGCGTAACATATTAATTAGAACTCACAAACCCAAAAATCAGATTGTAGAGTTAGAAATCGCCAACTTTCGAAGCCAACAGAATTTGATTGGAAAACTGTAGTGACTGGAAGTCATCATACCTGTCACATACCTGTCAAGTTTCATGAAGATCTATTACAGCGTTTCGCTGTAAATGCGTAACATATTAATTAGAACTCAGAAACCCAAAAATCAGAATGTAGAGTAGAAATCGCCAACTTCCGAAGCCAACAGAATTTGATTGGAAAACTGTAGTGACTGGAAGTCATCATCAACAGTCGACGAAAACCAATCAAAGCTTACTTTCAAATTCTTCCACTCGGAATTCTATTAGGTCTGTGTCATGAACTTTTCCGCTTCAAATGCGATCCGGTTTAAATTGGAAATCGCAGAAGAGTAATGAAATCAGACGGAGTTCACTAACGAAACACGAGCTCAGTGGGATCATCACCGAAACTCACCTCCAATTCCAATCTCAACTTTATTTTCCCGATACTTTTTTGCTTAACTCAGCGGTTTATCTTATTGTGATCATATAAAAATTTCGATGAGCACCTCATATTAGTAAAATATCTTGCGAGCCTGCTTCGTTTACCTTTAAAGCGCTGAGAAGTCTTTGTACCTTGGACTTATATAGGATGACCTAATAAAAATCAGGTAAGTATATTCAATTTTCAACTTTGATTATTAAATTCTACAGTTGTGATCGCGAAATGTGTTTTGGACCTCCAAACTCCTCCAGTTTTTCAAATCAAAACGATTAAAGCGTTCTTATCATCTTCAAACCCTCATGATGAAAATTGATGAAATTCATAACATGAAATTATTTCACGCCCTGAATTATCGGATGGTTTCAAATATACTTGCTTATCGAAGAAGTTCTGGAATTTCTATTGTTCATTCATTTGAGATTTAGAATTCTTACTGGATGACTGGATAATTGATAATTCAATGAAACTACAATAATAATTATAATTGACCAATTGATCACAATGGTGTAGTATATACGATTAAATCAAGAACATAATAAACGAACGGATCTATTAAGAAGTACATTACTGTATCTCTTATTACCTGCAAATCATTATTTCTGTCAAATGAGAATTCTTCGGATGGAAAGTCGTATCGATTACTGTCCATTGAGATGGAACGTCGCAATATTCTTGACCACAACTTATATGAATTTCAATAATTTTACTCATATATTCAAAAAACGTCATTCATAATACTGTTTAAGAAAGATACTGATACAGATTTGTTTAATCTCTCTAACTTTTAAATGATTTCAAAGGGAAGTTTAGTTTTTCTGAACCCTACAATTATAGATGAATTGTTTATCACTTCCCCAGCTTTTTCATGCAAAACAGTGCATTGTACATCAATAGAGGGAAGCATATCATGGAGTGCTCATCAGTGAGATATCTACTGTCGCAAGAGAGCGAACTCCAAAATTATATGAAGGAGAAGAAAAGGAATTGGGCTGGAGGTAATTACCCGGGCCAAAAAGGCCGTAGGTGACTTCGCCCGAGATTCGACAGTTCGATAAATAAATTGGAGGGAAGCGTGTAATGAAAGGAGCAGTTTCAGTGACTTTCAACTTTTTAATGGTAATTTTAATCTTTGCCATATCGGAGTGCGGAACGGAGAACGCTCTGAACTTAATCTTAAGACACCCTGGGGAGAGCTCTCCCCCCCCCAAAGAATTTCCCCTTCCATTCGATTCTCTTCAACTTTACCTTTACCTTCTCTTCCTGTTTTACCTTCTTCTTAAGATCCACCATTAGCCAGCTCACCTGTTCGTTGCTAACAGTAACTGCAGCTATTTCCAAAAGTGATCCCACCAGGCTGAAGCATCAAGCTTTAGAGTTAATGTAGGTTGGCTGAAGATTTGGAAAAACAATGTTTTCTGGAAGGCTTTGTTGAGAAGATTGGATGATTTCTGTTGTAGTTTTTGCTGAGTTTTGAAATTCCAATATTTGTATTTGATTTTATATTCGTTAGGTAGTTTTGAAACAAATAAGGGAAATAGAGTTACTGAAGAATAATTATTTCAAATATACAATGAAAGCTATATAAATAGAACTGAGGACTTCTGCTACTGCAAAAAGTAACCGAAGAATTAAAAAGCAAAAGGAAATTTGAAGAAAGGAACTGTCCAAAAACTAGTTATGAGAAACTAGTACTAAACTAGTACTAGAAAATGGAGTAACCAAGTAACTCTGAAACTTTGCTATAAATGTTCCCATTCACAGTAACATTTCTCACATGGTATAAGGAACACACAGCTCGATAAACACTGTAGATGTTAAATCAAATTTGAATAAATTTCCCATATTTTCACATCAACTATACCAATGCTTTTGATACCATCTTTTTATTATTCAATGAAAATAAAATACTGAATCACAGTTACTATTGTTCTAGCAGAGTTGTTAATGATGATAATAATTATATTTCAATACCAATAATTTTCAATGATATGTTTTGTGAGTTGAATGGATTTACTCATAGTTCGATAAAATTGAATATAGTATCATAATGAGAGAAAATCATGAGAGTTTGAAGAGTGTCAATCATGGGAGTTTGAAGAATCAATAACATTCACGATCTCAACTTTGACTGATACCTGAGTATCACAACCATTCCTTGGAAGCATCTCGATAAAACTTGAAGTAATGGAATGAGATATCTCAATGTTGTGATACATTCAAGTCAGTTGATTATAATGAAGGTGAGATTCTTTCCTATTCCTATAATATATCTCATACATCACAACAATCCATGTCCACGATAGCACGACTCTCCACTGGGACTCGACAATGGAATTAGGAAATGTAATATTTCTGTCATGTAAATGTGAGGTGTGTTTTAGCCTATGTAGGCACCTCCATTTCTCATTCAAAGCTTGGTTTCCCTCAACCCGGAAATTGTGGTGCGGTAATTCAGAACCCAGTATCATTGGGGGAAAAGTCACTGACTCTGAATTTGCATTTATATAAGATTATAGGAAAGAGAAGTTAGAGGGAAGAAAAGGTGAAGGACTACACAAGTAAACAAGCAATTGAGAAACAAAGCTACAAATAAATAGAGTGAGAGAGTGAATAATGTCCGTCTGAGAAAAACTGAGGTGAGAAGCTTCGAGGGTAAGAGATGGAAATACTGAAGAGTCTCACTGGAGAAAAGTAAAGAAAGAATAACAGAGGGATAACAATGGTAGACCCAATTCAAGAATGGATCACAAGGATATATTGAGGAATGGAACAAACATGAGACACACAGGAGACAGAGAAAATGAGTCCTAGTATTTGCTGAAGGGAGTGAGAAAGAGTGACTGAGAAGCCTGAACCTCCTAAGATCCAGTTGATACTCGGTCTCATTGAGCTCACTCGTCACGATTTCAAGAAATAAGAAAGTTTCTTGCCGACTTGGAATGAGAGAAGGATCAGTTATTAATTTTTCATGAGTGCTGAAGATACATTTCCTACTTTGGGAGATATTTCGATATGCAGACTAAAGATGGTTGAAGTTTGGAATGGAATCCGATGATAAAAATTTCAGAGATGGGAAATTAATAAGTTTGCAAGTTTTGATCAAGAAATGAGAGTTCCTCCATATAATTCAGTGTTCAAATTTGAACACATGATCAACATGTTGAATGGGACATGATGAAAAATGACTTTTAGCTCGTCACTAGAATAAGTGGAAGGATGAGTTTCTTCATATTAAATCACAATAATTATTTTTCTATTGACACTTTATAATTATGAAGCCAGAGTGAAAAATTCAATCTGGTACATTTTATACTCTTTGCAAGAAGAAGTGAGTTGGATTCAATCAATCATTCAACATGAACCAGCGCTCTTCATATCGATAACGTTTCACTCCCATACAAACCACAATATGCTTTATTTGAGTACAACTTCCTTGATTTGTGAGAATTTCGAGTCTGGAGTAAATCTCAATCATACAGAGTATGTGATACGTAGAAATATCAATATTATCAATGCAGATGAGATGTTGGGTACTCATATTCATATTAATAGCCAATTATTTTTTGAAATACGGAATTATGGAATAATAATGAAATTAGGCTGAGTACAGATCATGTATTTTACTGGAGAATTGAAGTACGCTCCATGAATTTTTCTCGGTAGAGGAAAAATCCATTCCTAAGCTTTTTTCCATGAAATACGGCAAAATTCATTCATGAGAAGATAATTAACAAACTAGTATCACAAAGCATTGCTTGATATATGTGTTGTTATATCATTCATGTTGCATGAGTTGTTTGTCGGCAAAGAATCACAACATAAAAATCTGGTGTGGCACACTCACACAACTTTCCTTGCCGTTATGAAAATTTATCACCTGACGCTAGTGTACAGGCGCATCTCAAGTCTACTATTCAAAGATCTGCCAGCTGGTGACAGCACAATAACGCTGGAGACACACGAAGTCTGCTATCTCTTCATAGTGAATGATTTAATAGAATCAACAGTTGCCAACCGTTTGCATTATTGAATAAACACATTTTCTCCTATTTCGATCTTATTTCCAATTTTAGGTGAAAATGTCACTGAACATTAATTGTAGAGATTTTTATGCTCAATCTTTTCCACTTGAATTTTTTTGTTTGAATTGTATCTGAAGCCTGATAATTGGGAATCGAAAATCACACTTTGCATTGATGGGGCGGAGCGCCTGAAATTTTTACAGATATGGGACTTGTGGCAGTTGATAGAGCTTATCAATGACTATTCCAGGTATAAATTTGATCAAAATCGTTGGAGCCGTTTTCGAGAAAATCGCGAAAAACCCTGTTTTTGATAACATTTTCGCCATTTTAGCCGCCATCTTGAATTGGATTTGATCGAAATTGTTCGTGTCGGATCCTTATAGTGTAAGAACCTCACGTTCCAAATTTCAAGTCTTTCCGTTTACTGGGAGATGAGATATCGTATACACAGACGCACATACACACACACACACACACACACACACACACACACACACACACACACACACACACACACACACACACACACACACACACACACACACACACACACACACACACACACACACACACACACAGAGAGAGAGAGAGAGAGAGAGAGACCAATACCCTAAAACCACTTTTTTGGACTCAGTGGACCTTGAAACGTATAGAAATTTAGAAATTGGTACCTTAATTTTTTTCGGAAAGCAATACATTCCTTACCTATGGTAATAGGGCAAGGAAAGTAAAAATATGATAACTGTCAGCATTCCCATGAGTTTAATTGAATTTAATTTGATTTAACTTTGATTTGTTTCAACAACAAATTTCAACAGCATTCAAGCTGCTATCAACGCAAAAAAGTTACATCAACTAAAGACAAACTCCAAAACTCAAGTGAATCTCAGGTTAATTGATAGCCGAGGGCTTTCTATTGCTAATAGGACTGACTCGTCAGCGTCGATTAAATCTGCAAGCCACGACTGGAGGGCGCATGCGTCAAGAGTTGAGGTTATGTCAATTATTGCGTGGGAAACATGTCGACGTACCTTTGTGCTTTGTTCGGGGGCAGAGAGAGAAAGAGAGATAGTGTGAGAGGGAGTGTGGGTGTGGAAGAGAGAGAGTGAACATCACACAGCTTGGAGCCAAATAACATTCGGGGTTGATGTTCTAGAAACCTATTTACTTTGGACATTGCAGACTCCAACTCAGACTTGCCTTGAACTTTGGTTGATAGATATGGTTGCAGGGGTTGTATAGAGTAGTAGTGGTAGAGTACGAACGAGAATCTTGACAGAAGTGTAAGGTAGGAAGGGGTGAGAGTTGAAATACAGGAGCGGGAATACGATTGTCGAGATTCCACAAACGGAAGCCTCTTGCCTACAACTGCATTCATCTCCGCTGTTCATTAAAGAGAAATGCTATGAGAAGTTTTAGAAGTGTGCTGCTATGGAAGCGCCTCATTGTTTGTTTCGCTGCGTTAATGTTTGTTGGTGCTTCTGCTTACTGGTGGTTGGTAATGGAATCAACAGGAATATATGAGGAGGACAAAAGATGGAACCTACTTGTAACAGAAGGATTAAGAGGATCGGGATGGTAGAGAAACTGGAAACCTCAAAACAAACAATCATATGAGTAAGATGGGGAAAATCAACGATGTGGTATCTGAATGAAAAAGGAAATAGACCTTACAAGGAGAAGTGTAAGGAAGATAGAAAGATGGATCATAACCACAGAATGAACAAGAGAAGAGAATAGATGAATTATAAATATTAGAGGAAGACAGTATGGGAGAACTTTCCCTAGGACCATAGTGAACTGGAGTGAAGAGTAATGAGAAAGGAAATAAGGAGAATAGAGAAATTGGAAACGATGAGAATGTACAATAATACTGAAGATATGGAGGTAACATAATGAACAAGAGGATATGGAAAACAGAGAAAATGGAAGACTTGAAATGGAGAAATGAGAATTAAAAATAGACAAAATAGTAACCTGCAGAATAAATAACACTTCGAGAGAGATGGTAGGATAGGAATTAACTTTGCAACATAATGAGAAGAATAGAGAATAATAAACAAGAGAATAGGAAAAATATGGAGAAAGTGGAAACCACCAAATATACAAAGGAATATAAAAAGGAAATAGTAAGATAAGTTGGTAACAGAATAAACAAAGTAATTGAAGAAAGAGGAAAACGTGGAGTATAGAATGATACAGACTTAAAAGAGGGATAGTGGATAGAGTCCACCCTAGTAACAGAATGAACAAAAGCAGACAATATGGAAGATAGAGAAAATTGGTGAATTCAGACTAAACAATACTTCGAGAAGGATGGAGCAATAGAACTTAACCTTGTAACATTATTAACAAGACTAGAGAATAGAGGAAACCTTGTTTAGAGAAAATTGATGAATTCCAAGTAAACAATATTATAAGAGAAAGACAGAAAGATAACAAAGATAACCATGTAAGATGAAGAACAGAAAAGGTAGAGGAAAGTGGAAAATTTCATTGTAACCCCTTGCTTGGACAAATGAAACAAACGCTCTCTATTGCTGTGAATTGGCGAGCATCTCTGGCTATGCAAAACAAGGCCTTATGAATAACTAGTAGCCACCCACCGCAACTGGGAGTAATTGATTGGGGGTGGCTTCCAAATATACACACCTCCCCTCACTCACTCTCTCTCGATCTCTCTCACCCCTCCACCACCACCCGCCAGAACCAACGTGTTGCATTTGCCAAGATGAATAATTTCATTGCCAGCTGTGTATACTACCGCTTTCAGCGTATTAATTAAAACTGAAATAGGTAAAGGACAATTGATTAATCAAATTTATTACTCATCGACTATTGAGTTCATTCTGATATCATTTTATCATCACATCATTTATTATGTTTCGATTGCTTAATGACGATGTGGTGACCTATTGTCCCGAATTCTTCAGTGATATCCAAGTTATTCATACAGTGTTGAGGTGTTCACTTTCTTGGTAAGGACTACTCTACTCAATAAAAATGGAAGTACCTTTTTTCAACTCCATCTCATTCCACTCACTTACTTGAAAATGACATTAAAAATCAAAACATGTTGTGAGAAATGGGAAAAGAGTACTTTGATTTTTTATTTTATGTAAGTATTAAGGTGTAATGAAACAATCACTCTTCGATTAGCTTAGCTGGTCAATGAACAAATAATAAAGATAATTTAATTTGACAAGTTCTGACTCACTAAACTCATTTGATGGCTTCCCCTGAAAAAAATCTAGTATTCTCTCCCCTAACTCAAGTTGATTGTTTAAAATGACTTCAAGTTGTTGATAATCCCTGTTCTCATCAAGTCTCAATCAAGTGAATGAGATCACGTCTGGCAAGCTTCAAGCTTCGTCGTGAAAGAATTCAAGCACTTCCAAGCGGATGCCGTGCAAAGGCGAACGATTTGGAGGAGATTTACACAGATAGAGATTTAGTGCAGTTGGAAAGCCCTTATCGTTTACACTTACTCCCGGGCAGGGCTGCAATTCCTTTCGATCGCTTTTACGGCTTCAACACCGGCCATTAAATGGGTTTCTTCAATTCACAGTAGTTTCGATTCTAAGTCAAATCGAGTTCTAGGAAATAAAAATACTGACTGGAATGCATGCTCTTCATGCGATTTAGAATTTCAGCGCAACATAGAGAGAATCTATGCTCGATCGATTTATATCATACAATCGAAATATACAACCTGTGAAAACATCATGCATTGAATAGTTTTGCATATAAGTTTCACATTACTTCATTCCAATAATAATAAGCGGACCTACGAAACCGATGAGCTATCTTGGTTACCTATTGATACACGAAAATCAAATACCCCATTCAGAATATACAGCTGAAATGTCACAGAAACTCACTATCCTTGTATGTATCATAAGATTACACAGATATACACATTCCACAACACAATAATACAAAAATTCATAATACTTGCAATTGCTTAGACTTGTTTGTTTTGTTTTTCGAAATATAATAGCCACAACATAATATGATTCAAATAACAATAATCAATCATACAAGCATACTGACAATACAAATGCCTAGCTGAAGGTGACAATGATAAACTGTCACTAAACTGCGCCACAACAGTTTTCCAAAATACCTTGGTGTTACCCTTGAAAGGACACTCTCCTTCAATCAACACATCAAAAACATGGTAGCCAAGGTGAAGACGTGGAATAATTTGATACAAAAATTATGTGGCACCTCATGGGGCTCATCTCCATCAACTCTGAGGTGCTCAAGCCTTGGTTTGGTGTATTCTGCTGCCGAGTATTGTGCTTCATCCTGGATGAACAGCTACCACATTAAGTTGTTGGATGTGCAACTTAACAACACAGTGTGCATTATCACTGGAGCCCTGAGAACAACACCAGTACCCTGGCTACATGTTCTTAGTGGGATACCACCACCCAATCTGCGCAGATGTCAGGCCCTCCTGCGACTGCAGAACAGGATATGCTCCAGCCAGCAGCTTCCAATTCATGAGGATATCCCAAACCTGAATATGAGGAACCTCAAATCAAGAAGGCCAACAATAAAGCTGGCAGAGCGCCTCAAGAGTGAGAATTTTTGTCTGATGGAGAGATGGAGAGAGGATATGATAGAATAGAGAAAATAGGATACTCATAACCCTCAAAGCTCAAACTAAAATCACCATCACGAAATGACAGTTAATCAATATTTCTCGAAAAAACCATCATCCATTTCCGATAAGATAACCAACTCAGCTCAAATGACACACTCTTCTTTGAAGTTGAAACGGTACGAGACATCATTAAAAAAGTATTAGCTGATGTTATTTTTACGTAAAGTTGGTAGTTGACAAGTAGTTCATTGACACGTGGAGAGTGTTTGATGGCTGCCTTACCGCCCTAATATCCGTGAAAGTGAGAATTGATGGATAGAACTTGTTGAGGTGATGTTCGTCTCGCTTGATAAATGACTGTCTGCGGGTATAGTAAGATTCACTAAAAACAGTCAGCATTGGTTAAATGGGAATTTCATTAAAGGACTGCTCATTTTTGTTGTCAAACATGATGTCGTTAGAGGCGGTGCTAGACAAGTGGCAGTCTGGCACACTTCAGTGAAATTCCTGTCAGCATTAGTTAAATGGTAAGCAATGATGTTCGTATATGGAGAATGCTGACAGTTGAAGTGAATTTCACCACAGAAGAGCTTCTTCCAGATGATACTTCTTCCATATTTAAATATAACTACTATATACGGTTGTCTGGCAGATGGGCAGATGAGTTAACGTGACTGGCTCATGAATTATTCTCAACAAAAGAGTTGGAGGAAACTTCGAGCTCAACATACGTTGGCTGGCGGGAGAATGATTACACAGAAGTGTCACTAAAGAAGAGTTTGAGATGCATTCGCGATAGCATGAGTTGGTTCGCATGTGAGTAATACAAGAGGAAGTAGATATGGAGTAAGAAAGAGTTGAAGGGAACATTTTTAAGTGAATAAAAATTGACAGGCTGAGTGATACAAATGAACATCTGAGTTCCTGTGAAGAGTAGATTTAATTTCTGATAAGAAGTGCAGACAACCTTTTCTGTGGCGATAGCTAACTCTAGTTCTCAGAAAAAAATTGAAAGGCTGTTTCACATTGTGTAGTATACCTTGTTCATGAGATTCGTTGAAGTAACGAAGAGAAAAATTTATTACCTCAGGATGATGAAAGATTTAAGGTTGAGTGGTAGAAAGGACTTTCTAGTCCTAACTCCGCCTAATAAAGAGTATTTTCATTTCATTTTCATTTCATTTCATGATGTAAAAATCATACAAAAATAAAAAAACAACAAAGTTATTGAATTTGTTTCATCATCAAGGAGAAATCATTCTACAGTATTATAATCATTATCATGATTTCTTGAGAACTATTACTATAAAAATGGAAAAATGCAACAAAAATTAGATGAAATGACAAAATATCAACAGGTTACTCAATAAACCTAATCCCTGTAGTGAAGATGATGATCCAATATTGTTAAACGTGACTATTGATTTTAGATTATTGAATTTCATTACATGAATCAATGAACAAATTCTCAGGGCATTATGTGATCGCAAAACAGAGTTCAATTTAAAACTATTCAATTTTTAAGTTTGAAGAGAGGTCACACTAATAATTTTGGCAGTTACTCATTACAACTACAATATCACTAATAATCAACACTTATCTGCTTCATGAAAAGATCCAATTCTGTGACTATCAATATTGTATAAAAAACCATCAAGTTTCAAATGACATCTGTGATAAGAGTTACTGATAACTGTGATTAAATTCAACAATATACTGTAATTCACGTTTTGAGTAGCATACTCTGTCAAATTTTCTTAGCTTACTCAAGCTCAGCTAACATTTTCTTTTCACAGGGAAAACACCATAACTGGAAAAAATCCTAATTCACGTCGTGTCATCGGATTCAAGAATTACGTTGAGAGCTAATGCGAATAATGAAGTGAGATGAAAATAGATTAGGAGCTTGCCACCATGAGCCTCTCGCTCTGAGATGCAAAACCGCCTGTACATAGTCACACCACCTGCGGAAAAATGCTCAAGGGAAATTGTGCACACGTTGGAGTGAATATTTTAGAAACGGGGAGAGAGTAGCTCACAACCAGCTTTTAGCGATATTATTCACACTGCAAAACAAACGTATGCAATGTCACACAAGCGCTACAAGTTTGCACAAACGGAAATTATAATAGAAGTTGGAGGAATGAACGTCAGTTGCGGTGGAAATTGTACATATAATCCTGTTTGAGGAGTTGTGCTTCAGCTAAATGGAAGTATTGCATCAGATCATTCGAATTTCATCATTGCGCTCAAAACTCAGTTAAACTGTATTCATTTCCCATTTCCGTGCTGACCTAAAGATGCAGGACATGATGCAGGAAGCAGTATTACTGATGTATTTTTTAAGCTTGAACAAATGAGTGATCAGGATTCAGTCACCATGTAAATCTCCTATAACGTAGATCGTATAATCTATAACGCTGTGTAATTCGAGTGAAATTCAAATCAAATTATTGAGAAAACTGAATATGAAGCGTTTTTATTCCATTCCTAATAATTTTATCTTTATCAGGGAACGATCAAAATTGATGCAGATTTTTTAGCAGAATTGGCATTACTGGCATACAGATATGGATTAAGCATTTCGCATCAAAACGAAGTTATAACATGTAGCTGTTAATGTGGATTAAAAGATAAACAAAAATTGAACATTTCATCAATGCTTGAGGTTTACATGGAAATAATTTTTCCTTATTCATTTGAAATTATTTAACAGTGGCATTCTTTGATTGACATATTTTTGAGATCAAAAAGTATCACATTTTTATCATAAATCAACAAGCGCATTCATGAATAATATCTTTTTTTATATTGACTGAATTCAACCCCTTATCAAATAATTCTAGCGGAATCTGACAGCACAGTCAATATCAGCCGTTGTTGCCGATAGAGAACTTGAACATTGTCATGTTTTTTTGCTCAAGACATCATCTCATTTCATTTTCCACGCACAAGTGGAAGCTTATGTTTACATTATTCACAAAACATGAGTTTAGATTATTCTAATCAGCATCAATCTTGATGAAGATATATCTCTAAATAATAAATTATACAAATATCATTTCTCGATAAGTGACAGGAGCAGATAATCAGAGTTTAGCGACTCTGTCGACATCTTGCAAAATTAATTTAATCTGTGAAACGCTTGGAACTAACTGTAATTTGGAGACGTTTAAAGGTCGTTTGTATGTAAATAAAATCGTACTCTTCATCCTCACAATCAGCTACCATAGACATCGAGGGTGGTATTGAACATTGATGAGAGTGCTATGGTGGGAACAGTACCACAATGTACCACTTATAAGAGATGGGTTCGAGTCCTGGTGGGAAAGAGACATCCCCTGAACAAAGTACAGAACAAGGGCCACCGCCACACAAAGTTCTCGAACTTTGCACGACTTTCACTACAAGTTTGTCTCCGACCAACTCTGTCTCCACCTCCTATTCTTCCTTCCTTTCTCTTTCGTCTCCTTTTGTTATTCTACTTGCTCTACAACTTGTTCATTTCCTGGATCTTCCACTTCCTTCATCTGAACTCTTTTTTCTTGTTTATTCTGTTTTTGAGTTCATATTGGATTTTTCCGCGATTCCCAATTGTCACGTACATCTTCTATTCATTCTCTATTTTTTTATCTGATTATCACCCCTCCTCTCGCTCTTTCAGTCTCCATCTTCTTACTGTCTTACACTTTCGTGTTATTTCAAGACAAATTTTCCCATTTTCCACCTTTTTTCTGTTTTTTAGTCTTCTTGTTCCTGTTCCTCCATCTAAACTTCCTGAAACTCCTGAGCTCTTCCTATTCTTCCATTATCTCTATTATTGTTTAACTTGTTCCTCTTGTCTTCTCATTTACCTTCGTCCACTTTTTCTCTTAATTTATCATTATAATCACCATCTATCATTTTTCTCTTTCAGTTCAATTATTGTTAATACATAATTTCTGTACCTGTTTGAACTTTCTAACTTTCTCTTTTTTCATCATATAATTTTCACTCTTTTTCTTAAATCTTTTCTAATAATTTAATTCTTATCTATAATAATCATGTTATTTTCAATCATGCTATACATCTCATTCTTACAAGATTATTATACGATTTACATTTAATCATTCTCTCTCATCCCAGTGGTATACCTCTCTCACCAACGTTTCCTTTCTTCGTCTTTCTTCTATTTTATTCCATTTTCTAATCGACAGTTTCTCTCAGTACCAGTCCCATTTGCCTCTAATTTCCTCCCTCAATTCCTTACCATTCATTGCTGTTGTCTTCCCCTCACTGCACCCGATGGAGGAACCACTTATTCACTGATGACGCCGCCTCTCAAAACAGGAGACAATCTTCAAAGTTTGCCTCTCGACAACAACACTCCAGAACCACCCCCACCCCCACCCATCTCCTTGTCATCACTTCAACCTCTTCAAGACGCAACTGAATCGGCCTTTCAACTGCTCTCACCAAAGTTCTCGCACTCTTGATCGTTCCTCCACCTCCTCCACCACCTCTTCCTCATCCTCCTCCAACAACTCCTCCTCCTCCTTCTTCTCCACCTCCTCCTCATCATCTTCACCATTTTCTCCTCAACTTCTACTCTCTCCAACACCATTCCAGAACTTCCCACTCCTATCTGTTTTATTAATTCAATGCCGTGCCATCTAAGGAAAGCGTTTTAATTCTGAGACACCTTCTTCTCATTCTTAGTCTCCTACCCTCCTCCTCCTCCTCATTCATCCCCTCCCTTCTCCCCCTCCTCCACCACCTTCTCCTACTCCTCTTCCTCCACTTTCACCACCTCCTACACTACTTCCTCCTCATCCTTCTCCTTTTCCCCCTCTTCCTTCTCCTCAACCTCATGAAAACCAGCACCCCTAACGTCATTTTCATCTTCCGACACCAATCGTGACTAAAATATCTTCCCACCGGTCGTCTCCTCACTTCCACCCCCATCCCAAACCATTTCAAAGTGAATAACAACACTCTTCGACTATGTAAAGACAAGTTGGTTTCAAGTGTTCTCCCTCTCCCTCACCTCCTTCGTCACCCTGCAAACGACAAACATCCACTTCATCCGTCCATTTGTGCACCTTTCTCTCCAATTCCTCCACATCTCTCATCCGCACAGTTTTCCCCTCTTCATTCAATTGTTTCCGATTTTCCCATGGCGCCGTCTTAATTTAACCAATTAAATTGAACAACTCGATAGTCTTCTAGATGTTTGCCGATAATTAAAACGATCTCCCCCAAAATCCTGAAGAATCCATCATTAGAATAATTGTTTCCGAAGTGGAGTTGATTTTTGTAATTGAGACGATAAATTTTAAAATTATATCGATGGGAGACTGAATGTTCACCTTTTATTTCTGGAATCGGTTCATTCATCATTGAGAATTCAAGAGGATACCAAATGATTCACTTAAGCATAAAGTTTCTTTTGAAATGTGAATAGAAATAGATTTATTGGCACATAAGTATATCAAAATACTGTATGCTTTGTTATTTTCCTGTTAAATCTCGATATATTGTTCAACACTATTGTCGAGTTTCACGAAGCTTGGTCAAGACACTTGCTCAAGACTTGGTCTATTTTGAACCTAGTCAAACCGGGTACGCTTTATAGAAGCTATCGCCATAAAAATCATTTATGTTCAGTGCACTCGTTGTAAAACGTAGGCGATTTGACCATGTTCAAATGTCCTCACCGATCTTCTTGAAACTGCCCTGTATGTAATGCTCAATATTGAATATATGCGAGAGCATGAGTTCATGAACTTTTTGGAAATGTGATAAGAGATAATTATTCGTTCATGACCAATATAAGAATAACCACCCATTAGATCCACCGAGATAGATCAACGAAATTATGCTAGATTTTATCAAACATTATATCTTTCGATTGAACTTCCTAAACTCAAGTGCTATTTGAAGCATCAAATTATTTCAACCAGGCATTGTAACGTTATCGAACCAGTACAACAGGCTTTCAGACACATCTATTTCGAACGTAACTATCTCCACTAGAAACAAAGAAAGTTATTTTTTATCTTGCACTACCCTCGAAACTAGTGATTTCCATGTCACCACTCTGGATCTCCTTCCCCCATCACCAAGTGGTTCGGGAGTGGGTGTTGCATTCTCAGACATCTCCAAGCCATTAAACCAACCACTCCAGGCGATGCTCCAACTTCCGACTTGTAATTCGATTGAAAGCGAAGAAGGGGAAAAGCGAGAAAGACAAGGAGAGAACGAGAAGTGACGGAGAAGAAATGAATACTGTTCAACACATTACAACTCAAAAAATCGGTTACACTGAACAGATGACCCGGAGCACGCGGTATCTTCTTCAATCAGGTTAGTCAAAGGGTATTTTCGAAGCAGAAATAACAAGGTACGGCTTTCCAGGATAGGTACCAAGTTTTTTATGTTGGCTTATCTGGTGACACTGGAGATGATAATCAATTCAGTTCAAGATGTGACATCGACCAGATGAGAATCGATTTGAGCGTTTTTTGAGAACTGTGGCAACTCAGACTTGAATGGCTGGAGACATTCAGTTGCGTTCACAATAATTATTGTTCCAAATAAAGTTTCTGCTGTTTTTTGGACGCAGATTGATTAAAGTGACACATATTTATCATATTTATTGATTTATCGATTGGTTGAAAGCTTTGACAATGCTCACCTATGGTTGCAAAAAGAATATTTGATCGTGACATTCGTTTGAATGGATATTGAACAATTCTATTTTTTCAATTGATTAAAAGCCGTTATCGTGAAGTTCGTGATTGCAAAATAGATGATCGTAATGAATTGTTCTGAATTGATTTCCAACATTCCTATTAATTTCTATATTGAATTTCTTCTATCAATTTATATATTGCGCCTTCAAGCTAGAGCCTGATATACCTAGATTTCGACCACAGTACCTATACTTAACAATAGAATGTTAGGAGATTTGATCAATATCAACTTTTCAAGAGTTTAACAGCGAACATCAGAAGGTTGACAATTCTCTTAAAGGTTCTCCAGGGAGACAAAGGATTTAAATATATCATCAATAAAGTGAATACAGTTAAATAGGGTGGAATGATGGCATTGATGCTTGAGAGCATGCTGCTAGAATCACCTTTCGTAACATCTGCACTGTTTCAGTTTATTAAATCAAATTCCTACAGATACTATTAAAAACCGAAATTAATATGAAATACATTCATTTTTTGAATAGGTTCTTTGAAGGCGATCATTTGGTTGGGAGCATGAACAAAGATAGAGTTAGAGAGGTTAGAATCATAAATCGGGTGTATTTTTTTATTTCCGAAACTCATCGAGAAAATCAATACAAATTGGCCTCACATTGACAAATTCAACTCTCATGTTTCTTGAATATTTGGGAATGACTCTCTTTTATAGTGATTATATTAAAGCATCAATAATTATAGTGACAGTTAAAATTCTAGCAGTACGATTGCAATTAAAACAAAACGGCAAACAATTCATACTGAAGTGTACGAAATCAGCAAAAAATGGTGATTATTTTATTTTGAAGTGTCTGTTGGAGGGGAAGTATAGTGCAGAAGGGGGTAGGGGGTCTGGAGTGGGAAGCAGGGGGGAGGGTTTGAGCCCCAAGTTCGGCACTTGAAGCCACTGTTGCTCCCCGATGCCTTTGGACAAACGGGTTCAGGCCACAGGGGCCTCATTAAAATGAACTTACGCCTTCTTCCTCTGATGCGATCTCATACCTTCTGCTTGCCTCCCCACCATATCCCCCCCTAACTCATCTCTCCACACCTAAACCACTTCTCTGTAGTGGTATATAATGGGGAAACTCACTACAAATGTTGAATCCGACGATAATCTCTTCAGTAACTATAAACCCCGACTTAGAACGACTGCGGACCTCAGGCTAGTCATTCTGAGAGGCGATTCTCAATAGAATAATGAAAATTGGATTGGACAGAGCAGGAAGAAGTTCGGAAATATTACGGCGTTCAACATTCCCTTCCATTTTCAAAGGAAATACTATCTTTCACAAAACACAGGAAGGATTACAATAGTTCAATAAAATGTCAGCAATATTGTATTATTATGAGTAGAAGTAGAAAGTATGGCTTGTTGCTGGTGGGGAGTCCCATCTCTTTATCTTTTTCTCTTACTCACTATTATGAGTAGAATCAATGTAGAATATTCAATGCAGTCTAAAATCCTAGAATGTATTCTAAGTACATTGAGTAGAATTATTGACAATCACAATATAGTGTCACAAATTCGGACGCTATTCGGACAAAAACTAGAATTACTGTAATGGGAAATTTATAATACAGTACAATTCACTCGAATTCGAGAATATAATTTATTTGATTATTCAGTGTAACAATCTTTACACGGAATTCACATATGAGTTCTAACTGAATCATGCCATCATTATACTGTAAGATAGCATGAGAATGAATAGATATTGGATCACAAAAATATTGTTTAATTCAGCCATATATTATTTTACTGAATGTGGAATTTATGAAAGAATTTGGGTTTTCCACTTTCAAAGAGAATATCTGATTCACGGTTGTTTGTGTACCAAGCCTGTTATGATAAATCAATTGATACGTCAAAATAGGGTCGATTGTGAACCAATAGGAAGAAAACATTCCCAACTAACAAACCCCATTCATTATGTAATAAATTATCGAACCCCACAAGATGCTCCTTCAAGTTAACGAAAAGCAAACAAGTCTGACAATAAATATAAAATTTTCGAACACTCATGGCAGGAAAACCCAGCATGCTGCCGATTCAGATAACTTCTTATCATAAGCAGAACAATTTTGTTCCCCGCACAGTGATTCGTTCCCCCAACGAATCAAACTGTGAGGATATAATGAACAGACAATTAGGTTGTGATTGGGGTGAGCCGACTGTAATTTTCCAACTCCTCCCCAGGAAGAGACAATTTCGGGCTGTGCAATTCGAAGATCACAAGAATGCTGGATGAAAAGCAAACGAACCAACCTGATGTCTCATCTGAATTGAACAAAATTGATACTGGGAAATCTTGAGATTATCAGTCAGGACGAGTATTGGCACCATTTGAGCTAAAACATTGTATTCCATACATTCAGTTGAAGCTTGGTGAAATATTAATGAATATTATGACTCAAATTTAGGAAGTTGTTCAGACCAGAGATTGAATATTACGAATTTTTCTCCATTTTCGTTTCTCTATCTGAGTATTCTTTGCTATATGTTCAGACCTACTCTGAAGACGGATAACGATTGCCTGAATTTCATGGAAAGGCCCGTAAATTATAGGTAACTTGAAAGATAAATTCGTGACACAGAGGGAATGAGTAGTATTATATACAATTATTATCAATCCATTTATAGCCTCATTATATGATACTAGACCCGTACAATTCCAAAATCAAGAGTTTTAGCCCTAAAACTGAGTTTACACTGCTCTGGTTTATATTCCAAAGCAATTATTATGTAGAGAGTAGGCTGCAGAACTGTTAAAATGGAAATTAAAATCCACGAAGCGCAGGCTTCACGAAGAGATGAGTTTGGGTAAACCGAAAATTGAGAAGAGCTCAGGCTGAAGGCTGAGTGTACGCGTATATGGGATCACTCGCCTCTAATTCCATATCAGCGTCGTTTTACGAGACCGTACAAGAAGAGTTATTGGAAAACTAATTCAATTTCCCGAACGTATCATCAACTTTATTATCAATAAAATACTCTGTAATACGCTATTTTATATCTAAGCTGCTCCATTTTGAAGATTGAACGGCGGCAAATACCTTAAAAGCTTACTGGCATCATAGTATCACTACTGTATAGTGGATTAGAATGTTGACCTACCGGTACATAGAACGGAAAGAACCATTTAATTTTTATTGCGCTTTTTCTATGGATTAGTATTTTTGGAATACATTAGTAGTATAAAAAGGAGAACTTTTGGACATCCTGTCCCAAAGTTCTCATTTTCCCCAAGAGCACCCCAAGTTCCAAAAAAATTTAATAAATAGAAAAAATTAAAAAATCGATCTCATTTTTCAATCTGCAACTTGATTTTCCATGTAAGATAGAGTTTTCAATAGGCTATTGCAGGTTTGCATCGAACAATATCGAGGTTTTCATCCCCATTCTTGGAAAAATTTAAACTGCTTAAACATCAATAAGCATAAAACGCGGTATATTCTTAATGGAGCCATATGATTGGTAGTTGGTTGGACGTAGACATATCAAAGTTAAAGTCTCTTATTGGCTGAGACAAGATAACCCACAGTGGATTGAGGATTCCATGTTCAATCATCATACAAAGTTGAACAACAGCAAAGATCCTACTTTTCTCACAAAAACAACAGTTATCACTATCTCCTACTCTATTACTACTCTATTGGACAGAATTCTATGTCAAATACTGGAACCCCTGCTCAATTTCTGAAGTAGCTACAAAGAACATATTATGGAAATTATGTTTGATCACAAAAGTCAATGACAAACTTTAAAATAACTATCTAAGAAATAAACTTCTGAACTGGAATAAGATTAAATAATGTTGTTGTGCTGGCTTGACTGTATCTGATTGTTCAAGCTACACTTGAGATCGGAATTTCCAAAGCATCTGAGAAGAGTCTAATTGCACTTGCACTATATATATATATATAATATATATATATATATATATATATATATATATATATATATATATATATATATATATCACGAAACGTATTCCTTCAGCAATCTTGAAGGTTGCCTGAAGAAATATCCCAAGAGATAAGCTGGTACATTCCTGTACTTGCAATCGAGCTTACCGTTCATCTTGAATGAAAGATGTGATTTTCCAGACTCCACGACCCGCCGAGACAGACTGATGCAAGAGAAGGGTCGCGCAGAAAATGGGGAATGTCTCACAATGCCCATTTTATAAGCTTTCTATGGCGAAGAAGAATCCCAATATCATGTTGATGAGAGACAGAGCGTTCGCCTTTCCTCAACCTCCATTCAAGAATGCATGCGTCTTTATATATGATGAGAAAATATGAATCTGTCTAAAGATTCATTCGCGAATCCATAGCTCAAATATGAAACTACAATATTGGATAATAGTTTTGTGTTTTGCATAATGGTCTACTCATTAATCCATATTTTCTCATAATTTCGAACTGTATACAGTAACATAGCAAATTATTCTACCGAAAAAATCAAATCACAATAAATTATTATTCTCAAAAAGTGTCAATTTTTGAAAAATCGAGATCATCTCTAAGGTTCTAAACAATAAATTATTATTATTTTGTTTATCCTATCACTCATTAGCAGGAAATTGATCCAATCAATTCTACTCAGAAGGGATAAATTCAAAATTAATTTGATGCTTCTTCACAGTAATTTTTACTTTCCTTGCCCTATTACCATAGGTAAGGAAAGTATTGCTTTCCAAAAAAAATCAAGGTACCCTAATTTCAAGTTTTCCATACGCTTCAAGGACCCCTGAGTCCAAAAACATGATTTTTGGGTGTTGGTCTGTGTGTGTGTATGTGTGTGTGTGTGTGTGTATGTGTGTATGTCTGTGAACACGATAACTCCATTCCTAATTAACCGATTGACTTGAAATTTTAAACTCAAGGTCCTTATACCATTAGGATCCGACAATAAGAAATTCAATAAAATTCAATTCAAGATGGCGGAAAAAATGGCGGATAATCACTAAAAAACCATATTTTTTACGGTTTTCTCGAAAACGGCTCTAACGATTTTCTTCAAATTTATACCATGAATAGCTATTTATAAACCCTATCAACTGACATGAGTCTCATTTCTGGGAAAATTCCAGGAGCTCCGTAATGTTATTGAGAAAAATGGCGAATAATCACTAAAAAACCATGTTTTTCACGGTTTTCTCGAAAACGGCTCTAACGATTCTCTTCAAATTTATACCATGGATAGCTATTTATAAGCCCTATCAACTGACATGAGTCTCATTTCTGGGAAAATTTCAGGAGCACCGTAATATTATTGAGAAAAATGGCGGATAATCACTAAAAACCATGTTTTTCACGATTTTCTCAAAAATGGCTCGACCGATTATTTTCAATTCATACCCTGTATAGTCATTTTATCTGCTCTATTAACTGGAATGAGTCTCATTTCTGGAAAACTAATGTGGGGTCCACCCCATCCTTGAGAAATGGACTTTGTAGCCTCCTTCTCGTGCATAAGGTAGGTAGGTAGAGCAGTTCATAAAAAGAACACATAGTCGAGATATTTCATCTGTAAAACAGCTGTTTTGACGACTTTTAAAAAATATCGAATTTCACAATTTACACAAAGGAAAAAGTACTTTGAAAACAATTATGCACATATACAGAAGTCTGATCGTAGTTTCAAATATTATGTTGCCGCCAATCGTCATTATGTTATTCCCCTAAATCATTCTCCTTTAAGAATGAGGCTTATAGTTCAATGAGCAAGGAAAGTTGTGTGAGTGTACCACACCAGATTTTTTTCTAATTAATTGACGAGTATGATCACATTCACAATTAATACATATATTACAGTATATTATTGAAGATACATGTATTAATATAATGAAATAAGACGTAGTATACTCATAATAAGCATATTACTGCGTGTTGCACATGAATTATTGAGGAGACCAATACTCAAATGACCAACAATTTTCTTGGTCAGGGGACCCTCACAGCTTGAATACTTTCAAAATTAGGGTTCCTCAAATTTTGGAACTTTGCTGACAAGCCACGGAAACAAATCTTGAATTGATATTCACATTATACAGCACCACGTTATACAACTATAGTCCGTGCAAATTTACTTCCGACTTGGGATGGACATGCGCAGCAGAGAAAGCATACAGCGGGAGGGATACAGAGGCGCGATGTTGCTGTTTTGAAGCGGCCAGCAATCTCAAACTTCTAGTGACTGTTCATGTGCTCATGCTACACATGCGAAGTTTCCTGTCTGAAAGCGGTCAGACGAATGACAAATTGGCAACTCCGCTTCCACCTATTATCAATCTACAATAACTGTAATTGACTGATCTCCCTCCATTCCTTTGCGCTGCATATTCCTCCAAGTCTGAAGTAAATTTGCAAGGACTATAGTCTGTTGTCAGTGGTTATACATTCAAGACAAGTCGAATCTGTGTAAGTCCTCCATCAAGAAATTTGAACTTTGCCAAGTCAAAAAGCTCATGATAACTATGACCTGTGAATATTTGCAGTTTATCAAAGACGTTGGCCTTTGCACAGGAATTCATTTGAAAGCTGATGCAATCAGAAAAGCAATCTTGTAGTGTACTGGATGGATGGAATCGGTGTAATGAAATGAAGTGACATTTGCAAACAAGCGCATAAGTTGGAAGTTGTGAGGAGGGTGCGCCAGTGTCACTATGCGTTATGATGAGCAATTTACACGATGGAAGAATTTGAATTTCATAAAACCAGTAACTGGATGAGTGGGCACAAGAGGAGAAGAAGCAGGATAGTAAAGAAGATGGAAAAGGGTGGAAGGAGGAGGAGAAAGTGGAGAAGATCAGAAGGGGGGAGAAAGGAAGTCGGAGGAAAGAGCGTGAAGATGGAGGAAGGGATGAATTGGAAAGGGATAGAAAAAAAAGGAGAAATAATGAAGAAAAGTAACATAGAGAATCATCGCTAACTAAAGAGAAAAAAGCAAGATTGAAGAGTTCACAGGTGTATTGTCAAGGAGAATTAGGGTGAGAGAAGAATGAGGTAGAAGGCAGATAAAGGGAAAGATGAAACAATAAGAAGCTAAAGGGGAAAAGTCAGGAAAGAGAAGCTAACCAGAAGAGGGTAGAGAGGAAATAAATAGTGGAAAAGAATCATTTTTAGAATGAGGATAAGTTGAAGAACAGAGAATTAATGAAGCAGGTGGTCAAGTAAACAGTAAAAGATCAGGAGGAAGAGGAAAATTAGGAAGGAAAAGAACGAGATGTTCGAGAAATAGAAGAATAATAGGAAAAGAAAATGGAGAAGTGAGAGAATAACGAGAAGCAGAAGAACAATAAGAGAAGGAGATAGTGAGGAAGAATAAAAAAAAATGAAGAGTGAGAAAGAGAAAGAAGAGACAGTTATGCAAGAAGGTGACAGCGAAGAAAGTATAAGATAGTAAGAAAGTAGAGATAAATGATAAGTACAAGGAAACGAAGAAAAAAGAATTGAAAAGGTACAAAAGTGGAAGTAGAAGAAGAAGGATTGATTGAATACTTTATTTATGTAGATTACAATATATACTGGCTTATACACTTATATACAATAGTTTTCAAAACAGAAAAATTATAGATAAATTTACATAATATAGACTAAGAAAATAATTATTGAACTGTATATGACATGAAAAAAGCAATTTGTAATAACTATAGATAATTATATTGTTATGCATCTACATAAATTAGCGGAGCTGTGGACATATCAATGTCCATTCTTCGGAAAGAATATTATAAATATCCTTCCCACTAACTCTCTACCAAAACGTTAATTTCATTCATTCAACTAAGGATTCATTTATGAATGGAATTATTGTGAAAGTTTTAATCAATATGAATATTCAAGAGAAAAAGATAGAAAATTAATAAAGTGAAATAATGATATAGTTAGATAAGATCAAATCATTGATTGATCAAATGGAGTAGGCTGAAAGTAGATCAGGGTAATCAACTTTCAGTAATATACAGCAGTATGCAGTGGATAATTAAAATGACAAGGAGTGGGATAAGGAGAATGAGGAGGATTAGGACAAGAAGGAGCAGGATTAGGTTTAGAAGGAGGAGGATGATTATGATAGGGTGGAGGTGAGAGAGATGATGAGGGGAAGCAGGAGGAGGTGGTGACGGACGGGAAGAGGAAAAAGGAGTAGGAGAAGGAGGAAGAGGAGGAGGAGAAGAAGGAGAAGTAAAAGTGGAAGTAAGTAGAAGAAGAATGAGAGAAATAGGAGGGGGAAGAGGAGTAGGAGGAGTTGAAGAAGGAGGAGTAGATGAGGAGGAGGTGAAGAAGGAGGAGTAGATGAGGAAGAGGTGAAGGAGAAGGATACACCTTTGAAGAAGAAGAGAATAACCAAAAAGAAGAAGGAAGAAAAGGGAAAGAATTCGCAAAGGGTGAAAGCAGTAGTTGCTTAGCTGAAAGAGAGTGTTGACTGGTATGATGAAGTGGACAGTAGCATTGGCAGTTTATACTGTATCGAGAAGGGTGAGAAAGGAGGTTCATCCCTCGTGACTAGAGCGCCAACCAAGGAGGCAACCAAGCAGCCGTCTTCCAGTTGGCAAAGCAATCTGTCTTAGTGTCCCCTCATAACTCAAAGTCAACCACCAGTTTCCTTGCAGGCTCCATCAATAGGCGCCCGAAAATGCATGCAGCCGGAGAAGGGTTCTCTAGCCTCAAGGAGGCCAAGTCATTGCTACTGGAAAATCGGGATTACAATCGAAGAAAGTCAACATAAATTATGCTGAATCCTCGACACTAAACAAAAGATTTCGAGTAGTAAAACTTAAAGCAAGGAAGACTCAAAGAATTTCCGGAAAATGGCATTCTAATGGTGATAAATATGCGCCTGATATCTATCAAAATAACTTTTCTGGTAGCAAAATTAATAGAGGACCAGGTAGGCTGAGTCCTGAATACAACTCGTCCTATCAAAACAATAGGTAATGCGAATAATTGCAAAATCAAGTAGTGAATAATTGTTATTTTTATTGTTGAATTAATTGTGATGTAAGTTTCAAAATACATAAGTTGAATGTGATGCCAATTGTAAAGACTTTCAAATTGTTAAGAAACAAATTCAAAAAAGATAAAATGATTTTGTATTCAAAATTTTGAATATTATTCAATGTCCTGAAATGACAAACTCTTTGATTGTCTTTGTAGGCACAGCTCATAAGTAAGATAAATCTATAAAAGTAAATGAACAATAGCAGTATGAATGATAATGAATGAATGAAAATAGACAGATGAATGAATAAGAATGGATGATATTACAAATTTATGATGAATATACAATTACTCAACCTGAGTATCTTGAGGATGTCGAAAGCTGTCGAAGATTGTAGGCATTTGTAAGAAATGCTCCGGCAATGGAAATCATCATCACCATACCGGCCAGAGAGTGGGAGGGTATATGTAACCCCAAAGTGGAATGCTAAATTGCACAGTCGACCAAGTGAGTGGGAGGGTATATGGAACCCCAAAGTGGATGCAATTTCGACTGTCAATAGAGACTGCAGACCTTTATCGGTAGATTCGATCGTAGGTAGAATTGTAGAACAGATTCGGTAGCAGATTGATTCGAGAGATGTAGAGAGATTGATTGAGTTTCCCAAAATCCAAACTGTGGACAGAGGAAAAGAAAATACCCTACGGTAAGAAAATATGTTGACTGTAGCAACAGCGCTCTGAACTACACAGAGTTCAGAGTACAAAGAGTTTGAAAACAAGAATATGAAATAAAGATTTGTAGAAACATCAAGCAATCTTGATGATCTTGGAATTTTGCAGAAATGCAATGGAATCAAAATGCTAAATTGACATTTTTTAAAAAAGATTGAAATAGATGAACAATGTAAAATTGGAAAGAGCTTTAAACTAAATTCTAAAAATTGAGTTCAGAAAAGCGTGTTCAAATGGAAAGTGAGGTTACACCTACCAGAAGTTTGAGATTCAAACACAATCCGTGAAGACATACAAGTTGTTTGATTGAATTAGGCCAATATTTATCGCAAATATGCCAATGAAACATGAAAGTACTGAATATTCAGCTGGAATAAATTCAAATTCGAAAATTGAAAACAAGAGCTGGCCAATTCCCACATTCCGGAATCGAGTTGAAACAAAGAAGCAGCACACCAGCGCCACGGCAAACCGAGTGGAGCAAAACCTACCTACAACGATTTCCGCAAGTGAGAAATGCAAGAATAAAGATACAAAACACAAATATTATTCAAAAGCAAGTGAAAAAGGACAAATTTGAAATTAATCAAATAATACTAGACAACAAATTGAAATTATTACAAAGATACAAATATTGAAAACAATGCAGACTAAATCTGCCAACGTTGGCTATACTGGCAACGCGCAAAGTTCAAAGATCAAGGAAGATGCAAATTGAGTTTTAACAAATGGTATATAGAATTATTAATCATTATTAATGGTATGTATTATGTTTGTGTTGACAATCGATTTTCAATGAGGCTTTTTTTGGCATAAAGCTGTAAGCCTTCATTATGTTGTAATTATTCTACCGTGTTGACTATTCTATATATATATATATATTATTCTTGTATTTATGCCACATATGCCACAAAATAATGGTATAATATACAAACCACAAACTATTTAAGTTTTACAGTTTTATCACAGTCTTCGAAATCCTCTGTTCTTGACAATATGCAATATTTTTGTTCTCTGTTGTGTATTCTGTGTTTAATTGAATGAATTATTTGTTGATTGATTGTTAAATTTTCACACGTTAGCAATAGTGGGAATACTTGAAGACAAAAAGTTTCCTTAAGTCTTTGTTCCATTTGATTAATAAAAACCTCTATTTTCGTAAACAGCATTTCATGATGAAGATATATTCAATTCTTCCATATAATACCCCTAACAGATACACCTTTATCACTATAGTTATTTCGAAGTGACACTCACTATATCCCAAAGCAAACAAACCTTCAATCACGTGACCATGAATAATCCGATTGGCAGCTACCATAGCATGCAATTCACAAGCAATCCCAACGCCTCAATTCATTCAAACAGGTAGCAGAGTAGATTGGGAATGGATGGCTTTGATAAGCAAGCAAATTTGCCAGAGAGAAACATTTGCGGCTGGCTTATTAGTAGCAGAAGACATCCTTAGAATATCTTAAACAGGATGCCCAGGCACTGGGAGCTGGCTTATTGATAGATATTATGGAGAGTTGATATTATTGAAACGTGGGGTGTAGGCCCTAGGCAGGAATTCACGAGATTCTGTCAGTGATGGGTGAATTAAAAGCATTGAGGTTATGCAATAGGTGTGCTGACATTGGGACAAGAATGCAACTGAAGGAAGGTGTGTTGCGGGTTGCGGGTAGCAGGAATGAAGGGGTTCCGTAGATATTCAAGGTAGGACAAAATTTAAGGTGGTGAGGGGGATTTAAGGATATAGGGGGGCTGGTTAAGGTTGTAGGGGGGGCGGGTTGAGGTTGTAAGGGGGGTTTATAAGGTAGAAAGAGGATTCAAGGGGGTTGGGGTGTTTCGCAGGGTGTAGTGGCGAGCACGACACCCTTGTAGGCTCATAGAAGTTGTCGGTGTGTCGAGCCTACCTCTGCTATGCTGTTGCTGCCGCCATTCCGGTCACGGGTTCGACTCCCCGATATTTGGGCGCACTTTCTTCGTTTGGCATTCCACTCACACGTCTGTCGTCCAATTACTGGTGGCTGTCTCCAACCTCTCTTCTTCATCTTCCTCTTTTTTCTTCTTCTCCTTCTAGCTGTAATTTTTCTTTGCTCTTCCGTCCTATTCTTCACCCCTCATCATCATGTCTTCCACTTGCCTCCTCATTATCTTCTTTTACTTAATTATTTACTTTTTACCCTCCTTTTATTTTTTACTCTTCTCCTACTTATATTTCTTCTCATCTTCCTACTCTATACATACTCCTATATTTCATCTGCTGCTCTTTCACATCGAGCATCTCCTTTGATTTTGCAACCTTCACGTCTTTCAACAGTTCAAAAAGCTCATCTTTATCTTACTCATTTTCTCCTCAACTTTCTTCTTACTCTTTTCTCTCATCCTTTCCCATTTTCCTCTCTTCTTTCTGTTCCCTATTTTCCTCTCATCTTCCTCTTTCACTTCCATTTTTCCTTATAATTCATCACTCTCAATTTCCTCTCTCATTTCTTTGATCTCTCTTATAATTATGTTCTCTTCTTTCCTCTCTTCCTTCCTTCTTTACACAGCACAGAGGTCTTCCGTTTCCGTTTTCATATTATTTTCCTTGATCTTTATCTATTATCATCTATATTTCCTCTATCTATTTTTTCTTCTTCTACTCTTTTCTCATCAGTATCTCCTTTTCCTCTCAAAATTCGTGTTTCTCATTCCACTGTACCTCATCTCCTCCTTCTCCACACCGCCGCCATCATTCTCGCTCTATCTCTCTCTCTCTTCTTTCTTGAAAACCTACTTCCCGTCTCCCGTGTCGATTCCCTCTCTTTTCCTTCCTTGTCGATCGAATTGTCGCCGGTTCTCATCCTGGCACGTGTCCTTACTCTCGTTTCCCGACATCCTTATCCTTCACTCACACATGCGCTCACTCACACAGTTCTATCCTTTGCAGGGTTTCACTCAACTCTTGCGCTCATCTAACATACTTATCCGCCCCTTCCCCTTGCACACCTCATGTACAGATTAATCAGGACTTTTCCTGTTGGGTCCAAGCAAGCACTGCACGACAACTTTGAAATCTAATTCCAAGGAATCAACGTTACAAGGACTTATTCCAAAACTTAAAAATTACAGCTCTTGGTGAAACAAACAATTAGTATTGGAGAAATGTGATCGCTTTGAATTCAATGTGCCTCTTCTCACAAGATTTCTTTAGATAGTCAAACAATCACTCAGTTAGACACATAAATATGACAATAATCTAACCACAATTATACAAAAATATAGATTTTTAGTAATTCAGATCTATTACTAATCAATTTAGTAATTTACGCCCTCAAACCGAGCGGATTCTAGCATGTTCTAGTGGATTTGAAGACGAATAAGAGTAGCCTATGGGTCATACAAAATAGCATAGTATACGTTCATAAGCTCACGTGAATGTGTATATTTATTGGTTCTTTTCCAAACAAACATTCTCTTATAATAGGCTAGTTGTAGATCTCTGAATATCTCGATGATGGGAAGAATTTCATGTACTTTTTGTTAACGGGAGAACATAATAATTATAACCAAAAAAAATAAGAACTGAATGGACAAACGAGTGATTTAATGGTTAGTGGCGCCTAAATGACTATTGACAATAACTAATTTGGTTGTAATTTGGACAGAATTAACAATAACAAGGGAAATAACAAGAACAAGGAGAAGAATAAGAACAAGAACAAGAAGAAGAAGAAGAAGCAGTCCCCAGAATCAGTCATCAAGAATGAAGAGTCAAACAACAGGAACATAACAGACAAACGCATGTCAGTGAAGAGAAATGTAGAGGTGCAAATCATTTGCATTTCTACCACCTGCCGCAAGCTACCCTCTTCTCCCACTCCTCCTCACTCTAACTATTCTCTTCCTCATTGTCCTGTTACTCCACCACTTTCTCATTCTTCTCCTTCTACTGCTCCTCTACAACATCTTCTACAACATCCTACTCTCTTTCTTTTCTACACCTCCTCCTCCACAACCACCTCCTCCTTCCCCTTCTTCAATCCTTCTACTCATTCTCCTCACCCTACTCTTCCTCCTCCTTCTCCTCCTCTTTCTTTTCCTCCTCTTTCTTCTCCTCCTCCGGCTCCTCTTCTCCTTCTTCCCCTTCGTCTTCCTTCTTCTTCTCCTCTTCCTATTCGTATTCTTTTTTCTTTCTCTCCTCCTCTTTCTACTTCTTCACCACCCACTTCTCCACCTCCTCTTCCTTCTCTCTCTTCTGGTCCACCACCCCCATATTCCCCCTCCCCGTTCTACTCCTACACCTCCTCCCACCCATCCTCCTCCTACCCCTCTCCCTCATCCTCACCACCAGAGGGAGATCATGCCTGGCGGGTGATTGATGACCCAGGGTGCACATCTCATCAGAGGCTGCTCTGCTCCCTCGGTGGCTGCAACAAGGAGGCTCCCTCCGCGCAACTTATTTCACACATTGACGGTTCGCGGCCCGCGATTTCCACACTTCAACCCTCCCTATTTGAAATGAGACAGCAGACCAGGACAAGGAGAGGATTATGTGACTGCCGGAAGGAACTGAACCAACGTGTAGTTGTATCAACAGCTGAGAGGAGAAGTACTAGGATATCATGTGCCAATTTTCCGATGAGAAATCAGTGTATTAGTGTAACAAATTGTTTGGAATCACTACACATAATTATGATGATACCGAAAGGTATAGAATCTATAAAAGAAAATGCTAAAAAAGATCCATAATATGCATTTCCCCTTACTTTTATGAAGGAAACTATTTGTACTTAAATACTTTGGTAAATTTTGTGTTTACTTTTTGTATTTTATTTTATTTCACGTGAATTTGAACATTGGCATTGGCTGACCGTGTTTCAAACAAGCTTTCGCTTTTTTGATGTGAGTAATGATGATGAGAAATAATTAATTCTCCATCATGACGAATATTTATCAATATCATCGTTAAATACGAAACTGATTTTACTTGATGAAGATAAAGTGCAATATAATTGGTATTGGTATTTGAATAAATATGAAATCAAGTTCTACCTGTGATTCTTATCTATTACAATGTTGGAACGAGCTCATGGAGTCGCCACAATGATTTGAAAACATCTTCATTAATGATTTACAATGCGAGTCAATTCAAATACATGAAATTCTATTTGAATTAAATGCATCTCTCATAAGTTCATTCTCATATCAAATCCATTCTCATAAAAAAATCCAGGTTTTACAGAACCTCTTATAATATCTGGTGAATAAATCCCACTATCCATCATAAACTCGAATAGCATAGAGTTCTACCGAACGATGAATAGATTTTTATTAAAGAATATTACCTACTGCATCGACACTACAAGATTCACTTGGTCAGGAAAACTATGTCCTCCAAGCATGGTCGTCCAAGTCTAGATGAACTAGATATGAACTCAAGTCGAAAAACATTGGGATACATTTAAGGAATTCATATTCGGTCCGATATTGGTTTGGTATTGGTCAGTTCGTCTCCTTCCTCAATACAGTAGGACCGCATGGATAAATCATTGTTCCATTTGTTAAGCCGGGCCTGATAAAAATGCTCCGGCTCAGATGGAGCAGAAAACGATGAATTGCGTTTTCCGTATTGGGAAAGCAGTGCCATGTTGGAAGTTGGGTTTGGGACCGTCGCATTGTATCAATATTTCCTCCAACCCTTCTCACAATTTTGCATATTATTACGCATAACACTGGATGTTTTTTGTGATCAGTAAACTTGTGTCATTTTCACTCTTTGTTATATGTGATTCAATAGGAACTATATCTTAGTCCCTAGCGAAAAATATCGATAAATTACAAGAGAATGATGCAATAAAACGATACAATAGATGAGGTTCGTCTTATCAGGAGATGGAACTATAATCAACAAAATAAAATTAGAGGTATCTTCAAATTTCACAGTAGAAGATTAAGTTTGATTGATTTTCAAAGCTATATAGCAAGATTAAACTGCATTTTGATGAAGAGCAAAATTTTATGCAAGCAATTTAATCAACAATAAATCATTATATTCCACACTACATAAATTTCATTCGCATAAAGAGAGAAACAACTTTAAAACTGTATTCGTTCCAAAATTTCAAGACGTCTATTTTCGGATTGAAGATATTATACTTTTCCACTGTTACTATAATATTTGGATCAATGAGAAATTCAAATCATGAAAAACCTCTCAATTGGGATCTATTATTCTCAGTCATCCAAGTTCCCCATTTTCCATACAAGTAATAATAATAATAGGCATTCATTAAAAAAAAAGTTTCTCAATTGAGGTAGTTTGTGGTTGGCAGTTACCAAGAAACATATTTGAAATAACAAAATTTACAAACTCGATTCACAATAATTATATTTACAGATTGTCTATGATTCCCTGCAAGTAAGGACGTATATATTAATTGAATCACAAATCAAAGATTCCTTAGTGAATTCTTTCTTGAACATAGAAAGTGATATTTCAAATATAGACATGACATTATTCATTTTTCCAACTCGAACACTTCTCCCCAGCTACTATACCTACCTACTACGAGTATATACTGCCCCTCCATCCTGGCCTTCTGATTCTCAGTCACTAGAGTTCTTAATTTTTGAAGAGTAGCTGGTTTGTGATGGTTTGGCACTTTACTATTTATCTAGTACTATTGACATGTTACAGTTTGGCGAATAAGTTTGGTCAAAATTAGACAAATATTCATTCCTCAATTCAATGATACACAATCTATCTGAATGATCGGGGGAGGACCTACAGGCACAGTCAAAACAGTTCCTTCTCCGAATTTCAAGAAAGTTATGTTTTTTAATTTGAGTGTGATTCATGATCTCAGTTTATCTGATCTTATCTAATGACCATAGAACATGTAAACATGGATGTACCACATTCAAATTAAATGTACCACATTTTAAATTTGAGTGTGATTCATGATCTCAGTTTATCTGATCTTATCTACTGACCATAGAACATGTAAACATGGATGTACCACATACCTTTCCAACAGAATGTGTGGGCTGCTCCTTGGCGCCAAGGCGGCGCAGAATGTTGGCGGGGAGTGCAGGTGGGCTGCGCGACAGAGCTGCGCAGAAGCCATCATCAGCTGTCGTTTGCTGCAGCTCTGACTGCCGCTTGCTGCTGCTGCTACGGCGACCCGGTGACGACGCGGCCAGATTCAACTTTTGAGCTGCTCTGCAAGCAAATAATAAACAATCGTTAAGTGACGAAACAGCGAAAATAAATATTATAAAGTAAAGTAGAATGTTGTAGCAGAGATGATTTGAATGACGATTTAGTAATAGCAAGGAGTGATGAACAACTCCGTATTCCATGGGAAGTGTAGTAATAGGAATAAGAAATATGTATAGTTATAAGGAAAAAGAATATTTAATAGAATGAAAACACTATCATATTCTTATCTTCCTTCATAATCGTTGGATAAAAAGTAACGATAATAACGGTATAGTAATTGATGATAGATGAGATAGATTGGATAGTATCCAAGATCTTACAAACCCTGCTTTCAAATAAATAAATCTATTATTAGGACTTCTAGCAAAAGAATAGTTCCCGCAGTGGCTGAATGAGAATGTTTGTGTAGACTCCTTTGATATGAGAAATGATGACATTGATTCTTATAGAAGTGTTCAGAATAAAAAAAATGTATGTAATATACTTTCATAAAACAAATAGTAGATTTTTCGTATTATTCGGGTTCCAAGTTATATTACATGACAACAGAGAACAAATTATAAATTCAAATCACAAATATCAAATCAAACTTGAGAAATTGGCAGAAAGTTGATGAGAAAGTGAGAGGGGCAGTGTGTATATCGCACAATTATTATTGTATTATCAAAAGGATTTAATACCCTCATTACATATACCCAATATTATATCATTTTATCTCGATAGAACTCGAGATAACGGGAAAACGAGATAGAACTCGTCTGATTGAAGCCAACGTAATATAACAAACAGATATTAAATTCAAGGAGAATTGAAATTTGAAGTGCAGGTTACTCGGCTTTCCAGCTCTGAAATATCTAGAACAATCTGTTCCGCTGAAATTACATTGTAATCATTTGCACAGTCATGAAAAATGGAGGATAAACTACAAATTTTGAATACTCGTACCAGTGTCATCTCGCGAAATTACCGTTTCGCATTACTATGATCCGCCGAAATTGACTTTTTTACAACTCGAGATCATGTTATAATTTAACGACGGGCCGTTACCGGCAGTAGTAAACTAACCCCCTCCCCACCGCCCCAGAAACACCGTGTAAATAACAGCCTGCCGTGTTTATTGATTCCAAAGGTCGGGCAACACTTTATGCCCCCGGCATAGTACGCACCCCTGGCAATAATACAACCGGGCACATAAATGAAAGCGCCAGGGGGGAAATATGTGGTGATTTATTTCGAGTGTTAAAATAAAACGACATACTTGTCTGTGTGTTATATTGTTCAATCCGGTCGTCCATTGCAAGGGAACAGAGAGGGAGAGAAAGAGAAAGAGTGAGTGGGAAAGATAGTGAGACAAAGAGATGAGTTACCATAAGGGAGGCACAAGATGGCAGAATGATACAGAGAAAAACATGCTCGTTGCCATTACACGAAACTACCACCAAGGTTGGATTCACTTTATTCTGTCATGATTGGTTGCATGTGAAGCATCGCTGTTATAATAATAAAAAACTGACAGCTCTGTGCTCTTAAAGCGTGCCAAGCGTGTCACGCGTGTTGCCTATCCCGTAAATCGAAGGCGCTCACACACTCTACTGAGATTCACTTTAAACTGTCAGCATTATTTATCAGTAATATCAATACTTCCCATTCAACCAACACAGTGAAATTCTTAGTAAATCTCACTATTCTCAACTCTCTACTGTCAAACTACTCAGATAGCAGACCTCTTGTTCCTATATTTTTATTGTTTCCATAAATTTTAGAATCCAATATGGAGACTGCGTTTACGTTTGGAAAGATGCCGTAGCCCCATTTTACTAGCTATCACCATTTTGCACACGTAGCAACTTGCTCGCTATGCCAGCCATGCCCGAGTATTATCTCCTCAGAGTTTCCAGAGTTTGCACACACAATAGCCCAACTCACTCACACTCTGATACACGGATTGGAATTTCCGTTATCAGAATTTGATCGTGAAATTCGATGTGCAAATCGAAGGTGATGTTCAGCAGCATGTTCCTATCAGAGAAGTGAGCTATTTTACGTAGGTTCCCCACCTAGACAATCGGTTCAACATGTTCAAATTGAAATGTATGTTATTTCAAGTCTTCCAATTTGCAAAGACTTTATTGTACCGATGAATTTTATCGTTGTTCGAGAATATGACATATATTTTCGAGGATGTTCAGGAACATCATAATCATATTGATCACTCAATTCATATTGATCATATTTTATATATTGTTCTTGATGTTCCATAAATGTTGTGTCGAACTATCTGATGAATAGGATAGAATGAACTGAATTTATTTTACTGATGAAATTTGCAATACATCCTTGTATAGGAATGATTATCCCTCAAACTAATTTATTGAATCCTAGTGTCCCATATTTGGATTCATATTGGTCGAGGATCGTATTGGACAAAATACAGTATAGTATTATTGAAAAGTTCTGTGACAAATTTCATCTTCTAAATTATATCTCCACCTGATCAACAAGTTTTATCTTCAGATCTTAACCATCTATTCACATAGTGATTTATTAGACGAGAATGTATTTGAATGTACAATCATATTTGTTGTAGATTATACGAACTGTTTACAGATATTCTTTTATACATTACTAGAATATGATTACATGGAGATGTTTCTTATTCTTGTGCAGCAGTGTTCCTGATTATAAAAGCTTGTTTACGCTGTCCAAGCGATTTTGACTGAACGTCAATGGATTCTTCATACGAGCACATGTATAAACATGGATAATCAAGAGTTCACCAGGAATATCAAATAGGTTTTTTTTCAACTAGCACAACCTCCCCCTCTTCTGTTCTAGCAGAATCATGAACTAAACATGAACTGCAACAAACAAAGGTCACACAGCCCTACTCCTAATTCCAGTAGATGTATATAAGACTGTAAAAAGGTAGAAAGTAAGAAGGTAGAACTGTAGAAAGTAGAATGTATATAGAACTGTAGAATTGTTTATTCAGTTCTATCATGAAGAAAAGATTGCATAAGAAGATATTCCATGATATAGGGCGTTTATGTTCCAAATTACATTGTTTTGAATTCCTGGATAACTGTGACAATTTTGTTAGACAAAAATTTCCCGAGGTTGGAAAGAAGAACACAAGACGTTGGTATACGAGACTTGTGAGTATTTTCAGCAGTAGACAAGAGAGAGATAGATGAGGAAAAGACAAAGAAAATTGAGAGTAAGTGGGGGGAGAGAGAGTGAGAGGTTGAAAAAGTAGAGACAACGCTCATGATGTCATGAGCAGTGAACAGTTTTGTGTCAGTGGTTCGGTCGTCTTATCAGATTGGTGCTTTGGCAAAGTGCGCCTCTGCTATTCTGTGTGAGCTTGCTTTTGAAAGGCACGAAACGCCTGCGAGGCTTATCTCAGTTTGTTTTAAGCACGCTGGCACATACAACCAGACAAGAGTAAAGAGAGATAGAGAGTGAAAGTGAATGAGAGTGAGTGAGAGGGAGTGAGGAGTGTGCGTGAGTTTGAGGGAGGACCACCCATTCGCTCGCCTAATCGCGTTCAGGTAGCCTGCACGCGTTGAATTTGCATGGATGTTCAACAGAATACCACTATCGCACAATTTAAATGGAGGTCAACTTTTAACCCCATAATAAGCTTCGATTATATGGTTGATCAAGGATAACATGGATAATATTATCATTTATTGTGGAGTGAATCAGGTATTTGACGATGTGAA
The DNA here is from genome assembly GCF_014356525.2 of Nilaparvata lugens. NCBI lineage: Eukaryota > Metazoa > Arthropoda > Insecta > Hemiptera > Delphacidae > Nilaparvata > Nilaparvata lugens. The sequence goes on from NC_052508.1 coordinate 18,053,531, forward strand.
GTAGTGAGATTGAATGTGACACTTTGGTAGATAGAAAATATAAGATTGTCAAAACTTGAAAGTTTTTATGGTGATGAGAATTATTGTGAAAATCTAAGTCTTTTGTTTCAAAAGATCGATTGGAAGACGTTTTTGAAGTTCATGAATGGAAATCTCCGACATGTGAGGATAAACCGAAAATTAAATTCTCTTCTGAACAGACTTAAAAAAGAGTAAAGTTAGCCGATTCTGAGTAATTACACTGAAACATTAAAACATCATTATAATTGACTTTGAACTCACGGCTCCTTTGATATCAGACTATCACGAATTAATAGCCTCTCATGTAACTGAACTGTCGCAGTCCGATGATCAAACATCCGTAGTATCATTTTTTGTTGCGAATGATAACATTTCAAAAGAAGTCATGATTGAAATACATGTTTTCTTCGAGTCAGGTAATGTATGTAGAAGAATTATTCACAGTATACGGCTATTTATATCCACTGATATAACGATCGATTGATAGAATGGTATAATATGATATTCTGATAATAGAATTATGTTTTTATGACAATTTTCCAAGTTCAATAGCATGCAATTCATACAAACACAAGAACTGACTTGTACAAAGCATTCAATTCCTGAAATCACTCAAACTCACAACAAGATAAGAAGAAGAATCTCAATCTTTCTAAAATTGATGGTTATAAAAAACAGCAAAATTGTTCGTTTGACCAGATTGTCCAAATTGAAGAATTGTATCAACTACTACAGTTTGACATTTCGCGAATCAACTGAAATTTTAATAAGTTAAAAATGAAAATGAAAAAATTAACTCGTTTTGAAGAATTAACCTTGATTGTTCTCAAGAATGACAGGAATTGTTAGTTTGAACAGCTTGTCCGAACATGAGAATGTAAGTGACGACAGTGACATTCCAAATAATAGCGGTGAAAAAGAAATCAATATTTGAAGTAAAACCGAGCTCTACAATCACGTTTCGTCTTGTGTCTGGGAAAGTTGTGCACCCTCACACGACGACGAGTGAGAGGAGGAAAGGGCAGTTGTCAAATTATTTTCGGAAAATGGAAGAAAAATAAGAGACCGTAGAAAAAGTAACGGGTAGAATTCAGCCAATTTCCTGAGACGTTGATGGGCTCAGACTTTGAGGGAAAGAGAAACTACTGACAAGGGTTAGGGTACGGTAGAAGGGGGTCTTTCTTTGTTCGTGACCCCCAGGGGGCACCTAATTGAGGGGTCTTTTAACCCCCCCCCTCTCTACGGTAGTGCAGGTGAGGGGGACGGAAGCACATGAGCAGTCCCCTGGTCTGTCTGCTTGAGTTCTGTGCACTCTTTTTCTACCAACTAATAAAATAATACGGCTCAAGGTGGCATTCAAGGGCCTCTCTTACTCACCCTCTCTCTCTTTAACCCTATCCATCCCTTTTTCGAATTGGTCTCCTGCTAACTGTATCCGGTCCTTTGCTACTGTAATTCATTCTCCAGCTGAGGAAATAGAACTAAATTGACTGATTGTGAGAGGATACGATTTTCTCTTCAATATTGAAAAGGGAATACCTCCAAAATATAGTTGGAGCCAGTTATCATGCATAGACAAGCTAATCTAAAATAATACTTTATTCTCGAGCTGTGATCAGAAAATCCCATTATTATCTTACGATAAAACTAGTATTTTACAGTTATGACCAATAATTGGTAAATTGGTTGGATGGTTATGACAATCTCAAGCTGAAAGGTCCTAAAAATTTGATTTGGGTACTCACTCCAAGTAATCATAGTGCAGAAAATATCAAGCAGTCTTTGGCATTCTTGGCGAAAGTTGCTCATTGATCTGAATAGTTTGAAGTCTAAACTTTAAATTATAGAATCAATGTTTAGCTGAATTACGATATTCTCATTAGTATGATTTGATACAGGAATAACAGAGTTAAAATGATACACATCATCTTATTGTAAGAAATTAACAATTTTGGGGTCAGATTATTCAAACTTAACTAAACTTGAATAGAAGAATTTTCAATTGAATTCCTACAGAAGGTCTAGGCTAGTTTGGGACATTGATTCTGAACCATTAAGGCCCATAAGAGCCATCAACGTTCATCGCTAATCTAGGTTTACATGGGGATATGACCGTATTCATTATATTGTGTTACAATCCGGGATTAAACGAGCAGCTGTCTATCTCCTCCGTTTAAAACTAGAGGTCTTTACACACCTAGCTAGATGTAGCTCGGAAAATGCCTTAGGAAGACGTGGCCATCCTATCTGCCAATGGTAAATTCACGCTACACTGGTGTGAACGGGACAGATTGATCAATATTGGGAGATAGGACAGCTAAATCTTTCGAAGACAAAATCCTAGCTACACTTAGCTAGATGTGTATAAGGCCTATAGAGCCTTTGGGCCATATGCATCATAACGTAACGTTACGCCATATACGTTGAATTACAAGTTTGCATGGTCGCGTTTGATATAACGAGTTTCATTTCGGGTTAAACCAACAGCTGATCAATCCCCGATCAAACTGTGATGATGCATATGGCCCTAATTCTATAGAAAACTGCAAACTCTGATCTGATTTGAAGTGCACGATCATGATCCAAGGAACGATTAATCCAGAATCTTCGTCCAACAAAAAATATCTATAAATGGGGGAACTAGTAAAAGAACAACTGTGAATTTAAAGCTTTGGGGTGTTAGTTTTGAGTGGTGAGCCGATAAAGACGGACGTATCGGAGGGAGGGTTCGATGGCAAAGACAAATAAACAGGAGACAGTGTTGGGTGGGGGGTGGAGGCGCTTATGTGTTGGGATGTCGTCTGAGACTCACAGGTGGATGTCGATATAAGGGTGCCGCACTGAGCTGCTTGCCAACGGGTCTATTCCCCTTTATCCCTTCAAATAAGTTGTATAAATCTCTCGGAAATCTCGACAACGACCCTTCTTCTCACTTGCACCAACATCTTCTCCATCGTGATGCATTTCGTTGAACAATCAAAACGTTTTATTCTGAGCCGCTCTTCCCCCTAGATGATACAGTCCTCCCCCCCCACTCACAACACCCAGTGCAGGTTGCATCATCAGTTATTTCATCCTCGTTCACTTTAAAGCTATCTACTACGACCAGTTTCTTTTCTTTTTTCTTCTGATTTTGCTTGTTTCTTCTCTCCTCATTTCTATTTTCCTTTTTCGTATTTCTCTAGTAATCCATACACATTCAAGTTTCTCTTCACCCTCCTCCTTCTTCCCCTCCTACACCATCACCTTCTCCTCCGACGTTCACTTCCTCTTTCTCCTTCTGCTTTCACCTACACATTATTTCTGCTTTTGCTTCTGTAATTCATTCTCCAGCTGAGGAAATAGAACTAAATTGACTGATTGTGAGAGGATACGATTTTCTCTTCAATATTGAAAAGGGAATACCTCCAAAATATAGTTGGAGCCAGTTATCATTCATAGATAAGCCAAGCTAATCTAAAATAATACTTTATTCTCGAGCTGTGATCAGAAAATCCCATTATTATCTTACGATAAAACTAGTATTTTACAGTTATGACCAATAATTGGTAAATTGGTTGGATGGTTATGACAATCTCAAGCTAAAAGGTCCTAAAAATTTGATTTGGGTACTCACTCCAAGTAATCCAGAAAATATCAAGCAGTCTTTGGCATTCTTGGCGAAAGTTGCTCATTGATCTGAATAGTTTGAAGTCTAAACTTTTAAATTATAGAATCAATGTTTAGCTGAATTACGATATTCTCATTAGTATGATTTGATACAGGAATAACAGAGTTAAAATGATACACATCATCTTATTGTAAGAAATTAACAATTTTGGGGTCAGATTATTCAAACTTAACTAAACTTGAATAGAAGAATTTTCAATTGAATTCCTACAGAAGGTCTAGGCTAGTTTGGGACATTGATTCTGAACCATTAAGGCCCATAAGAGCCATCAACGTTCATCGCTAATCTAGGTTTACATGGGGATATGACCGTATTCATTATATTGTGTTACAATCCGGGATTAAACGAGCAGCTGTCTATCTCCTCCGTTTAAAACTAGAGGTCTTTACACACCTAGCTAGATGTAGCTCGGAAAATGCCTTAGGAAGACGTGGCCATCCTATCTGCCAATGGTAAATTCACGCTACACTGGTGTGAACGGGACAGATTGATCAATATTGGGAGATAGGACAGCTAAATCTTTCGAAGACAAAATCCTAGCTACACTTAGCTAGATGTGTATAAGGCCTATAGAGCCTTTGGGCCATATGCATCATAACGTAACGTTACGCCATATACGTTGAATTACAAGTTTGCATGGTCGCGTTTGATATAACGAGTTTCATTTCGGGTTAAACCAACAGCTGATCAATCCCCGATCAAACTGTGATGATGCATATGGCCCTAATTCTATAGAAAACTGCAAACTCTGATCTGATTTGAAGTGACCGATCATGAACCAAGGAACGATTAATCCAGAATTCTCGTCCAACAAAAAATATCTATAAATGGGGGATCTAGTAAAAGAACAACTGTGAATTTAAAGCTTTGGGGTGTTAGTTTTGAGTGGTGAGCCGATAAAGACGGACGTATCGGAGGGAGGGTTCGATGGCAAAGACAAATAAACAGGAGACAGTGTTGGGTGGGGGGTGGAGGCGCTTATGTGTTGGGATGTCGTCTGAGACTCAAAGGTGGATGTCGATATAAGGGTGCCGCACTGAGCTGCTTGCCAACGGGTCTATTCCCCTTTATCCCTTCAAATAAGTTGTATAAATCTCTCGGAAATCTCGACAACGACCCTTCTTCTCACTTGCACCAACATCTTCTCCATCGTGATGCATTTCGTTGAACAATCAAAACGTTTTATTCTGAGCCGCTCTTCCCCCTAGATGATACAGTCCTCCCCATCCCCACCCACAACACCCAGTGCAGGTTGCATCATCAGTTATTTCATCCTCGTTCACTTTAAAGCTATCTACTACGACCAGTTTCTTTTCTTTTTTCTTCTGATTTTGCTTGTTTCTTCTCTCCTCATTTCTATTTTCCTTTTTCGTATTCCTCTAGTAATCCATACACATTCAAGTTTCTCTTCACCCTCCTCCTTCTTCCCCTCCTACACCATCACCTTCTCCTCCGACGTTCACTTCCTCTTTCTCCTTCTGCTTTCACCTACACATTATTTCTGCTTTTGCTTCTGTTCACCTTTCTCCTTTCAATTTCATTCCATTTCAATTTTCCCTCCCACTTCTCCTTTTCCTTAGCCTTTTTTCGGCTTCTCTGCCTCTCTTTTCCCTTCTCGTTCATTCTTCAATCAATCTCCTTTTTCTTTCCTCTTCCTCCTCCTTCTACATTCCCTGATTTCCATAAATCATGTTGAATAGGATATTTCTGAATGATTCCGCTTACTGTATTGTATTCACTTATGTTTTCTATGATAACCTTTTCTCGGTTACCAAACCTTATCCGATTTTGTCTCAACTATTTTTTCTTCATCCAATTTTCTTCTCCCTATTTATTCTTCTATATACCCTACAAAACAATCTTATCTCAATCTTTTTCATTTTCTCCATCTATAAGAATCTTATATTTTACTTTTACCTATTTCCCTCCTCTCATTTTATCGTTGTTCTCCTACCTTCCTCCTTCCTCACTTATCCTATTCATTCTTCTTCTATACATTTCTATTGTAATAGAACTACATAATTTTTATTATTTGTCATGAATTTTCACAATGAATAGATAAATTGTTGACGACGGTGAAAATTCATGACAAGTAAAATTATGGAAAAAATGAGAGGCTCTAGTCAGTCGGTTACGAGGACGGGACCTGGAGCTATCTACTGCAGATAATCGGGCCCGGCTCTACCCTTCTTTTCCGAGACACCATTTTCCTGGTTCAGTGAGTTCAGTGAGCTAATATTATCAATTTTATTATTATATATTATTCATCTTTTTTATTGAAGGCAAATCCTGTAATTATTCTATTGTTTGTTTAAAAAGTTTTCTCAATATTATTTTTATTTAAGTTTCCAGTTTCATTTTGAGTTACGATTAGATTAAATCGATTACTTAGTTCTCCAAAATATAACTGTTTTGTTTATTATTTTAAAATATAGTTCCTTTCTCATGAGTTATAGAGTTAGATCAATTTAACCTCTCGCAAGCCAAGCGATTCCCCTATTATAAATTGTTACCATAATGTCTAGGGTTGTTCTCACAACCTTATAATACCATCACAATACCATACATAATATAACCCCGAATTGATAGACAACACACGCAAGATGAACGGCATGGCAGAGAACGTGAAGAAAGTATTGAACAACATGAAGCATGACCTTATTCTTTGGCAAGAATCATTCACCAACAGAATAAGTTTCAGAAAGGGAATACTACAACCGATGTACTGAAAACACACTGAGGACTACTATTTTCATGTATATGATGACTCTATCTAACAACTACAATGAAATCGACATGAGATGCTACAATCAAAAACTTTCTCATCACGTCATTTCAAAAGAGACCTAAACAATCGACTTCAAGAACTCGAAAAGAAAATAAACAAGAGAAACTTCACCATATCAACAAAAGACAACGATAAAATTCGAAACTTGAAACTAACATCCTGCAGAAAATCCGACAACGAACTATTGGTTACCCTCAAAATACCAATAAAGAAGAAAAATTCAACTATTTCATTATTCCACCTGCAATCTATCCCGCTTAATTGGAATGGTCATACCTGCCGTTTGACCTCCCAACATCACCTGATACTTAGAGAAGAAAATAAACTGCAAATCCTGTCAGATGACGAAGAAGACGATTGCCAGTTCAAGCAGAAAGGCCTCTGCTTGATTCCGAGGAAAAGATGTCGAACTCCGCCACCCAAGCCACTTGTCTCCACCTTCTAACATCAGAAGCAGACGTATCGGAGCTACGAGAAGTCTGCAAATTTGATTGTAAAGCAACTGACAATCAAACCCTAATCACTCGCCTACGAGAAGACACCTTCCTATTCCACAACACCGGCAAAAAGACGACAATTCGCTGTAAAAACTCAACAACTGAGGTCCCAAGCAACAGTCCAGGAACCCTATCACTCCAGATCCCTTGCAACTGCGAACTTCAAGACGACAACGGCGACGTACTGATAAGCACTCTTTATCCTTGCGACTCCCGTTCCCATCCTTCTCCAGCTATTAATAACTTATTCCTCACATGTGGACAAATTTATCTAAATTGAGCATCCCAATTTTTAAACATGAGACTCTGCCTCAGTACTTAAACCTTTCGGAAATCTTAAATGAAAATTGGCACCTGAATTTTTCAAAATTTGAAGAGCACAACTCATTCTCAGAAGACATTTTCCATCATGTTGAAATTCCAAATAACTTTGATTTGTTAGGGGTGAACAATAAACTGATCATTTATATTATTATTGTCTGGCAAACACTGATAACTGTTATATTCTTGTATTTATGTCTTCAAAATTATATTAAGAAGAAAGCAAATCAACTGAGAGTCCCGAAACGTACTCCAATTGTGGACTACCCACAGGAGCTTTAAGAATATATTGTGTTTTAGTAAAGTAGTGTGTAATGAAATCATTAAAATAATGGGTTAGGATATAGGAAACTATGCAAATAATACTTACTTATTCACTATTATTGTATCCATTTACTCTTTTATGCTATCGATTCAAATATTTTCCCAGATTAGAAGATAAACTATTTCAATTATTATTATTATTCTTATTTTCAAGGTCCACAATATTATTTTGCTTACTCGAATACTATTCGGACTTGATGTTTAATTTTTGCATTATGATTCAATTTTATTACTTTCGTAGATTTTGTAGGTTTAATTTTATTCATCAATATAATTGAAATTTTTTCCATTCAATTCTTATTCAGATATGAATGTATTGAATTGTTGATTTGAAGTTGATTGATGTGTTAGGCTAAGTTTGATTTTTTATGAATTAGTTCACTATAATGTAATTTATATCACTTGCATTTAGCTTATGAATTGGCACTCACATAGATTTAAGGTATTCATTGAAAGTTATGTTACATATAAATATCCAATTAGAATAATATTGTGAATAATAATAATAATTTTAGCTTGCGGTAATTTTGACTTTAATTTTTGAAATATTATTGAAATGTGTAAAAATTAACTTAGAGAGATGCCGTTTTTTCGATAACTTCGGGTCGAAGTTTAGGGGGACCCGGGGATGTAATAGAACTACATAATTTTATCATTTGTCATGAATTTTCACAATGAATAGATAAATTGTTGACGACGGTGAAAATTCATGACAAGTAAAATTATGGAAAAATGAGAGGCTCTAGTCAGTCGGTTACGAGGACGGGACCTGGAGCTATCTACTGCAGATAATCGGGCCCGGCTCTACCCTTCTTTTCCGAGACACCATTTTCCTGGTTCAGTGAGTTCAGTGAGCTAATATTATCAATTTTATTATTATATATTATTCATCTTTTTTATTGAAGGCAAATCCTGTAATTATTCTATTGTTTGTTTAAAAAGTTTTCTCAATATTATTTTTATTTAAGTTTCCAGTTTCATTTTGAGTTACAATTAGATTAAATCGATTACTTAGTTCTCCAAATATAACTGTTTTGTTTATTATTTTAAAATATAGTTCCTTTCTCATGAGTTATAGAGTTAGATCAATTTAACCTCTCGCAAGCCAAGCGATTCCCCTATTATAAATTGTTACCATAATGTCTAGGGTTGTTCTCACAACCTTATAATACCATCACAATACCATACATAATATAACCCCAATAATTCCAAATTTAAATACCCCATTACACTATTATTAACTCATTCTACTCCTCCATATTCTTTTATTTCTTCTTGCTCTTTAACTGACTCTCCATGTCAAACACAGTGAAATTGATAAAACTTATTGAATGAGAATATTGACATTGAGAATTTATTGTGGTTGTACAATTTACACTGTCTTCAGAAATGTTGTGGAACTTCTCCATGATCTTTGTGGATTTGACAATATTTTTTGTGTTATCACTTTTTCATCTCATTATTGTGGTTTTCACAATAAAATTATCAAGTACCTTTTCTATTATATCAAATCACAACTAGTTCCAACTCATTAAAGAAATTTGAATTATAAATCACTTCCGACTTTATAAATTTTACTGTGTTCCAATAATTACAGCAGTCCACAGTATTACAGAGGAAAGTGAGCAAGTCTTGATCTCCCTTTGTATCAGACTTATCATCCCATCTTACTCTCATCATCCTATTTGTTTCAAACTATCAGAATTTCATTTATTCCAATTTTTTCATTCCTCCTGCACCTTCAACTCTTTCGTATTTTTTCAATTCTTTTCATTTTCCTCCTCCTACACTTCCTGCTTCCATGCTTCCTCTTCTAACGGGAAACGTTCTTCCACTTTTCCTCCTCTATCCTCACCATCTCTCCATCTCATTCTCAATCCGTTTCTTTCTTCTTTTCCTTCATCATCTCCACGACATCGAAGGGGAAGACTCTTTTTCTTCATCACCACACACCCCTGCCAAAGGGGAACTCCTCTCTCCCTCACGCTCTCCCACCATCTCACCTCTCACTCACTCTCACTCACTCACTCTCACTCACTCCCTCTCACTCCTTCCCCCACATTCTCTCTCTTCCTCTCATTCCTCCCCAACAGACACCAGCCCGCAATCATTCAGCGACTTCACTCGTCGGTCCATTAGTTAAATTTCGAATAAACCAGGTCCCGACGACAGCAGCCTTCTCCAAGCATCTGCTTGTGACGAATGAGTACATCTTTCGATGGGGAAAAGGAGTTTTCCTCCATATAGGCACGATTCGAAAAGGAGATGGCATTTTTATGACACGTAAACGTTTTGAATCTGATTGAATTTTCCCTAGATATCTGAAGATTCACGCCGCAAGGATTCACGTGTATTAAAATGGAGAAATATCGAAATGTTCCATGGATACCGAAAATAAAAAAATTGGAGCTAGGCTCAGGAAATTGATGAGTGGCTAAAAATAGAGCCAGTTGAACAATGCCTAGAAGGATTTGGCTCAAATAGTATATCCTCGGAATAATGTATACATACAATCACCTCGAATAAATTATAAGATTCCTGTTATAAATAGTTATAAGGATGTTATACCATACAGAAAAGATAGCATAATGTAATGTGTTCTGTATCGATATACGTTATATACTTATTTTTTTCACTCATATACTATTACGTCAAGGACATGACAATATTGGAATGGTTATTCTACAAAAACTTAAAATTTTGTAGATGAATAAGAAATACTTAACTCAAAAACTCATTCTCCAAACGTGCTAATTCAAATCTATTCATTCTGTTATTCTTCTTTGATCATGGATGGTAAGTTTAAATTTATTTTAATTTACTTGAGTCTTGGATCGCTAACTCCAAATCAATTTTCTTCAGCAAAATCAAAAGCAATTAGGCTGGTTTCACCAAGGTCGGTCAAGACACTTGAACATATTTATTTATTTCATTCCACAATTACAATAACAAATTAATGATTGGGAGTGAATCAACAGGATAAACCCAAAACTGTTTCTCTCCCTAATTTTGATAAAAATATTCCAAAACATGGTGAAATCAGGTACGGTTTACAACGTATGCACAATAACATATGATTTCTATGGCAATAGCTACTAACCATAGTTCCAGACTACTTATGAATCATACCCAACATGTTCGAATGTCTTGACCGATCTTGCTGAAACCGGGCATAAGGAGCAGCGCCCTTTGTAGGCCTTGGGTTCGATTCCTGCCGATGAGCAAGAACGTTGGATGATTTCCTCAAATACACACACACTTCCTATTACCCAAGTACCTCAATTGCCCACGTACTTTTCATTGCTCAAGCAGTTTCTATTTCCCACAAACAACAATCTCAAATCTCATGTGAGCATCATCCACAATGGAAAAAAGCGATTAATATAGCAATTGGTAATGGAATTCACAACTAATTGCATTAGGCTACAGTGATTTTCATCAATCTCATAGATTTTGTTGGTGAGTTGCCTCAAGTCCAGCAACATCTTTGCAACATTTGGTGCCTACACTCACAAAACCAAGAAAACTACTATAACACAATCAACGTACTATGCTCACAAATAGAATTGGATGCCTGATTCCAGATGCTGTTTCCCGGATCAAAGCCACAAATGCGCAGGTAGAGCTGGTTGTTCGAATCGAGATCGTCTGGGGAATCGCTCTGACGAACAGTGAGCGAGACTACCTTCCTTGCAGTGCAAAGCACTCGAGTCTCGGGGGACCACATGCAAGATGTCTGTGTGCACTTTTTCACCAAAACAAACATCATTTCCGTTCCTCTCATTTTATCGTTGTTCTCCTACCTTCCTCCTTCCTCACTTATCCTATTTATTCTTCTTCTATACATTTCTATTATTAACTCATTCTACTCCTCCATATTCTTTTATTTCTTCTTGCTCTTTAACTGACTCTCCATGTCAAAACACAGTGAAATTGATAAAATTTGTTGAATGTGAATATTGACATTGAAGAATTTATTGTGGTTGTACAATTTACACTGTCTTCAGAAATGTTGTGGAACTTCTCCATGATCTTTGTGGATTTGACAATATTTTTTGTGTTATCACTTTTTCATCTCATTATTGTGGTTTTCACAATAAAATTATCAAGTACCTTTTTTATTATATCAAATCACAACTAGTTCCAACTCATTAGAGAAATTTGAATTATAAATCACTTCCGACTTTATCAATTTCACTGTGTTTCAATAATTACAGCAGTCCACAGTATTACAGAGGAAAGTGAGCAAGTCTTGATCTCCCTTTCTATCAGACTTATCATCCCATCTTACTCTCATCATCCTATTTGTTTCAAACTATCAGAATTTCATTTATTCCAATTTTTTCATTCCTCCTGCACCTTCAACTCTTTCGTATTTTTTTTCAAATCTCTTCATTTTCCTCCTCCTACACTTCCTGCTTCCATGCTTCCTCTTCTAACGTTTTCCTCTTCCACTTTTCCTCCTCTATCCTCACCATCACTCCATCCTATTCTCAATCCGTTTCCTCCTTCTTTTCCATCATCATCTCCACGACATCGAAGGGGAAGACTCTTTTTCTTCATCACCACACACCCCTGCCGAAGGGGAAAACTCCTCTCTCCTACCATCTCACCTCTCACTCCTTCCCCCACACTCTCTCTCTCTTCCTCTCATTCCTCCCCAACAGACACCAGTCCGCAATCATTCAGCGACTTCACTCGTCGGTCCATTAGTTAAATTTCGAATAAACCAGGTCCCGACGACAGCAGCCTTCTCCAAGCATCTGCTTGTGACGAATGAGTACATCTTTCGATGGGGAAAAGGAGTTTTCCTCCATATAGGCACGATTCGATTCGAAAAGGAGATGGAATTTTTATGACACGTAAACGTTTTGAATCTGATTGAATTCTCCCTAAATATCTGAAGATTCACGCCGCAAGGATTCACGTGTATTAAAATGGAGAAATATCGATATGTACCATGGATACCGAAAATAAAAAAATTGGAGCTAGGCTCAGGAAATTGATGAGTGGCTAAAAATAGAGCCAGTTGAACAATGCCTAGAAGGATTTGGCTCAAAATAGTATATCCTCGGAATAATGTATACATACAAATCACCTCGAATGAATTATAAGATTCCTGTTATAAATAAGTTATAAGAATGTTATACCATACAGAAAAGATAGCATAATGTAATGTGTTCTCTATCGATATACGTTATATACTTATTTTTTCACTCATATACTATTACGTCAAGGACATGACAATATTGGAATGGAAAAAGGTTATTCCACAAAAACTTAAAATTTATGTAGATGAATAAGAAATACTTCACTCAAAAACTCATTCTCCAAACGTGTAATTCGAATCTATTCGTGCTGTTCTTCTTTGATCATGGATGGTAAGTTTAAATTTATTTTTATTTACTTGAGTCTTGGATCGCTAACTCCAAATCAATTTTCTTCAGCAAAATCAAAAGCAATTGGTTTCACTAAAGTCGGTCAAGACTCTTGAACATAAATTATGTTCTTTATTTATTAAATATTATTCATTTATCTCATTCCACAATAATTACAATGAGAAATTGATGATTGGGAGAGAATCAATAGGATAAACCCAAATTGTTTATCTCCCTAATATGGTAAAAATAGTCCAAAACATGTTGAAATCAGGTATGGTTAACAACGTATGCACAAGTATAATTTTTATGGCAATAGTTACTACCGATAATTCCAGTGCACACTTGCGAATCATACCCACCATGTTCGAATGTCTTGCTTGACCGAGCTTGCTGAACCCAGGCATAAAACGCTGCACCGTTCGTGGGTCTTGGGTTCGAATCCTGCCGGTGAGCATGGAAGTTGGATAATCTCTTGAAATACCCATGAACTTTCTATAATCCAAGCACCTCAATTCCCCACGCACTTTCCATTATTCAAACAGTTTCTATTACTCATGAGAGCATCATACACAATACAAAAATGTATCAATATAGAAATCGGTAATGGACCAGGAATTCCAAAGTATTAGGCGACTGTGATCTTTATCGATCTGAACAACTTATTTTTGTTGGTAAATTGTTCCAAGTCCAGTAACATCTTTGCAACATTCGGTGCCTACACTCACCAAAATCAAGAGAACTACTATAACACAATCAACGTACTATGCTCACAAATAGAATTGGATGCCTGATTCCAGATGCTTTTTCCCGGATCAAAGCCACAAATGCCCAGGTAGAGCTGGTTGTTTCGAATCGAGATCGTCTGGGGAATCGTTCTGACGAACAGTGAGCGAGACTACCTTCCTTGCAGTGCAAAGCACTCGAGTCTCGGGGGACCACATGCAAGATGTCTGTGTGCACTTTTTCACCAAAACAAACATCCTTTCCGTTCCCTCTTAAGAATTAAATTGAATTTTTGTTTGTAGCAGGTGAGGTGGATGGCATCATCAAAGGCTCCGTTATTTGTTGACTCAAGCGAATTGAAAAGCTAACTTTCATTATTATTGACACATGCATTTAAAAACAGAGAGTGATACTAAATTAATAAATGGCATATACTGTAACTAAACAATATTAAAACATCCGTCATTTCTCATAATTTCCATATGATAATATAATAGAACTGAATGGGAAAGCATTCACTGTATACCATATACATGAAGCTTGAAAAGCCAATATCAACTATTTAGTTTAGAAGTTTATTATTAATATCGGGGCATCGAGCTTCGCTCGTTATTTATTTATTGATAAACAGAGCGCAATTCTTCAAAATAATTGGGGAAGGACAAACAGGCACAGCCCAAAACTGTTTCTTCCCCGAATTTTGATTTATACACTATAAATAGTCCAAAAAGTAGGTTATGTTTCATACACTTGAATTCAGGTCCAATTTTCAGTCAAAATATTTAAAAACAGAAAAGTTCTAATATCGATTGTTTACAAACCAAATTGAATAACACTCACTAATCACTTAAAACTGTAAAATAATGATTAATGATGAATATTATGATATACTCTAATTTAGAGTGATAAACCATGCCATGTCAACAAATCAGATTATTTTAATAGAGTCTATTAAAATTTCTAGATAATATTTCTCACGAGATACGGAAAGTTGTTGTTTGAATGATTACACAGCAGATCTCCCACACAGGCACACGCATCTTCTGTTATCGACAGACGACGAAATCTGTTCTTCCAAGGATGAATTATCCTTTTAATGTCCTTCAGAGAGTTTTTCCAGGGATAAGACCTAGTGTAATCGAATTTTTATATTATAAACCTACTATGTCCTGAATTTCGTGAGAATCGTTTGAGCCGTTTTCGAGATCCGGTGAAATACAAACATATAAACAACTAAATATCTAAACATATAAACAGAAATTGCTCGTTTAATAGTATAGGATAGCGTATGGCATATATAGGCGCACACAAATACATAGGTAATCAAAGAAAAATCTGGTCATGAGACCGTTGTCAGGTTAATAAAATATTGTGAATATATTAAATTTTGATGTCGAGGTTGTCAAAGTAGTGTAGTGATTGTGGAGAAGTCGGAATAGAATCATTTAAATCGCCTTGGTAGGCACGTATATTGCAATTTCTGATGATGTGCTTCATCGTCTGACTAGCCTCTCCACAATCACAAGCAGGGGAGGTTAAACTGCCCCAGTCATTGAGAGAAACAGTTTAGGAGTGATAACATTTAAATTCGAATCTATCAATTGTGAAAAAATCTCCAACAACGCAAGTTTCTCATAAAACACGAAAAATGTCACAAACATGTGTACAAAACAAAGCAGAATACAACTTACCCTTTGCACTGCCAAAAACTAATGAATAAAATTGAGCTGACTACTTCTAGAGTGCTCTAGCAGTTTTCCTACTTTCTTTTACAAAGTAAAACACGTAATCAATGAAAAGCAGGTCTTGAATGCATTAGTATCTCTAGATTTTTTTGTATTAAGAGCTACTTTGTATTGTATCAGCATTATAAAAACTTCATGACAACTCACTGTCATCAAACGTTTTGCAGTGACAAAAATATTTTATAAGTAGAATCATAGCGATAAAGCTCAATGTACCAAATTGAATCATCCTGCAAACCCCAGCTGAGACCCAAAAGAGGTCCATCTCAATCAGGTAGCGCGTTGACGATTGATAAATTAATCAATTAGTTGATAACGATTAGCGCCTTCAAGTCATTAGGCTGATCCTCGCCACAGCAACATGCCACGCTGCTAGCTTCTCAGGCATCTCCCTTCATTAGGGTGACTGATCTGATTCTCCTCTGACTCTCTTAGCATCTCCACGTCTCTCTTCACTACTCTTATTCTCTCTCATTCTCTCTTTTTCTCTCTTCACATCTCTTCTCTCCTCCTTTCCTCTTCTCCCTTCTTCACTATCCTCTTCTCATTTCCTGTCTCTTTCCATCACTCCTCCTCCCTTCAACTCTCTCCACCACCCTATCTCCGTCACACTTCGCAACTCGGTCCTTCCCTCTCTTTGCATTTCTCTCTCTTCCCATCCGTTTCACTCTTGAACCGACTTAACCCCCTTACTGGCATGTCATAGGCTAAATCTTAATCCGGGTGGTGCAGTATTGATGTGCAAGCTTAGTGCAGATCCTAATTGGCATTCGACGTGATCAGCTGAGTACAATCTCGGCAGATCTACGGATGACAGATTTGCAATTCCTAATAAGCAGCATAATGTGAGTCCCTGATCTATGACTTTTCAGCTATTACCATAGATAAGCCAATTTATTCAGCTCAATTGAGTTCGCTTAACTGTGCAGTGACGTGGAGCTCGTTTGGGGATCGATTGATGAATTCGGGTTGTGAATGTTCATGAAATAGAGTGTTGGGTTGATCATATATTTATCCATTCATCAATACAATTGAAAATCATATAGATATAGGTTTGTTGATACAGGATTACTATTGCAACATACAACTGGGATCGATAAATTGATAGAGGTATTCAAGCAATCATGGAAAGACAGATTGGAATAGAATACAATTAGTCCAGTCACTATATACATTAGTGCATGCAATTTATATTTTAGTTCTGATTTTTTAATATATTATTTGGGTACATAAGAGAAGTCCAGAACCAATTTCTTCATGCAAAATTTCCTTGTGCTAGATACAGGGTGGCCCAAAAACCTCGTATTTTTGGCTCATTTTCCAGTTTTCAGCTATTTCTGCCAAATCTCGTAATCGGACAGAAAAATTTGCTCTCGCCTTTTTACTAGATTATGAAATTCTGATTTAAATGAGATCATTCGGAACTCTCTATCTCCATTGAGTACTGAGTTATGATTTTTTTTTCAAAAATGAGTGGAATTTGAAGGAAAAATCAATTTTGATGAATTTTAGTTTTTGATCAACAATATCTTCCGATTGTTTCCATTTAAATGTATAATTCAAAATCCCTCTGGGCGTATGCTTGTGCTCTACAATCTGAGATCAGGTAGAGCGCTCTATCTCATACAGATTTCCAGGTACACCTGACAACAATGCTCCTTGTATTGTGAAAAAAACCTAATTTTCAGCTTCAACCATCATCACCAACTACATAGTCTTCACATTGATATTTCACACAATGACATAAGTTCATAAGATTATGTTCTATGAGAATCACTTAAAATTTCCTTCAGATTTCACTCATTTTTTAAAAATCATAACTCAGTACTCAATTGAGATAGAGAGTTCCGAATGATCTCATTTTATTCAGAATTTCATAATCTAGAAAAAAGGCGAGTGCAAATTTTTCTTTCCGATTACGAGATTAGGCAGAAATGGCTGAAAACTGGAAAATGAGCCGAAAATACGAGGTTTTTGGGCCACTCTGTATCTAGCACAAGGAAATTTTGCATGGAGAAATTGGTTCTGGACTTCTCTTATGTACCCAAATAATATATAAAAAATCAGAACTACAATATATATTGCAATCACACCCCCTTTTTTATGTCCATATTGACTGGACTAAATCTGTATTCGAATAATCATGAATTCATTATTTCAGAAAATGATTTTGAATTATTGATGAGTAGCAGTGAAGCTTTCTAGACCCTATTATTTTCCAATAAATATTCATTTTCTTTTAAGAACTACTTGAGATCAATAAAATTCATGAGACCATCCGATTTCTCACAAGAAGAATCCCTGAAATACCTCACATTATTTTACACGTCATAGCTCTAGAGGGATTCCGAAAGACTGGGTGTTGATTCTAAAGCACAAAATGACCGTTGATTCAGTTAATTCCTCAGGCAGTCACCCTTGCAAATTGAGTACCAAGAACGCGTATCCTACATAATCGGAACGATTGAATAAGATAAATTCAGGAATTTATTAAATATTCGATTAGTTGGTTATTACTGGTGGTTTACTACATTCCCTAAGTCTAATTCAAATTATATCTAACAATAGTATAGTATCTTTTTTTAGTAATGGTTGTCATGAATCAAACTGTTACCTTTGCACAATAATTGTAAATTCTTGTGAATATAAGAACATAATTTCAAATTTGCAAAATATTGTGTTAAAACTTGGTATCCGAACTGTGAATTACAAATTGCGGATAGAAGAATGAAGACTTGTTTCCTGGCCGTTGTGTACAGGATCTCAAGTGATTTGCTCCACTATTGGTCCTAAGATGTAATCCTTCTGTAGCAGAGCTTGAGCGGATTCTGTTTCCCTGGCAACGTTGAAAACAAACACAAGATAAGTCCGGACTCTCCGAATTTCGGACGACTGAGCTCTCTCCAAGGTTGTTATGAGCAAGCGTGAGTATGTTTCGAGCTATCTTTCATCAAGAGAGGCTGGTCAGTGTGTGTCACACTAGCTGAGGCACAAAATGGCAATACACTTGCTTTTCTGCTCAATTGAAAGATCAACCAGTACCCTGAGATGGAAGACCATTACAATAATAATAGTGTTAATAATAGCTCAAAGTATAGAATATTAGACTACTACAGTCACAGAAAACCCAATAAATGAATAATTGTTGTTCTCTTTTCTGTGGTACAAGTAAAGGTAAGTTTTCGTTTATGCGATAAATTATGCAAACAACTGGAAAAGAGGACTGTTCATTCTTATAGAAGTATTCAGAGATTTTTATTCTGACAAGGCTTGTAAACTCCTATAAGAGCCAAAGCTTTTATTCCTCGATCATCGGCCATGATCAAATAAACGAGAACGTACCTATAGTTATAGACGATTCTATAAGTTTTGGGCGAATGGCTGTTGTTTTTACCTGGATTGTATTTGTATATGAATAAATAAATACAATATTTGAATTGTCACTTGTTGAAGTATCATAGGAATTTTCTAATTATTGAAATTATTGAAAATTGAAACTAAGAGGTGCAAGAAATTTGAACAGAGAATGATGATGAAACGATGAAGTGAAGGATGATAATGGAAGGGTGAATGAAAAGTTAGTGGCTTTGTTGTGAAATTTCCGGGATCGGATAAGTGAATGGTGGAATTCACGTGGAACGTGGAGCAAATTCAACGTTCTCACTCATTTTCCGGGAGGGACCGAGGTGAGGAGGATGAGGAGGAGGGGGTGAGAAGGTGCCTGGAAAATGTTAATTTTTAAAGAGCAACAAAAGGAGCAAGAAACTGAAAGAAGATCAAGAAGAAGAAGAGGTACAAGTTGAGGCGTCTGAGTGCGAGAAGCAAGATATGGGAAGGGGGGTTAAAAAGGGGGACCAAAAGGGGGCTCGCACGTGCCCGTCTCTGTCCCCCGGGATGGCTGCACATTAAGTTTTCAGGCGAGCGGACGGTAACATGTTACGGCAGAAGAGACTGCAAGAGATGTTTTCGAAATAAATACACCGTCCATACGATCTGGCCGACTGCTCTGCTAAAAGCTCACTCACTCTTATTCCCTCATTCTCACTATTTCATTCACACTCTCTCTTTCTCTCTTCCAACCCTTACCTGCCCGAAAACTATTCAGTAGCTACTTCATACTACCTAGTATTTATCGCAATATCTTGAGAGAGGAATTATATAGAGAATATCATTTGGGCTCAGAGAAAATTGTGAATTCACTATCTTCTCACTTGCTAATGGAGAATTGAAGTCGCACAGACAATTTGTGCCGTATTTATGAATTAGATGGATTCTTGATACTATATCTTAACTTCATTAGCAAATAATTCAGTTTATGTATAGCTTTTTCAAGCAAGTTCAACAATATTTTGAAAATTCATTCGTTCTCACTAAGTTCGCCAATTTTCTCCCATTTACCTCTGCTGAACCAAGAGTAAAATTTCAATATATGCTGGAAATACTGAAAAATTTACCATGGAAAATGGATTCTAAACTTGTATCCTCTTTGATTGTACCAAGCTAGAACATCTAGACATGTTATTCCAACAATAATGTACATTTTGAATTGAATTTGATACTGATTCTCATAGAAAATAGAAGGATAATGTGTATAAAAATAGGAGAGAAGGAAAATATATTAAAGATAGTTTATTGTTGAACTCTCTTCAAATACTAAAGTTCATCAGAAAAAAACAATTCAAAAATTCAAAAACAGCAACAAATGAAGATAGTATCCATTTCTGAAACATGGGTGAATCTCTTGAAATCTGCATGAAACATTCACCTATGGCCTCAATGAGTAGGAATGTGAAAAACACAGCGAGAAAGAGAGAGAGATCGAAATAAATTGATAGATGATAGAGAATGTTTGCAAGAGAGATGTGGAGAAGTGCAGAGAGAAAGAACCGATGAAAGCCACAGAGTAAGAGGGCTTTTATGAGTGGAGTGTTGAATTCCCTCATGTGTTCAATAAACAGTAAAATGACGCGAATCGAATAACTTAAATACTTGAAAGCTGTCCATCAGCATCCGCCATCTGAATGGGATGCGGTGAAAATGCTACTCCAGCAATTCTATCCTTTAATTAAAAATTCTCATATGGTTGTTTTCATAAACTTGGTGAACGTTTCAGAGAGCTATTGGGAATTAATTGGAAATAAACAATTCACTGCAGAGGTGTTCTTATAATATATTTGTATTTTGTATCTGTATTCATTCAATCATTCACTCCATCCGAGTCTAGTTTCAAATTGCGTGTATGTTTTTTCAATATGTGTTCATCTCTTCAACTATGCAGAGGAATTTTATATTGTTCAACCAACACACCTATATTCACGGTTTAAATGCTACAAAAGTAAGGTCCACGTTATAATGGCAGTGGAAAAAGATAGCAGAACAACGTTGCCGATCCTCTGTCTTGCCAATGCCTTCCATAGACGGTAGCTGATACAGGTTTATTGATGTAATATTAACTGTTCATTTTTGTTTGAAATGATCAACAAGCAAGAAATTATATTTTTCAATGATTTCATACTGAATTTTAATGATTAAGATGAAATATTTTGTTAATAAATGAATAATTCCAAATTGTTAAAAGACGATCTGGCAACAGAGAAAAGCGAGAAAGATACCACTATCTGCGTTGTTTATTTATTTATTTGTTAATACAATTACAAAATCATATGAATATGATCAGGAAAAACAACAGGCATTGCCCAAAACTATTCTGTTCCCAAATTTTGATATACAATGACAATTGTATTTTGTATAATGACATGTCCATAAAAATAGGTTATTTTTTACAGTGGAATTTTAAAGTTCAATTTCTGTCTAAAAATATATATGAGCTGAGAATTTTGAATTTAGAATGATTAAAACACCAAATTATTTTTGTTGAATGATAGACAAGGATA
The DNA here is from genome assembly GCF_014356525.2 of Nilaparvata lugens. NCBI lineage: Eukaryota > Metazoa > Arthropoda > Insecta > Hemiptera > Delphacidae > Nilaparvata > Nilaparvata lugens. Next base: position 18,074,895 of record NC_052508.1, read on the forward strand.
GCAATAGCATTGCTAATCAAACACTGCCATTATAACGTGGACCTCATTATAGTTGTTTTTTTCGACCGTTTCACTTGTGCATAATGAGATCGGATGATGAAATGAACAAACAGCCATTGAGCCATGCGATAGATAGGATTTTAGCCTACAATCGAAGAAAAAAGAAACATTCAATTCTTATCGTATTCCTTTTCTACAACTATTCCGACTATAGTTTATTGAAGTTTGATATCTATCGCACTTCGCAAATCAACCTCTCCTCAGCTCCAACTTCTTAAAATTTCTACTAATACCTGATGCAGTAAATCGAGGAAATATCCTGTCTTTCATCTCCAAATCCTCTTATTTTTATTAATTTAATTACTCGAACAGAACAATGATCTAATATCCTATGAGGCTTTTGTATAAAAGCCTAAAACAGTACCATTATTCTTGTTTCTGTACCATAACAAATTTCAAAATATGAAAAATTAAATCTCTATAAAATAACTATGATGCTGTAGATATTAACATAGAATCACAATAAAGGAATTTCTCAATCTTTCCTTATCAATCTCTCAATCTTTTCTTTGTTGTAAATTATAATTAAATATCATTTTCCAGAGATCTATTCTGCACGTTCTATCAAATCAATTTCCATTGAAATGTTCTACTTCAAGCTGTCTGGTTTCTCTAGAAAGTATATAATTTACAACTTTAAATCTACTAGTCATTTACTCGCACGTTCCAGTTTCTCTAAACTTACAAGTTTCTTCAACTGATGGGTAATAAAAGTTGGTAGATAATAAATGAAAAGGCAATAATATATGCGCCGAACATGGAGCTGTGAGTGCAAATTCTGCTAAAGGATTGCAAGGAAGTCGTAAATGTCTACTTAGGCCGGGCAAGTCCATTTGTTGCCAAACATATTCAAATTGTTGGCGAGAACCGAGATAGAAGTGTCGACGGGTCATCAGCCAGTATTATGGCCAGTCAACTGATGAGTTTAGTTCGCGTTTCGTCCGTCAGAGCGCATGAAATACTGACGAGAAATGAGAATTGAATAGAGCCGCTTCCAGTGCAATAAATTTACATAAGACGCCGGATAATCGTATGAATATTCAGTGTTGCAACCCAACCAATGGGAATCGATCGACTCTGCTATAGTATCGTTTACATATTTAATTTAACAGGTTCTTCAGAGCACTTTCCATTAGAAGAACGTAAACTAGCATGTAAGTAACCGGTCATTAGGAGTTTACACCTGATCGTGTATGCCTCGGCGCGTTTTATTAGAAACACTGTTCGATAGGGTCATATATTTCAACCAGATAAAGTCGGTATAGATTATAATTAACAACTGGCGTTGTCGCATATCTATTTTAATCACTTTCAGTACACTTATCTATCTCGGTTTCCTGGATCTGCTAACCCTATTCAAAGAACGTTTTAGTCCATTTATCTGGTACATTCTCATAATTTGTGTGATTGTTTTAACAGGTGAGATTGCTTCTTCTGAGAAAGTTTGTTTCTTTTCTGATATCAAAATTTTTCGAAATAATTAAATATTTTCCAGTGTTTGGTAAGATTCAAGTGTAATATTCCAATTTGATTTTGGTTTTAATTAATATCCAATCAAAATCTCTGGTTATTATATATTTTGACTCAAAATTATTACGAAATGATTTGGTGATGAATATAACCTATTTTGAACCTATTTCTGAGATTAATGTAATTGTATAATTTCTGTAAAAATGTAATGTAGTTTTTCCTCTCCAAAATCATTTTGATGTGTATTTCAAAATGAATAAAAAGTGAAGAGTTGTGATAAAATCCAGTAGAAAAGTGGAAAAAATAGAAAAGAGAGTGGATAGTCAAATTGCAGGAAGATTTCTCCAAATACTGTCATATACAATTTATTTATATAAATTTGAACCATAATCAGATAGCATCTGACAGCATTGAGGAACTTGCAATTATTGAATACCAATTATAGCAAAAATTTAGAATTCAGAAAAACAACCAACCATGCGAAAGACATTAGTTCGTTAACAGTTTGTTAGCATGAAAACTGCTCGCACCAAAATGTGGTTTCAATTATAGTTCCACACATTGAGGCCGTCCCCAACAAAACCAATGAATCAACATCTATTCTCAACTTTTATGCGGTGGCTCTAATTCTGTCGCTACAGAAATTTCACGACGTTTTCAAACGGTCCACTGAGTTTCGGTCATCTGTCAAATAATGCAACTGATGTTTATTGATTCAAATGAGCTCATCCATTTCGCGGCCTTTGACAGCTACAAGGGGGCGACTGGATAAACAAACAAACAAACAAACGACCTGACACTGAATGGGCTGTGCCCATTCTACTATATCTATATTTAGTTGTATAGACTCCTATTGAATCTACATAACTCTACCTATATTGAGTTCTATTAGTCCTATAGAATTCTATAGAAGTCTACCTATATTCAGTTGCGACGGTCGTGCCCAGTATTTATTAGCGGGATACGTTCTCAAGTTTCGTGTCGTTATTTGAATTGATGGGCATTCACCGTTAACCGTCTGGTCCCCTGTTCGCAACCGCAACAATTCGTTCACCTTTTAGTTTGTCCTTTGAAGGTCGTCGCCAGCCACCTTTAGCCTTTCCCAAACATAAATCAGCTGCTAATTAGTCAGAACCTTTTCGGCAATAAAGCGAGGAATTTCAGTCGCGAAAGACAATCTCGATAAAGGAGAAATTCTGGCGAATAATCCTATTACTGTGTGCACCTGAGATATGGTGGCATGTCTTTCGAATAAGCAGATGTGAGTAGTGGTTGCCAGCTTCCAATCAGCATGCAATTAATCCAATTAGAATGGCAACATTGTGGAGATCGTTGACCGCAAATTCAGATGTCAAAACGATGCCTACTTCGAAGGTTGTTGAGAGGTGATCAAATTTAGCATAGAGTAGTGATATTCTTGTTCTACTTTTTCACTATCTACACCTACTCCTCCATCACCTCTTCCTACTCATATTCTACATATTTTTCTTCTTCCTTTATCTTCTACTCTTTCCTCCACCATCTTCACCATCTACTTCTACATATAAACCATCATCTACATCCACATTTAGAACTACATCTATATCCACATCTACTTCTTCTTTTTTCTTCTTCTTCTTCTTCTCCCTCTTCTTCTTCTTCCTCCACTTCATCTTCATCCCTATCTTCTTCCTCTTCTTCCTATTCTTTCTCTTTTTTTCTTATTCCTCTTCTTTATCTTCTTTCTCTTCATTCTCTTTTTTCTTCTTTCTCTTCTTCTTCTTCTTTTTCTTTTTTCTATTTCTTGTCCTTATCTGTTCCTTTTTCACCATAGTTTCTTTGTAAAAACCAGTATATCACTGCTATACCAACTTGAATATTCCGCTCCATTCTCCATGAGTGATACTCACTCTCCGGAGCATAATTCTGTTCCAATTTATTATTATTTCAAGTCACAATATCTGCCCGGTTCCTTATTCACTATTCTTGCAGGCAGATGTCATTTCCCTCTTACTGGCTACCTGAAATAATATTTTACGACGCATCAAAACGTGAGCTGCGTTGTCCAACAGTTGAAAGAGTATTGGACGGACGGCGACGGATGAATTCAATCAATTTCCGCGGATATGAAGCAAGTTTTACGAGTTCTGGAGGGCTCTTTGGCTTTTTCGTTTCGACCACATGTGCTCTTTATGACCACGTGCCAAGAGGAAACCCTCCACCCACTACTAACTCACACCCTCTCACTGTCTCTCACTCTCTCACTCGCTGTCTATCTCTCTCTTTCTTCCTCTATCACTCCCTTACTCCCTTTCTCCCACCATCTATCTCACTCATTCCCTCTAAATCGACCCCCACCCTCTCATCCATCATGACCGCCATATGAATCACGATCACTGCAACACAAATATAATATTATAAAAGAGGGCCGCTTTTGTTCTTGGAGTAGATTTTGTCGCCGTTTTTCTGTGCACTTTTATGGCTTTGAAAGCTTATTATCTGCTCCAGTTGTGCAACAATAAGTTCCAGGACTGGTAGCATCCGGAAATGGGCCTTCAATTGACTGGCGAGGGTGAAATTATTGCCTGGAAAGTTGAGGGAACAATGGGGATCGAACGATGGAGCATCATCGTCGATCAAAAAAGTAGCTAGCAAATTTTGGGTGAAGCTTAATATTTCACAAAATTTAACTAAAATACGGCAAATAGAATGATTTTGTGAGGGTTCTTTCCCCTTATACAATCAAGTAGTCAAATGTCATTAATTAATAATAACATTGAAACTCATTTTATAAATAACTGATGGTATTTTCAGGACTTTTCAAGTCAGTCTGGACCTTCAGCCACAGACATCATCTGCTTCACAGTGGATTTGAAAAATTTAGCCTAGCCTACATCTCTGAATATGGAAAACTATGATCATGGTCTATAATCACACTTTCATATTTGTATTTTTCTTCCAATCATTCCCTTTAAACTAGCAAGTTTCTCTCTATTGTTTCTGATAAATCTAGTTCTGGTTTATGAGTTTAGGTATCCTGTACTATTGAAAGAGCATTTTCTGTTTATATGTTTATATGCATGTAACCTGATTTCGAAAACGTCTCTAACGATTCTCACGAAGTTTGGAACTAAGTGGGTTTATGATATGGAAATTGGATTTCACTAGGTCTCAACCCTGAGATAACTCGATGAAGGCCATAAAAGGATAAATACGTCCTTGGAAAATCAGTTGAAAATTTTGTCGTCTATCGATACCGTAATGGAAGTGAGTGAGCGAGTGCATGTGTGGGTTATTCCTCATCTGATCTCACGAGAAAAATAATCGAGCAAGGAAAACTTACTTTTGTTTATTTGTCTTTTTTTAGAAAAGATACTTCAGAAAGTCCAAAATAGTAACTAGATGCTGTTAGTGTAGAATAGTACATAGTATATTAACAAATAATATTGTAGAAAACATAGTATATAATTCTAAATCGAATTCATAGTATATCTATTTGTAATTAATGATGTGTTTGTTTTTTGAAGTGTGAATAAATTGTTATTTTGGTGAGTGAAAGAAGCTTAACCTAGATTTTATTTGGACTGTAGTATAAATTTGAAAAGAGACAGTTTTGGGCATAAGCCTGTTGTGCCTCCTCATAATAAAAATAAAATATCATAGTGAAAATAATTGAACGACTGAAAAATTAATAAATCGATATAAACTATAAATTCAATCATACGTTACAAATTTTCTATGTTTTTAAACTCCAGAGCGAAGCTCGGTCCCCCGATATTAGGTTGTTTATGTTCCAAATTTCAAGCCTATTTTTGTTAACTCAAGCTAATTATTCACCGTCGACTAGTTTCTGTTATTACTGTTTTGACAGGGTGAGAGTGTAAAGCTGCGTTTACACCAAAGTTATTAACAAAATGTTAATAACTCAAACCTGATAGATTCTATTAGATTGAACATAACTTATCATACACATGATGAACATATGTGTTTGTCAAGTTCCGTTCAAACATTTTGACATTTTGTTAATAACTTTGGTGTAAACCCAGCTTAAGAATGGCACAGTATGAGAGACTACCAAGGTCACATAGCTTCACGAAAATGAAGTACTAGGAATATAGACTTGAGTTTACAGTGTAACTTCTTATTCAAACGTTTTTCTGTATTAAAGTTTCTATATTTTTTCCATAGCTTAAGTTATACTCAATAAGTCCCGTTTCTTGTGGAATGTGTTAAATTTTGTATCGTTGAGCAAACTGTAAATCTAAATAGACTACAATAAGTATCTAACGGCAGTTCACGTTTAATCACCCTTATTGAGTACACCTTGTATATCTAGTACCTAATTGTACTTATTTATTGTAGGCATACAATAGATTATTATCAACCTTCCATTTGCGTCAGCATTTGAGCTTCAATAGTTCTTTTGTTTTGAACAGACTGACAAAGCCAGGTACAACCTATGCACCTAGAATGTATTCTAGTGACCTTGGGTACAACGTGAATATTTCTATTAAAACTGCATGTGAAATTCTTCCGAGCTATCCACTACTGTGGTAGTTGTTTCTCAAATATGAGATCTTATAACGATTGCAATGAGCTGTTCCTGTAATCTATGATATTAGCTTTGGGGAAGATTTATTCCCATTGAATGCAAGACAAAAGCTAACATCCACAATGAGAGTTCAGTAGATGATTCCTCAACATAGCTCTCTATTTTGTGCTTGAATGATCAATGTTAGCAACCTATAGAGTCGACTGAGTGGGACAAATGAACTCCATTATTTTCTGGAAGTTAATTCCAATAAATTTGTCTTTTGCCGGCAGCAACTTTATGGAGAGATTAAGTTGTAGCAAACGCTTCCCCGCTATCTATTACTGTCGTCTAAATCAAAGGACTACTTACACCAAGAAGAGAATAAAAATAAAACTTCGACCGCCGACTCATAGCTCCTGGCTTGATTTATGAGACTGAAAGTTCAGTGTGGGTTCCCCTCAAGGAGCTGATCTTCACAAAGTAACTGCTATCTCCAAATTCAGCTTCGAGGCCCAATTTCTCGAGAAGACGCTGATTTTTAAAAGCAATTTAGCGGGCCCATTCATCAATTTTACCGTTGAATAATTTAAATTTGAATTAAAATTGAGGCTTGTTTCTGTTGTGATTACTTGAAAGTCGACTCAAATACCAAAGAAATAGGCCTGACTGGAATACGTAGTTTGAATTGATTAAAATTAGAACTCATGGAAAATTGATTAAATGATTAATATTGTGAACCAGTTTAGTTTTCATTCCTATCATTACTCTTTCAATTACTTTCATTCTTTTTTATAAAAATAATGTTTTACGTTACACACTTGCCTTTATCGTCAATTTTTAGAGAACATTGGACTACTTCACAAGAATACATTACCAAGGAGCTCAATCGTCATCAATTTCTTGGTAGTTGATATTCCACCATGCATGAATTTTGATGAGAAAAAATCTCATTATTCATTAATTGAATGATGTTAGTTTCTTCATTTTTAAAAATTCAATCATTTCAAGTTTCATATTAGTGGAAATCATCATCAGATGCTTGAATCTCAGTTTACGTTCAATCATTGTATTCCCGTTGCATTTCACCTATCAATACACATAATCACCAAAATTTAATATGACAAAAGTAAGATTCAATAGGAAATTTTATTGAAATGCCATTGCCTATCTATTAAAGGCTACTTTTATTATTCATTCCGTGAGTGCTTCAAATCATTGGACAAAAAGTTTGGTAGGAAAGTAGAATTTATCCTTCTTCCTACTTTGGAAAATTCAATCAACTAAATTTAGGAAAGTTTTGGGATAGCACCTTATTGTTTTCCCCATTATTGTAATGTATTATTTTAACCGAATAAATGAATATGAATATTGATAATAATGCATTTCCAAATATGCTAATGATGCATTAATCTCCCCCCTTTGTTCATCGTTGTCTGTATTATCGTTCAGAAAATATCGTTCCAATATTCGTTAATTTTACGAATCAATCGTCTTCATTCAATCTTTCTGAAAAATAATAATGATCTATATCCAAAACAGGACCAGAGAAGGAGCATCGATACATCTACTTGAAATTCAATTATTTATTCTTGATTATCATGTGGTCTTTCAAACGATATGGATACAATAAATGTTACGAGGATAGAGCTGAGGTTCTCGACACCAAAAAGTATTATCAAGACTTTTTCACAAAAATAAATTAACTGCATACTTGATCAACAGTCAAGTTGAACTTCCAATTTTTTTTATTTGTATTAGTGTTGTTTACCTCGCCACTGGTGAAGTAGAAGCGTGATTGGTGGAATGCTCAGAGGGTTGGTTATGAGAGCGTCGTGAAGCCAGCGTTGAAGTACGCAATGCTTTTTCACAGTGACGATCTTTTTTCGACGCTAAGCGAGTGCCTCGATTTCAGCGAAAACAGGACCCTTTCACAAGGACGAGAAGCGCGCGACTGATTCAACAAATGCGCGGCATCTCAAAGAGACAGTAGCGTCCCAAGTGGCAAAAGGATGAACCAGCTGAGCTGTTAGCTCTTATCAGTCTAATTGCTCCAACCCTTCCTGCATAAAACTTCCCTCAATATTGAAAACTTCTCAATAAATGGATCAGGAAATCAGAACCATACCATAAAACAATAAAAACCAAACTATTTACAAAGAAATAGAACTATACAGTCACTTCACATGAGTTTTTCCTTTCAACCCTCATATAATTTGCAATTCATATTCATATTTTAATTGAGCAAGAGCTGCTGTTTGGTCACTTATTCTATCACCGTCTTGTTTTTAATGATTGAGTTGAAAAATTCAATTATGGAATTATTCAGTTTCTCTCAAGAACAACCCTATAGTGGTTTGCGTAAAATACTATACTTTAAAATCAATTTCAAGCATCGTTTTTTGCGCGGCATCACTAAAATCACCCATCGAATAACACTGTGAAGGTCTTTTAAACAAAAATGTCTCTAATAATATTAGAATAACAGAAATAAATAATTAGTAAAGGATAGTAGCCTCTCAAATGTTGTGTTAACCAAGAAGTTCTTTAAAAATAATGTTATACAAATTCACTAAAATTATTGATTTCAATATGTTAGTATGAATCAGTGAAATATTCCTCTTCCAATACTTCCAATGAAAGTGAACACACTATGGCTAAAAGTTTGTCAAAGTGGGATTCTAATCACTTTATGCTTTTCAGAATGTCTTTTTTCAGATTGATCACATTTCAGAACCTTTTCTGTTCAGATCTGTTGACGGATGAAAGAGGATAGTAGCTGAAGGTTGAAACGGCAAATAGAAAGGATAAACTAATGAAATAGGGAAGAAAGTCTTGTGAAATAAATGACAAGTACAAAACTTGTTATTAGTATATCTTACAAGGAAAGCTTCAGTATACGTTTTTTATTATGAGTTCGAACTTCCAACACATGTATGTTTGAATAACGTGAAGGAATGTACCAAACTATCCGTGATTTACAAAGTGTTCTACCAGTATACTCATGCAATTACTTGAATTTAATTACAGCAGCCTACACGTTTACAATAAGCACCCAACTGGGAGGTGACGTAAACTTCGATCACACTATAACACGTATACTTTACCAACAACCAATTTGAAGAAAATTAACGGTATCATGGACCAAAAACGCTTACACATCTATACTGTGCCATCAACCAATTTAAAAAATTGAACAGTATCTTCAAACCAAAAGTTAACTAATCATAAAAAAGACTCATCCAAAACAGTCAGTAATCATGAAAGAACCATTAGATGCTACTTCCTACGCCTATAATCCAGCAATAGATTATATATTATGGAAGCAGCTCTGTTATTGGGCCTAGATTCACCCTATTATTGTTTTCATCCATTTGAATATCGCTCAGCTCCCCAACAATAATCTTGAGTGCACATAAAAAATTATAGGTAGGGTAGAGAAGTCTCGTTGATTCGTGAATTAATGTGAAACTAACAAGACAATTACGCTTATTTATAAGTGCCCAGCCTCTCGGTTATAAGTAGCGTTCGCCAGCATTCTGATTGTAACTCTTAATATAAACATAGTTCTAGCCCATATCATTTTTATGAGTCTTTATTAAGATGCACTCAAGTTGTTTGTACAGGGTTTTTTGTAAGCGCCGCCACATCTAGTATCGATTTATAATCATTACCATATTTGTATTGGTGGTAATTTAGGCCCAGTGCGAGTAGCTATTACAATATTCAAATCAGAACTGTTTACATCGCTTTTATAGAGTCGACGATCTTCTAAAATAACTTCATTTAATGAGCTGCAAATTGACTTCTGAAAGTTATTGTTGAATTTCCAATGGGCGAGCCTTTAAAAGCATTCTCTGGTTTAAAAGACTTGAAACTTAATATCGTTGGTTCCATATAGTTTTCACAAACATGATACAAAATTGCTTCAACTATTCAAAATACAATTTTCAGCAAATGAGCTTCCCTCATCAAAGGGCCTATAAATGAGTATACAGAAAGGTTTATCTGGATAATATATTATCCTCTTCTTCTTTAGCTTCAATCATTCGATTGGTAGGCAGCTTTCCATCGCTTTCCGTCCACAGCTGTAATTTTCAGTTGGATAGCTCTGGATCCCTAGATCTTTGGTAACTTGCTTCACATATTTTAGCCGGGGTCTTCCACGAGCCCTTTGACCAATTATTATACCTTCCAGTATTCTCAACATGAATTCGTTGTGTCTAAATACATGGCCAAGCCAAGAATACCGTGTCCTTTAAAATACGCAAAAGAGATCGCTTTCCCTCAACCCTTTGAAATATATTATCTAGCGACTTGGTATATTGTGCACAAATATCAAAACATCAGCTTATGCCTGACTTAGCTCAATTCTGAGCTTTCTTACTTTTCTTATCAAGCAATTTGATAGTATTTCTCCACATCATACATGGAGATTTACCATAGCCCAGACTTCCAGGACTCGAACAACCAATGTCAAAATAATCTCTAGGCAGGGGTGCTCAAAAAGGGGGGTTGGACGGTTGAAAGCAATCTTCTTGGAAGGAGCGGGTGGTGATTTGCTCAGAATCAAATCTTTGGCAAAAAAGGTCAACAGTGCATAAAATGACTACTGACAATAGTTTTTGGATTCCTAATTTATGGGGGGGAAGCAAATATTTTTATACTTTTAAGGGGGTTGCATCCATGTGCTTGAGGGGGTCAGGCACCCCTGTTTTCGGCTATAACCATATAAAAATAATAAGAGTTCTTTATAGATCTTTCCTCTATCATATAACCGCTTTCATGAGAAATAATCTTCACTTGAAGTTGGAGGGTAAAAAGTCTATATTCCTTGTAATTTTGAAAGCAATTACCTTGAAAAAAAAGAAATATAAGTTCTTCAACTAACAATTACACGAACCTCTGCAAACTCACAATTTACTCTTGAATTGGTAATCAAAACATTCCAACAAACAAAATACCCACACCTAGGTCTAATAACTTGCACGTGAAAATATTTTTCCAACTCTTCTTGAATCCAAAAGTATATTATTTTCAATTCTACAGGGATTCAAATATTCATGCTTCTCAGGAAACCTTCAAGCTTCAAGTCACTAGAATACTTCCTCTTCATCCTTTAAACGAAAGGAAACATCTCACTTGTATCGCAAATGGATATTGCATGTTAATGGACGACAATCATTTGAATGGCAACAGCACTTCAACAAAAGTGAATACCCATCATGTTCGGCAATAAGAACTCTTCAACTATTATCGCCGGACGCTGCTCAACGCACAACACAGCACCTCGATATAAAAGACATTAATTGAAATTTTTTATTAGGCACCGTTTTATGCCGTCCGTCAGACACTGCACAGTAACAGCACAGTAAAGGGCGGACAATGGCTGTGTAATAAACGGCGCGGCTTGCAATAAAGATAGGCGCTCAATTTCGGAAAAGGAGAGGGAATTGCTATAGAGTGAGATTCACATCAGGCTGACAGCATTGGTTGAATGGTAAGCAGAGATGTTGTCAGTTAGAAATGAATGTCACTAAAGGCTGATCGCGTTGCCTCGTTGCAAACCAAGATACCCATTCCTAGTGCACAATAATGAGAATGGAGTGCAGTAAAACCAGCTATGGAGATTTGGAGAACGAATAAGGAGGTATTGTGCGCCAAGAGTTATTTATCAGACGATAAATGGAAGAAGCCCATCTTGTCAATCTGGGAGTCTGAATGATTGTCTAGCCATAGCTTCAACAAAACCATATTGATAAACGGTCTTATTGTTTTATTGGTTATGAACTTCAGTTATCTATAAAGATAACATCCTTCTTCTTCATAGAATGAATGGAGTTGTCATGTCTATATATTTACCCGAGTTTTACCACCGGTTGCCTATGATAGTATAGACATACTATTATTGAGTAAATCTATGACAATAATTAGCCACCCACTGTGTATGGACATAGAGGAAATATGACAGATTGGTTATTCTATGTTATAAACATCGAGATGGAACTACAGTAATTTGAGCATAAAGCCAAGTCAAATTTCCCTGTAATTGCCTGGAACTAGCGAGTGCGGAAAATTTGATTCGTTACTCTAATCTTTACAATGAATTATTATTCCGTATAATTAGAATGAAGAATTCCTTGGAAAAACATGACATGAAATAGTACACCTGTGGTTCATTAAGTTGCGAACATATATCTTGATTTCTATTGTTCAAAACTCGATTGAAATATGACACATTGCAAATACTGTGTATGCGAATTTCCATATACTACATGGTTGCTAACTCTCAGTATTTGCCTTGTAGGCGGTAGTTGGAGGTCTGTTTATTATACATGAGAGCCTAATAAAGAGAATTTCATTAACTAATATTGAATTGCATGAGTATCCCCTACTTTGATCGTGCTCCCCACTTTCAGAAAAGGGTAACAATAACCAAGCTAGCTTGTTGTATATGGTATATCTTTAAGCTGGAATAAAACTATGAGTACTGTGAATATTTCAAGGATTAATCATTTAAGAGGTTATGAGAAAATAATCCAAATTTTCTATTCGAAAACATAGAAGAGGAAGTCGCTACTGACTATCGAACTGAATATCGAAAGCATTCATTATTAGTTAATATTTTCATAAAAACGAGATTTGATTTTCATTACAGTGAACATTCCCAATCCAATTAAGCGAAGCAATCCATACGCTGACCAAAAGAGCAGATAATTGGACTAGCATCTGCACCTGTCGGGTTGCTGGAAATTATAATTGTTATCACGTATTGCAGTATTAGTTTTAGCTAACAATGTTTGCACCAATCGTAATCAAGCTGAATTAGTAAACCATATTATTGTTGTTTGCAGAGTAGTATGTAGAAATGGATTATCAATTAATTTCAATTTCGCTTGAGTAGATCCCATCTTCTATGGAATAAAAATCTGATTCGAATGCTAATGTGAATCAATCGTATGAAATAGTCTACAGGATCCACTTCTACCTTTACCCGGTTTTCATATAACTTTCTCATTTCTTCTGATGTTTGAAGAAATACTCTTAGACAATTATTCGAATGATGGTGAATCAAATATTCACCATGTAACAGAACATTAAACAGTTCAGAATATGTCTAGTGCTCAAAAAAATTGTTTGTTTATCTATACTGATTATTTTTTGTACATGTACAAACTATGCCTCATACGGGTAATGAATAATATCAAACAGTATTTGTACACTTAGCTCAATTCTATGAAGGGTATTCAAGATGGAGATCCCTTCGTCCCTTCATAAATGAAAATCGTGAAATTATTTCAGCTCTTTTGTAAAACCTTAGTTTAAAACATTGTACTCTCTTAAGAGAACAAACTAAATAATTTTGTACCACATGCCACATACGTATAACGGTATAACCCTGTTTTTAAATACTGTATGTTGAAAAAAGCAGTAGAATTATTTTTGAAAACTTTGGAATATTCTTCTAATTATTGGGTTATTGCAACTGGAAACAATAAATTATCATGACATTGATTCATCTTTTTTAAAAGCGCAATCGATCTATTGGTACCTTGGCTACAGTTATTGCATAGTGGTGTGAATCTAGTGTTGTGTATTTGGGTATTTGGGTTTACCACTTATAAGAGTCAAAACTATTATGTGTTTCATTACGAAAGCAATGAAAAATTTTATTATTTTTCTCCTACAATACTTTCATTGAGAATTTGATCTTTTCAAAAATCAATTGAGCACAGAAATCAAACGTGGAATTACACTTCTACTGACAATGAGTAGTATCAATGAACAACATATGAAAACTTCACATGATTTAAAAAAATTGTAGACTATTAAAAGTGAGAATGAAACGTAGTTTGGACAGCTAAAGGGTAAAATCATGTTATCTACTTTGAGTATCATGTGAGAAACGTGATATACCATTCATGTCACACCTTAAGGTTAATGCTCAGTATATTGCTCACAAAAACTATAATTTGCACCAATATCTTCTCGGCCACGTCTAGACCGATCAACATGTACTAACGATGTCCTAACAGTTTGTGAGTTTATGGCACAATGTGCCATAGGCCAGCATGCACTGCAAAAGTTATCCGAGTGCCACCAAAAATGCCACCAAACTCACAAAGTTGAAATGAACATTTACTGATTTTCAAATGAAAGTTCTCTGGACAATGAGAGTTTAATGTCCATTAACTAAGGTAAGCTTACCCACGTCGGTTGGAGATAAAACCAGAGAGAGAGAGATAGAATATTCAACTAGGTAGATATAATAGCAGAATAAATTGGTTCTTGGTTACTCGCCCATGTTTTATAATATAAGTCAAAATTTCATTAGGCTTCCAAATGTCTTATTGAGCGAACACTATTGTATATTGAACGATTAGAATTTAATGCTGAATTTCTATAATTTCTATTGAACTTAGCTAATAAAACGTTCTATTCTTACTTATTCGAATAAATGACTACTTGAATAAGATTGAAGTCGATAAATAGTATTTTGATACTACATTTTACGCTGAAGAAGTCTTAAAGAAGAAGTATTAAATTCGTCCAATATTACCTCCTATATTTTCCATACGAATTACGAAGAATCACCCATCATGTCATCAAACACAGATTCAAGTAATTTAAATCGTACTTGATTAAGGTGGGATGAAGTAAGTTCTTACTCATTCATTTGTATCATTAAAATCGCAATTTCATTCACATTTAATATTCTTAATATTAAGAATATTCTTCTCTTGAAACTTTATAAGTCTGAAAAAACTACAGAACGAAAGTTTTAGCACAATGAAAAATAGAGTATACTACAGGATTACACAACAGGAAACATTGGTGCCAAAAACGAACAAACAATTTGAGCTCTTACGATCAAGCTCCGTTCAAGACAAATCACGAAAATTGATTTCATTCCATAAAACCAAGTTTTAAAACTCGATTCAAGCTCAGATTGATCGGATTCGATCGAAAGTGAATTGATAAGTGAGGAGTGAAGTGAAGTTTTCCATCACCTTGACGCGTACAAAGCACGCAGCATAAATAACAGCTCAACAGGCTCCCCTATAATAAATACGAAATATAAATATAGTTGCCACATAATGTGGCCGCTATATAAATATGGCTGCTATTTGAACGTTTATCAATGACGCCCTGAAGTGCCTGTCATATGTACCACATTCAAGCCGGTGCATTTGCATACATTAACACACGGTACTTACGTCGACTTTCCAGTCGAATGTGTGTCAAAAAATACCAACTCGCATGTGAGGGTACAGACTGGCGCACCAGCTGAGCTATATATCTCGATACTTCATCTAACAATAATTCCATCACCTGGCTCGACGCTCAATGACAGCTTCGCGAGTATTTATGAGACGGATTTGAATCGAGATTGGCATCTACTACTATTTCAACGTTTCTACCGGTTACAAGAAGCCAGTTGGCTTTCAGGTGCATGAAAGTACACGCCTGTCGCGAGTCGCGAAGAATTATCGTGAGATTCGATTACCGACCTTTACCAATTCATACTGCAAGCTTTGACTAGTACACTTTAAACATCACACTGTGCGGTACTACAGCAAATTTACTTACTACAGTCAGAGAAAACCTACACTTGAGAGTATTGACTATATGCTACAGTGCTTATTCAGGGAAAATAGTGTCATAGATTTTCGAGATCTACACTACTGTCATAAGTACATATCAGTTGTAATTTTCGTTAACTCTGATAAATCAATTGGAGGAACGTTTTATAGCTGCTACCAAGGAACTGGAAACTAGAATATACAATCCTTATATCATTATGATTACCTTAGTACTAAACGAGAGAGCATTTTATAGATAAGATAAAGTAGTATCATGCAGTAGGCCTATCTACTGATAGTGATTCTTTACTATCTACCGAATCGTCAATAAATAGGCTACGATTACATCAATACCATGCCATAAACATGGCAGTGACTTCACAACAGAAGTGTATTTTGGAAGATATAAACATATGATATTGATGATGTAATTCTTGATATATAAGTTGTTCATTTTCTCCAGTGGATTTTATTTAAACCCGTGAATAGAAAGTTCCATTTTGAAAAACAATGACTTTATGCAAACGCCTGTTTCTCAGCAACAACAGCTCTAAAACCTCTCAGTTATTTAGATGGGTTGAGTCAAGTCTATACTCGATTGTAGATTATAAAGATAGATTGTAGTCTATCTAGACTGGAATAAGGCTGGAATAAGGTTGACTGGAATCTATGTTAGACTGGAATAAGGCTGTGCAAAGGCTAAAAGTAAACTTTCTACTGGTGATATTTTTCAAAGTTTTTCGATTTGTATACTATCAAGCTATCAAAATAAAAAAGTTTTCTCAGGAAAACATTTTTTTCCGATCATTACTTTTTGAGATATGAGCGCCTTAAGTTTAAATTTTCGGGACAGAACATTTCAAGTTCGGTAAGAGATAAGTCCATGAGATTTAGAGGATTCTTTTTTTGTCTTCATGGTATTGTTGATCTATTAAATCAAAAATTTTCTGAAAATATCAATTTTTGAGAAATTTATTCAATTTACTAAAAATGACCAAAAATAGCTCAACTAAAAGTTATTTTATAGAAATTTATTCAATTTACTAAAAATGACCAAAAATAACTCAACTAAAAGCTATTTTTGGTCATTTTTAGTAAATTGAATAAATTTCTCAAAAATTGATATTTTCAAAAAATTTTGTTTTTTATAGATCAACAATACCATGAAGAATCTATCCTCTAAATCTCATGGATTTATCTCTTACCGAACTTGAAATTTTCTGTCCCAAAAATTTAAACTTTAGGCGCTCATATCTCATTAATTTTTTTTAATTTTGATAACTTGATAGATACAAATCGAAAAACTTTGAAAAATATCACCAATAGAAAGTTTATTTTTAGCCTTTGCACAGACATAATTGAAAGATTTCTTAATACTCTTAATGAGGAAAGGTCACTAGAGGGGATACTTCAACAAAAAATGCATTTGTGAGGGGATCTATTTTGAAAAACAATGACTGAGCCAACGCCTGTTTCTCACCAAAAACAGTATTTTAAAAGTTCTCAGTTATCTAGAGTGGGATGCGTGGAGACTAAAGTCGATTGTAGATTGTAGTCCCTAATCAGGTTAGACAAACTAGAACAATTGAAAGATTTCGTAAAAATCTTAAAAAGGAGAGGTTACAGGGAAGAATACTGCTGCAAGACAGTGCATTTATAATAATGATAAAGATGGTGACGATGTTAATGATGATTCATTGTCAAACCATTAGGCCGGATACGATGACAAAAGTATTGTTTTGTAAATCTGGAGGCCGCGACTTCCCTCGTGTTCTTCTTTAGCTTTGTCTTTTTTTGGAGGCCACCCTCCTTCATCCTCCAACTTCATCCATCCACGTACTGAGTGTGCCACACTTCGACACCAACAAAACGTCCAAATAAAGCTCGTCTGCTTCCGCACTACTTCATACGTCTGCTTTCTATCACGCCTACGGCTCACCATATCTACTACTGCTTCTTCAAACCAGGAATTTCTATTTTGATTTGTTATCAGAGCTCTCAACTTTCAATGTTTCTATAATAAATATATCGTTGAGATTTAATCATGGTTTAAAAACAAAACATTTCCTTATTTTGAGCATGGGAATATTTCATAAAGCAAAAAATCACAATGCTGACTCTTGAATATGATATGAATTCGAAAATGTTCAATTCTTTGATGATACAACATTCATCAATAATACTAGAGCGACTGAGTGTGATGGTTGCACAAAGGCCGGTTAAATTTTAACCGTGATTAATTTCACGAGCACCAATCAGAGAAGGCCTTTTTGATAAGACCCTGTTAATCGTGGAATTAACCGCGATTTGAATTTAACCGGCTTTTGTGCAAATGGCAATGTGTATTTTCTATATCATTTGAATTTATAAAGTTTATAAATTTCTCTCTAGTTTTAATGCAGTAAATGAAATTTGGCGATGATAAATGATTTTGTACAGATGGATAAATAAATGAATAATCCCACTCTTCTCGAACCATTAAATTTATAGGAATAGTACAAGCATGGAATAAGCATACCATGTGCTTCTTTTCTTTTCTCTGTGGTACAAGCTCTGATTTTCAATAACTGTTGATGAACTCTTGAAGATCATTTATTGAGTTCGATTGATGAATAATTAGAATAATAAACAAAAATAGAAACCTTAGATAGCAGTTTGATTGAATCAACTGATTCTATCGAAGCCATTCGTGCACAAACTTCTCGAACCATTGCGAACTGCGATGAATGTGAGAGAACTCAATAAATCACAGACTAAGCTATGAGAGTAAGGCAAATGGAGAAAGTCTATAAGAGTGAGAGTAGGAGGGAGCTCAACCAATCAAAAGCCAACCAATGAGAGAACAGCGATTCCGTCGTCATTCCAACAGCAAGACGTTGAATAAGAGAGAATTTTAAAAGTGGGATTCAACTCCCTCTTTTAAAATTTTCTCTTGCTTCAAGAGACAATTTGATTAATCAAAGAAAAAGATGGTCCGATCATAGAGACGAAGAGGTTCGGAAAAGGCAATGATGCATGCCTTAACCGTGAAAGAAAGAAGAATAAAAACAAAAAAAGAAGAAGAAATTTTATTAATCAATCACTAAAATACAGATAAAAGTGTTGAAAACAATTTTCTCGTCATGATAAAAGGTAATAGGAATTGAATAGAAGAGAATTTTACAAATAAAAAGCTAGAAATGTGTAATGTCGTCGTCAAGAGAGCAGAACGTGGGAGTCGAGTAACAGAAAATTCAACCAATCACAAGCAAGGCAATGACCTGATAGTTTGTCGGTGACAACAGCCAATAACATTTAAGTGGAAGAGAATACAAATAAGCTCGAGCTCATCACTGATAGGACAGCAATTTGGTGATGAAAACAGGAAAAACATTGAAAATGGAAAGTTTATCAATCGAAGACAAGTCAATGAAAAAACTAAGATTTTATCGTCATCCCAACAGAATATAACCAATTTCAGAGAGCAATAAGAGTCCATTCATAACTTGTAATTGTCATTATTTATAGAGTAGACTACATGACAAATTGTTGTCAGGTATTGAGTGAGACTTGATTATAGTAAGACTATAATTAAAGAGGAAGCTACTACGTTCATACACAAATGCATTGATATGATATTATGTGAATATCTCAACCCATTACAAACTGACAAGTAAACACTACTTGACAGCGCTTCAATCATAAAAAAGCGTTTCACAAATAAAAAACCAAACTCCGAAATAATGTCCACAGGTCATAAGCTAAACAGTGTAGTAGATTGGTCGCAATGACAACAGCCAATAGGAGTTGAATAGGCGAGAATAACCTATAAATACAGAGCAGCAATTCCGTCATCACGAAAAAAGTTTAGTGAAGGAGAGTTCAACTAATCAATGAGACAGCAATGATTTCGTCGTGATGACAACAGCTAATGGGAATTGGGAGATGGAGAATGCAACCATCACAAGCTTGATTAGTAATCGAAATGAAGCCAATTTGAAAATATGAGTATAAATAACAATTTTTTGTGAGACTTGAAATTGAAAATGAAGTTAACTAAAGAAAAAAGTGTAATCCAATTCAGTTCAATCTAGTTTGCTCCAACAAACCTACAAAGTCCCACGTCTCTAGCCTAGATATTGTTTGCAGACAATAGCTAGACTATCTGAAATAATGAGTAGGCTTGTACAGAGCACATTTGTGAGTTTCGATCACGTCATGGACTTAGCATTCCTCCAACTACACTGAAGTATGAAATATGGACAACAGTAACTGTCGAAATTAATTTTGGACCACCTCCAAACAACGGTATACAGCTGTAGCCCGAATTTCAATTATAGTCGCACCTACGATTGTAGAGCCATATTCAGTTGTTCACACCTCAAAGTGAGAACTAATCAACGTACTGATAAATCATCATTATCGCCATCATCATCAACAGTCATACTGATTCATATGAACATAGTTGGTTGCGCGTGTACGTTCATATTCGTAGCTCCAAATTGGTGCAACAGCTTGATGAAGTTTCACACGGTGTCCATATTACTTGATTGCAAATCAATGCAACAATGGAGAAATTCAATCGAAACGTTTTAAAACTTAGCTCTCACTAATATTTTTACTATTTTACAGTATCGCATCTTACTAGTATCAAATTTATACTATTTGGAGGTATTGAATACCAGTGTTAAAAATCTGGTGTGGCGCACTCACACAACTTTCCTTGCCGTTATGAAAATTGATCACCTGACGCTAGTGTTCCCGTGCATCTCAAGTCTACTATTCAAAGATTTGAGCCAGCTGGTGACAGGGCAATAACACTGGAGATACACGAGGTCTGCTATCTCTTCATAGTATTTAATAGAACCAACAGTTTGCAATTATTGGATAATCACATTTTCTCGAATTTCGAGCTTATTTTTGATTTTAGGTGAAAATGTTACTAAAAATTAATTGAAGAGATTCTCATGCTCAATCTTTTCCACTCGTAATTTTTTGTTCAAATTGTCCTGATAATAATTGAGAATCTAAAATCAAACTTTGCAAAGATGGTGCTGAGCTCCTGAAATTTTTACAGATATGGAACTTGTGGCAGTTGATAGAACTTATCGATGACTATTCTAGGTATAACTTTAACCAAAATCGTTGGAGTCGTTTTCGAGAAAATCGCGAAAAACCCGGTTTTTGACAACATTTTCGCCATTTTAGCCGCCATCTTGAATCGCATTTGATCGAAATTGTTCGTGTCGGATCCTTATATTATAAGGACCTTCAGTTCCAATTTTTTAAGTCATTCCGTTAATTGAAAGATGAGATATCGTGTACACACACACACACAACACACACACACACACACACACACACCACACACACACACACACACACACACACACGCGCGCGCGCGCGCACGCACGCACGCACGCACGCACGCACGCACGCACGCACGCACGCACGCACGCGCACACACACACACACACCACACACAACACACACACACACACCACACACACACACACACAACACACCACACACACCACACACCACACACACACACACACACACCACACACCACACACACACACACACACACACACACACACACACACACACACACACCACACCACACACACACACACCACACACACACACACACACACACACACACACACACACCACACACACACACACACACACACCACACACACACACACACACACACACACACAACACACACACACACCACACACACACACACACACACACAGACCAATACCCAAAAATCACTTTTTTTGGACTCAGTGGACCTTGAAACGTATAGAAATTTAGAAATTGGGGTACCTTAATAGGGCAAGGAAAGTAAAAACCCAGCAGATAACCAGTATGGAATAGATTTGTGAACTAAGATTCTCCAGTAGTAGTTCAAGGCTCTTTTTCTTGGATAATACTAATAGCTAATAGAAATAATACTAATTTTCTTAGATGGTACAGTATAGGCAAATTCAAGTCTTGAATCGAAGTATATTGTTATATTAAAATTAGACTTCCAATGAATAACCTACAATAATTTCTGAACTATGTAAGGAAGATACAAGGGGACTCAAATAAGATTGAAATAATTACAGCTTCAATGACACAGTGGTGTAATGAAGTTGTCCTGAAATTGAATTGAAATATTTTTTATCAGGCACAATTAGGAGTACAAGAGTCTCCTCGGCATTCTTCGCAATTGGGGTTGAGTACAGCTTTATCGAATATTATCACTGAATAGAACTCAGTTATTGTATTGAAATTCGCCATCAGATGACTCATTTTAATGGAACCACTATTCAAAACAGTCTACTTAGACTCCATTCATTCAGTCACCACCTGAATACAACATTAACTTCGCATTAAGTTGAGAAGGCTCTTAATCTGGAGAGCTAATGGAATTCCCTTTGAATAGAAGCAGCTTTCGTTTGCAGCTAACTTACTGGGGCTTTGTATTGGACGAGTAAAGCCGTCCTCATTGAAATAAGACTTGGTACAGGTTGGTGCCTGGAGTGGAATACAGGCACATTGAACATTATGTTCGTTTATCGGTAAGTAAAACCTCACGCTTCTCGTGAATGCAGCTTTCGTAGGCGGTTCAATTTATCATGCTCCAAGTAGCCAACTTTAGAATAGCGCTGTCAGTCTGCATCAAATAAATTTTCTGGATAACCTTGTTTACTTTCAACTATCACAAGAGTCACCTCGCATCTTGCAAACTAGCTCCTATAATTTCTTTAACCTCTTTTCAGAAGAAGTTGACAACAAACTGCAGTATATTATTTTCTCCCCAAACAATAATATTGATTTCAAAAGTTATTCTCAAACATTTTAAAAGTTATTGACAACTATATGCAATGAAAATTATTGCTCGTGCGTAGCTTCTTACTTTTTTATAATGAACGAAACTAATTTCTTGTCAGGATGAAGAGTGTGCTTGATTTAATCAAGGTAATTAGTTGAAAATATGCTGAAAAAACAGTAATAAAACTTGTATTTTAGCAGCTAGAAAAACCTTAATCTGTTACACTGTTCCAATACCTGAGTTCCATAAATTAGAGTAACAGAGCGTCGCAACTTCAGTGTAATCGCTGCTAGTGTAATGAGTACGATTCCTGAAGGGAATTTCTAGTTCTCAAGTTTTGTCAAAGTTGAATATAGATTTGTAATAGAATTAATTACAGTTTGGAATTCTTTCAAAAATGTTTGCAGCCACTTTTCTACATAAATTCAAATTATCATAAGAGAATATTGGTTCAATATTCAATCGAAATTCTCTCAGGAAGGTTTATAGCCCTGTCGATGAATTAGACAAGTCTTGATATCAACTACCATCAAATTTAATTTCAATAATTGGATGGCTCATCCAATACAACTAACTACCTTGAATTCAAAATTATACTCAAGTATAATAATATAATATGAGTGAAGTAACAGAAGTGAATATGCGGTACATTGACTCCTCAAGAAGACTTTGTTAGATATTGCCGAATAATGATCTTGAATATACATTCATATATGATCCATTTCAAATGATGAGAAGGTATGATAGATATGTTGTCATCGTATCACAACATATCTTTATCTGATCAAAGTATCATACGTTGAGAATATGTGTAGTAGGCAGCACCAATGCAAGAAAAGCGAACCTTTGATGAATATTCAAAACACCTCCACGGAAACACAAACTTCCAAGTGTGGGAATTGAATGTTCGTTAGTACTTTGAGAGCATTTGTAAACGAATAATGAGAACTGTGGCACAGACCATAATTAGGATTATGTTGTGGAGTAGCAACGACCAACCAGAAGACAACATGAAAGACCGATCACACATGGGAAGTAAAGAGAAACAGTAGCAACTAAATATATGTGTGAGAGAGTGAGAAAGGAATAATGGAAGTCAAATAAACAAAGCAGTCCACTAAACGTGTGGAAATATATATTTCCGCCACTGTTTCCCACATCTAATTGCCTACTTCCTAATAGACAAAGGTGCAGAGACATTCTTATTATTTCAGGATGGAAATTGTGCTCGCTGGGAAAACGGAATGCTGTGTCTCTGAAATGGGACTGGTTGGCATTGTCTCGGGGTTATTGTACTGTCCTGAATACACGTAATTGATAATAGCTTATTACTTGATACAATTCACGAAAGGATGCAGCCGTAATCAACAGCGCTTGTTTCATGCACCCGATTGAAAATACGCAAGCTGTTCTAACTCGAAATTGAGCGAAATCTTGCTTGTAATGTTACAGTTGGAGATACATTCATTTCCAAATTTAAACACGATAATAATAATTTACAAAAATTCTAGACATTGCCCAAGGCTATTAAATAGAGCTATATATTATCATTGGACTCTTTAAACTCTCTCCTGATTGGACAACAGTTTGTAACTCAAGTCTAAACTCAGCCAGTAGACGGCAGGAGATGTAGGGCCTATCCAAATACGCCTATTGGTGAAGAGCTTGTGTATCACATCACAAACTGTCGACCAATCAGGAGAGAGTAGGCGGAGTTGAAAATATTACCGAACATGCGCTGCCGTCTACTGGCAGAGTTCAGAGTTATTCTCTAGTAATTTTTTATAACTTTCAACTTACATTGTAGACCCCATCTTATACGTGTTACACCATTTTGGAAGTAATATCAAATATATTATAGGTTACAAATTGATGCCCAATCAGGAGGGTGTAGGCAGAGTGAAGAATTCTTGTAAACTATAATCGTGTTTTTTATCCAATTCCAATATCAACCAATACATAGCAGCAATTGCTGAAAGATGAGTTGTCGATTTGCTTTTCGAATGTATTGGGAGATACTGAATAGCATGCTAGTCTTCATCAATATTGATTAATTTTAATTCATTGAAAATTTAAGTATTTGTCATTCGTGGGTATTTCCACTAATTTAGATTCTCTTTTTTGCAATCTAGTCTTAAAAGGTTAATGAGCAATATTTTCTGGTACAATAATGAAAATTATTTTAACTATTAAACTGGATTATTTTTTCATTTCAAAAACACATTTTCATTTGATAGCATCATAGATAGATTCTTATAGGACAGACTATAGAGGAGAGCCAGCTTTTGTCTTTACAGTACCAATATTTGTATCAATTTGGTATTTAGCTATTTTTTTCTTACAATATGTGTATTTGTTGTTGCAGGTACAAATTTTGTTATTTTTGTACAACAATTGTCTTTAGTATAGATGAATCAGTCACGTGAAAAAGCGCAGTCTCATAAGGCCGCTGTAATGTTAAGCTTTCTATATTGACTTGACCATCTACATTATCAAGTTGTCGTTTATATTAATACAAAATTCCCGTAAGTGTTTGTACTTATTGTAATAAATGAAAAATATTCATGCAAAATCGATTGAAAAGGTTTTGTGAGCTTACCTTGCGAAAAACGCAGCCGCGGCCGAAGCCTGTGCCGAGGTGCCGACGTGTCCCGTCATGGAGAACGCGAACTGCGTCTCCAGCAGCAGCCGCTGCGGCTTACGGTCCGACTGCGCAGCCCTCAAACCGCACACGCCACCCGCTTGCGTCTCGCCGTCTCCACTGTCACGGCCCGCGTCGCGTGTCTCCGCGTTGTGCTGCCGCGACACGCTCATTGCCTGTTCATCAACAAATAATAGTTTCAGTGCCAAGTGGAGTTCGAAGAGCATTAAGAAATAAATGAATTGACAACAGCTAAAAACTCAGATTCAAAAATTGTCTGGATTATACATCCAAGTTCTATTAGAGTATACTATCTTTCAGTTTCTATATGATTTTACAGTGTAGGCTATTCTGATTTTTATCATGATTTGATAATTCTGGTTTGCTGGGTTCTGGGGTGCATGAATAGGAGTATGAAATTTACAAAAGATGGTTTTTCGTTCCCGCGACTGAGCAGCCTTTCGTTTGCTACTCAAAATATGAACTTTTCAAATCCACAAATCGTACCGTAATTCTGGTCTGAATGAGCTTATCAAGAGAAAATAACTATTTCAGGAATAATCAAATAATCTTAAAGAATTGATTTTTGATTGGGATTATTACTACAGATCTGGTTTTTTAGGTTAGATGCATAATATATTTCAGAATAGAAGAATATAATAGACAGATAGAGAAGGCTAGAGAAAGATAATAACAAATAAGTGATAAAAAAGCTTATGTGTATAATCAAGATTTAGATTATCATTGATTTTAATTTGGTTGATTTGGTTGCTAAACTGATTTCCAAGATCTCCAAGTACAAGAAATGAGAGTAAAGCCCCGCACACACACAACACACACACATCGATTTTTGTTCGTACGGTATTTTGCCGTCCTATTAGATTGAATTCTACCAGATTGAAAAGATGTTTGGCAAGTTCTGTTTAATCTGATAGAGTTCATAAGGACAACAAAATATCGTACAAAAAAAATTTAAGCTACTTCAGATCATGAGTAATGAGAAATTGAGCTTTCAATCAAGATCCAAAGTCACTTGAAGGTATATTTGATTTGATTTGAAAGATGTATATCATTTGGATTATTCGAGGATAATTTTTTCATGGTTCGAGATATGAGATCTTTCTTATTCAAAGATTTGGACTGTAGGGTTATATAGATCAGAATGAAAAGAAAACGAGTAAATGATTAAAAGAGCGGTAGCTTTTTGTGTTGTTTGAGAGTTAATTGTGTAAAAATTCTAATAAGGGGTATTGTTTAAAAAGTGATTTGCTGGATAACATGAATTGTAAATCATGCTTACTGTTTGCTTGACATGAATTTATGACTTTTAAATCATGTTCACTGCTGTGATAGCGACCAAACTTTCTAGATATTAGCACAGATATAAATCTTGTGTGTGATATTAGTGAACATAACTTAATCTATAAGCCGACATGGAAGTCAAGAAATGAATCTAGTTGATTACGACAAATGAACTACACTGATGTCACAAGTGTAGTACAAATGATTTTCCAACTACAGTAATATCGCAGCAGCCCTCAACACAGCCTCCCTTCACTTAGGGCAGTGCCGTTCTAATGACCCAACCTCAACTTTACGCGGCGCGAGGGTTCTGATTGATTTCGGATGTTTTCTTTCATCAGCCGGGACCGTACAAGTTGATTCCCCCACGTCATTTTTTCTCTGCAGCGTGCGAGGGTTAACACCCCGTTGATTGCTATTGAAAATCAAAGACAGGACACGTGTGGAGTGCGAACGGTGAATGGGGAAAGCAAAATACAAACAGCGAACAATTGCTGTATTTCTCATTCATCATTCTTCCTCCCGAAAAATCTGCATCATCAAAGAGGCCGCCTATTTTCAAATCAACACCGACAATCCTGAACAATAACATGAGGTCCTTGAAACATCTTCAAAGTAAAAACTCATAAAACAACTACCCTCACTGTAGACCTAGCTACGAAAATCATTATCTTCAAGAGTTATGAATATTAAAGTGGGGACTACAAAAGAAAATAAGGAATGGTTCTAATGGAATGAAAATTAAGAAAAAAGTCGTAATATCTTCACTTTCTGCCTATTTTCATGTGCTCTTTGATCATAGAATTAATCATTCAAATTACTTTCTGCTCCTACTCCTCCTACAACAGGGTTCCGCTTTTTTGTGTGATATGAACTTCCCCCTTACTCAAAATCTCTTCTCCTTTATTTTGTTGGTAGTTAATTCTAGAAATGCCATCCCAAGCAACATCTCACAGAATAAAATATGGGAATAACTCATTATATCATATCAGAATTATAAAAAATGATCATTACTTAGGTATTGATCATTAGATTATGAACACATACTAATCTACATGTACCGTACCCAACTTTGATAAAGAAACTAGCAATATTTCTTTAATAATATCTATATTTCCAGATAATTATCATTTTCCATACATCACTGAATTCAGTCAACAAGTTTTCCTAAAGAGTTTTTCTATAAGATAGTTCTATCTCTAAATAATGTTCTATCTATTGCTATTCCAAAGCAATAACTTAAATTATCTTATTATATTAAACGAGCAATCTCTATATTTATATATCTGGTTATTTATGTTTAACGGATCTCGGAAACGGCTCTAACGATTTTCACGAAATTTGGAACATAGTAGGTTTATTATATAAAGATTTGATTGCACTAGGTCTCATTCTTTGGAAAACTCGCTGAACCATACTAAAAGGATAATTCATCCTTGGAAAACAGATGATAATTTCGTCGTCTCTCGATAACAGAAGATGCGTGTGCCTGTGTGGGAGAGAGACAGAATTATTTCCAGCTGTGTAATCATAATCAATCAGCGAGAAATTCTATATAGCAAGACAATTTAATCGACTTGATCAACATAATCTGATTTGATAATCCTCCTAAACTAGAGTATATCACAATTTTCAAAGTTGATCATTATTTGTCAGTTTCAAGTGATTAGTGAGTTTTATTTTGTTATTCAACTTGGTTTGTATATAATCTAAATTATAATTTTTTTGTTTTCAAATGTTTGAACAGAAAATTGAACCTGAATTCAAGTGTTTGGAACACAACCCACTTTCTGGACTATTTATAGTGTATAAAATTCGGGAAAGAAACAGTTTTGGGCTGAGCCTGTTAGTACTTCCCTATAAAGTACTAATCATTTAGTTAGTACTAATCATTTTAAAGAATTGTGTTCGGTTTATCAAAAGTCAATAAATAAATAACGAGTGAAGCTCGGTGCCCCGATATTGATCTTATTATTCTGAGAGTCGGGAATTTGTAATCGGAATTAAATGACTGTAATTTTTCAAATGACTGCAAAATGTATGAGTTGCTGCTGAGTATCAGCCTGATTTAGAGAAATTCTCATCTTCTGTAACTAAATGATTGAAATAACTAAAGCTTAAGGTAAAATAAAAGTGCTTGCATTAATAACTTAGGCTTCTGAATAACGATCCATATCGCAGTATATGTTACAATATAATTCAAATTACATCTAGTAGTTTCCAATTTTCCAATAGTATCACAATCATCCATAATAAGTTCCATTTCTATTTATTTTATCCATTTTATGATCAACAGCCAGTACTACAATCCGAATTAATAAACTCAATTCATCATTGGAACGTCAATGAGTTGAAGAGACTTTAATGGGGAGTTTCAGTAATAATTGGAAAGAAAATAAAGATGAAGACTATGGAATTCAGAGGAGGAGCCTTTGATGTTTGGCAAGATGGCTTTAGTGGAATGTATACTAGATTAAGAGTGCGTGCGTTGATGAATATCTGGAGTCAATGTACTGCTTGCCTTTTGGAATTGCAATTAGAGAACTTGGGATAAAGAATATGTCTGATATCATTAAAAGAATTTGAATGCTTCATTAAGCTTACTGAACAAAGAATTCTTTTCATTTGGAAATTGGCTTACCAAAAATTGAAACATTCACTTACTCGCCATCAATGAGCAGAGTAAGCACAGAAGGTCGATTAACTTTAAAAATTCGAAAAAGTAGAATGGATATTATTCAAGTAAGCAGGAAAATAAGGGTTGATAATCTCTCATATTGAATGAATCATTCACGTATTCACTCTACTAATAATTATTATTAATCCTCTGCATTCGTATAATAATAATGATAGAAAAATATATATTTTAAAGCTTACCTTTGAATACAAGCGAGGATTGATCCATGGTGAAGGAATGTCATCATATTGTTGTCTGCAAAAACAGAAACATCCAATTTAAAATTCTCTTGTGAGGAAAACAGATGGCTATTGATAAGAGATTTTGTTATGTGAGGAGTAAATTTAAATGAGTAGAAATTATTATATTCGATCAACAACAGAGACGAGTTCGATAAACACTTATACACTTGGAACGCGCAGCACAATATAAATATGATTTGCAATATATCAAGTCACTATATTCGTTCCGTAGCTTGCTACTAGCTGCTTCAGAATTCATGAAAATAAAATTCAGGAAAATATAAAATGGAGAGAGAAAAAATAAATAGTATTCTGAATTCTATTTTCAGTTTGAGAATCAATAAATAAACACATATCAATCAATGGAATCCTACTATTTTCTGAAACCATATACTACGGTACCAGTACCCGTGCCCCGCAATACAGTCAAACTCAAAGGATAGCCGAGCCGACTTACTAGCCTAACACACACATCGATTTATGGCCGTGCGATTTTTTCCCGCGTCCTTATAAATTCTATTAGATTTAACATAATTTGGCAAAGGCAAACAGATGATGTGTTCATGTGGTTGTCAAGTTCCTTTTAATTTTGTAGATTTCTTTTCTTTTTTCTAGATTCTTTTTATATTTCTTTTCTTAACTTCTTGCCTTTCATAAGTACGGCAAAAATTCGTACGTCCAAGAATCGATTTGTAAGCAACTGGCGTTGCACGGAGGGTCAAGCAATTTTATGTTGTCTAGCTCAACCATGACTGAAGGTGATGCCTTGAGTTTTGAAGAAATAGAACATCTCCAGTACAAAAATACAACATTTTGTGCTTTTATTTCATCACAGAAAAGCTCTAAAACGTCTCAGAGTGTTATTGAAAGTGAAATATATTTATTGCAAGTTTATTATGCAGCTTGTTTATGGCTCCAAAACTTGAGGAGTCTGTTAGTGCTTCCTGGTCGCGGGTTCGAATTCCATCGATAGGCATGGACGTTTGATCATCCGATCAAGTCACCCTCGCATTTCTCAATACTCAAGCATAAGAAAAAAGCTTCTGATGGCATCATCCGCAATAGAAAATGAAAAACTAAAAAAACGTTTCAACTAAAAGACCTATTTTTAAGACCTTGACGACCATCTGAGGGGATAACAGTGCCGGGTATTTTAAAGTGATTTACTTGGTCGCAACATTTCCAATGGATGCTGTTTTAACTCGACTAGGGCAACGGAGAGTGGATTGCGGTTTGCCTTCCGACTTGTCACAGAGTTTTGTGCCTCACAAATAGCACTCAACTGGCTACATATACATATAAATAGATTATGTATATAATTCCACGCGTACGAACATCACCCTCTATGCACTTCCTGCTGAGAAATGTGTGGTTCTCTCATGTATATACATTTCTCATCTATACAGATATAATAGAAATGCATGTGTTTCTAGTGTTTTTAGTGACAGTGAGGCGTACTCTCCATGTAATTATTTAACGGCAGCCGACACTTGGAAATGTTTAAGGTTAATAGACTCATTCATCCACAGTCGAGATTCATTTGTAATAAGCACATCCGTTTCGTTCCGGCTCCTCCCACCCCCACGCCCCACCCTACAACTGACGACTAGACAATAATTTCTCTCAATAAACGTTTCTAATTAGAAAAAATATGACGAGATTTATTGTTATGAAGTTCTTATTTTGGCTGCGAGAAACAAATTGAAATTTAGTGGCAAGTAGGTGGGTCATTGGGATATGTTGGTCTGTTACGAGGGTAGTTGAAGTTATGAGATGATTAAATATATCTTCAGATTATAGTTCAGTTGATAGATATCTACAAAATGATATTAATATCATTTTCCTTTATGTCACAGTATTCCAATAATGTGAATACTATAATAATTCTTGAGAGAATATTGATTCAGTTCATCACTTAGAATGTTGAATATCTTTAAACATTTTTCAAAAGTTACAAGAAGAATGATAAAGTAGTGCAGTATAGTAGCTAGTTATATACTGTGTGTATTGGGAATGCATCATAATACGATATATTTTTATTATCTACGAGAATGAAAGCCATAGTCTTGATTAATCAGAGTATGACTTATCCTTATTCTCAACAGATGGAGAATATATATTATTTCTTTCTAGAATTCCTATGTTGAAAAGTGGGAATGAATACTTGAAAATATCATAGGCCATTCCACAAAATGGTTACATGTTCAATTTGACATATTCCCGTACTTGTACTCGAAACATTTATCAATCCTTCGAGAGAAGTTCTTTAAGAGAGATCTTTCCTGATGTTCTACATAGCAGTAATACTTAATGTCACTCTCTATATCATGCACTTGAGTTCATATGTTATATTGGGTTGAGGATTTTCCACTAGAAATTTTCACATTAATTTTCACCTGCAGATGAGGATCTTTCACTAACTTATCTTCCACCTCATATATTCCATTGCAATAACAGAGTCAAGAAGCCTGAGCTTTCTGTTGCACAGCCATATTTATGATCATTATGATCGCATAAATATTTGACCAACTTTTATCAACGATTTTTCGAACAAAAATCGATGTGTGTGTAGCTAGCCTGACAGTGGGCCTCCTAACGTTGGCCGAGTTTACTTCATCAAGAAAACTTGAATGAACTTTCCAGTGGAATGACTGAGATGACATCAGCGACATCTGTCGAGATGCTGCAGAACTAACACGCAACCCTTATCCACATGACGTCACTTCGCATCCCTCTGCTAGATAGCAGCTCTGTCACATTGTAGGGGGAAATTCAATGAGTCTGAGATTGATTTATCTTTAGGAAATTTTTGCTCAGCACTTGATCATTTTCTCAAGAGCAGGAATGGAGTCACGTATGATGAAAAAGAGCTCAATGAGCTACTGAAGTTTTCGTACAGGCATGTAACACATGAATTTTAAGAGCAGTCTTCACGTATTTCATTGAGCATCAACAAATAAATAAGTCATTCTATTATTTTATATTCTATCGAGTGTTTTCAGGATTATTTATTCATTCATTCGTATTATTATTGTTATTCATGGCGCTTAGTTGTGCATATGTGAGTTCAAAAACTGTATGAGTATGTCTATCTCAAAAATGTGTGATATGTGTATGTCTTCTCAAAAACTGAAAAATTGACTATAATCACCCCTGCCTAAAAACCCTCCTTCTTTCACTTTTCTGTCACATCTTTACCCTTGCTGTTATACCTTACCTGACTATTACATGGGTTACCATAGTTGGCAAGCTTTTTCCCTCCAATTTTCCAGCACACTAATTCATTTTCAAACTATTCGTCTTGTTTTTATTTTGTTATATTCATTGTAACTGTTATCGTGATTGTTTCATTATATTTTTTACATTGTATTCTTTGTGAGCTCTGAATAAAAATTGGTTAATTGATTATGAATTGAAAGCAAAGGAGTGATATTTTTAATGTCAATTCTCATATTGATATAATATATCATTTCATACATGTAATCGAAAAACTTCATTGAATCCACCTATACTGATCCGACCTTTTTCAAATCTATACTCTGAATAAAACAAATTAACGTAAATATCAAAATTATTAAGTTGGTTCAACTGTTTGACATTTTGATAGTGAGCTTGCTAAAAATGACAGATAAATCTGGAGATTATAGAAAATTAGTCTTTTTAACGAATCTCATAATATACAAATCCTAGTATTAAATTAAAATCATCAGTCTGAAATAATAATAATCCTAGTATTGGCCGACGGTGCCATTGATTTGGTTCCATGTATAGCAATTTATTCACTTATCTTCAGTGCGAAGAATGTAAGGATACTTCACATCAGTAGTGAAGATAATCCTCCTATTTTTGTGCGTAAAAAACACCTACCCATATGGGATCACCAACCTTTGTTCTGCTTCAAACCGCATGTAAATTGACTCAATTAAACAGTCAGTCATTATTTTCTCAAAGTCAGTAATATGAAAGGGCAGTAATCTCTAGAGCAGTAATATAAGGACAGTATCTCAATAATCTAGTATATTATTGGTGGAACGAATTGGTTGATCAACAATTTATTCATGGTTCAACTTATCGAGCTAATAATGCACTGTATTAGATCAGTATGTGATGTGTGGGAGTAGAAAATCGATAGTATCTAGAAGATTATGGACACTCAACAATTCGCTTCGAGCAACAATTCATGCCGCAAATAATCACTTTTTGACAGGACGTGGTTCTGGCGGAAGCTGAGTGAAGGTCTGCTTTACCAAGGAAGACTCAAGGAAGGAATACTCAAGACTAAACGTGAGTTTCTGGTCGTGTCTAAATTTGCACGCATCTTTCCACCATATATTCACGCCCATCAAACGCCTTATAAATAGACGGCTCGTAAATATGGGTGGCCTGCTGGCTTTCATTCCAATGCCCATTATAGGCCGCCAACAATATTCTACGTTTTTTCTCCTCTTCCACTCTCCTTCTCCATCGTTTTTCTCCTCTTCCCACTCCTCACCACCACCCGTTTCTTAAATGAACTTAACAACAGACGCGAGTTCCGTAACATCGTTCAAATTTTAAAAGCAAACTTGTTCGAAGGCAATAGAATTTCACGGAGCGTCAATTTTCGAATTACTTTATCAACAGCTGAAAGTCTGCGGCACACGTTTTGCAAATAAACTGAGCTATAAATTTTCGGGGACCATCATTGGATGGTTTGAGAAACAATATTTCAAACTTTCGATTCATCAGTTGATAAACTCTATAGATCTAGAGCTGAAGAAATAGTTTTGAACTGATGAGCCTGTTGTTCCCTCCTCAATCATGTTCATGGATATTTGTGTATGATTCTATGTATAAATAAGATCTTTGGAGCAAATTAGTATAGAGATTATAAACTTACTATATTTTCTATTCAATTCAATACAAACACACAATAAATGTCAAATACAGAAACAATACAATCAAAATACAAATTTCAATAGAAAATACAAAAAAGAACAGGTGGGCTGAATAAAATGAAATGAGGAGAAATATCTAGCCAACTATGGCTTCTCATGCAATACGCTGATAGAGGGTATAAAAGTAAGGAATGAAGGGTGAAGAGGAGTGAAAAAGGAAAAATAGGAAGAAAAAAAGACAAGCGAAATTTGTAAGCGAGTTCACTTATATAAGAAATATAGATAGATTGATAGATAAAGAATTTATTGATACTCATAACAAAAAGCACAATTATAAGAAACTAGCCGTCAGGCTCTCTTCGCTCGCCATATCCGTCTAGCCAGGGGGCTCCGCCCCCTGGACCCCCGACTGGATCGTCCAAGAATGAGATCAGAAGGCTCGCTTCGCTCGCCTGCATTTTTCATTTGGGCATTTTTATCATAATGTTAGGACAATCCAGTCGGGGGTCCAGACTAAACGGCTGGCTAAACGGATATGGCGAGCGAAGCGAGCCTCACTGCTAGTAATATAACATTCCCAGGATTGAAGAAGCAGTGCCCAATCAATTTCTCCGCGATAAATGCATTTAAATCTTCAACTTGGTGCCAACCTAACAAAGTCAACTCAACTTAATGCCAACCTTACAAAATTATTAATTTAGTTGCCAGTTAACAACTGTTTCGAAGAGGTACTCTATCTAGATTATAGTTCTATAGTAACATATGATATATTATGATATGGAAATTTCAATTATAATTAAGAGATTGGGAGAAGAAGAATATACATGCTAAAAGACGAACTTTAAACCCTTAAAAACAACCCTTAGAGTTGAAATATTGCCAAAAGATTTCTTAGTGCGCCTCTAAAGGGCCAACTTAACATACCTACCAAATTTGAACGTTTTTGGTCCGGTAGATTTTTAGTTATGCGAGTGAGTGAGTCAGTCAGTCAGTGAGTGAGTGAGTGCCATTTCGCTTTTATATATATAGATATAGCTGAAGGAATGTCATTGCAGTCAATATTATGAGCGAAAATCTTGAACCTCATATATCGATATTGAAGAAAAAGTGAGATTACATTAGAAAGTGTATTACCATGTATTATTTGAAGATGGCGATAGAGTCTCGTTCAATTTCAATGAATAATGAATAAATTAATGACAAAATGAATGAACAAAAGAATAATATTCACCTATGATGAGCCTGCTGCTGCTGAGCCCGATAGTACTGTTGATGATGAATGGAGGCG
Source organism: Nilaparvata lugens (assembly GCF_014356525.2). NCBI lineage: Eukaryota > Metazoa > Arthropoda > Insecta > Hemiptera > Delphacidae > Nilaparvata > Nilaparvata lugens. The sequence continues at coordinate 18,110,357 of NC_052508.1, forward strand.
GTGGTCTGCGGGGGCAGCAAATGTTGTTTGGCAGGTGACTGGTTGTTGTTGTTGCTGTTGACGATGCTGCTGTTGTTGTTGTTGTTGTTGGGGGCGGTTGGGTGCTTGTTGTGCGAAGGCGGGACGCGCGGAGGCGGCACTGGTATGGGGGTTGCGCGACGTCTTTCCCTTACCGCCCCATCGGGGGCGGACTGTTGGTAATGGCGGTAGCTCATCTTGGGAAGCGGACGTTCACTCTGGAAAAGAGAAAAACTTTAATTCAATCACAATTATCTACAAGAGACAGTCCCAATTATAAATTAAAGTCCAAAAAAATTTAATTTAGTCCCAATTATCCACAAGAGACAGTTCAGTACAGAACTGTCAACAGTTCATAATTGTCAGAATATAACTATAACCATAAAGAAAAGATAGCAGAATTATTTATTTTCTCTATGATATAACCTTGTCAACCATAAAACAGTTTAATCTTGTTATAAAGTAGCTGGATACACGTTAAGGTGAAATAAAAGTGATATTGTCAGTTTTACATAATTTCTTTAAGCCAAACATGAATTTCAATGAACTTGAGAAGAAAAATTCGAAGAATTGAAGAAAAATAAAGCGATACAGTATATTGAAGCAACATAATATCAATTACACTAAACATTAATATATTGCGAAAAAATCTGTGAATGAGGAGAATTTGGAAAATGAAGAAAATATATTTGATTCTCACTACAAATGAAGCGAATCCTATGCTACACCCTGCAGACAGAGTTCATATGGGTTCAACCTAATCGTTTAAAATCGTTAGGCAAGAAGTATGTTCAAACTCGACAGAGGGGGAGTTGAATCCCGGAGGATTGGAGATAAAGCCGTGATTGTGACGGGGAAGGCCATCAATGGAGGATATAAAGCATCAGTTTATTCGCTTTGAGGGGTGAGCTACGTCATCAGCTGATGGCCTGTGTCGATCATGCCATTTAAATGCCGCACTGACGTCACTGATGCACTCACTATCACTGTCAGTGATGGGTCATAGTCGAAGCCACTTGAATGTGACAGTCACGGCCCCCGTTGTGAAAGGCAGTTAGTTTCATCCCCTAAATGCCGGATGATGGACAGGAGATATGTGGACGATGATCAAATCAAAGCCGACTGGAATGGTGTGTTGATATCGATCTTACATAAACATATACAAATGGAAGGGTCTGGTTTGAAACTATTGTTTTCAACTAGGTACTCTACCAAGAACTACATTTTGTTTGGTTAAGAAGAGATGACAGATGACATCTCTATAATGTACATCGTTTGGAGTGATAAGTTTCGGAATACGATGTGTTACATCAAAAGATGAAATTGATAGAATCAAAATATTCATTTATTTGTACATAGAAAGATACACAAAGTTGAGTAAGAAAGGATCAACAGGTTCACCTCAAACGGTACCTTTTCCAAATTTGATTAAGGCCCGATTTTACCAAAACGAAAACTTGGTTTGAACGACAGCTGATTCTTACCCAACAGAAATCCTATTACAGAACCAATATGAAATCACCTGATCGCAACCTAACCAGCCGCCGTTCAAACCAAGTTCTAGTTTTTAGAGAAATCAGACCTGGGAATTATGTTTCATTAACAAACTAATAAAATGGATAATATCGGGGCACCGAGCTTCGCTCGTTATTTATTTATTAATTGACTTTTGATAAACCGAACACAATTCTTTAAAATGATTGGGGAGGTACTAACAGGCACAGCCCAAAACTGTTTCTTTCCCAAATTTTGGTTTATACACTATAAATAGTCCAGAAAGTAGGTTATGCTCCATACAATATTGAATTCAGGTTCAATTTTCTGTTCAAACATTTGAAAACAAAAAAATTATAATTTAGATTATATTCAAACCAAATTGAATGACAAAATAACACTCACTAATCACTGTAAATTGTCAAATAATGATCAACTTTGAAAATTATGATATACTCTAGTCTAGGAGGATTATCATGCCATGTCAACAAATCAGATTATTTTGATCAAATCGATTAAATTGTCTAGCTAGATAAAATTTCTCGCTGATTGATTATGATTACACAGCTGGAAATAAGTCTCTATCCCACACAGGCACACGCATCTTCTGTTATCGAGAGACGACGAAATTATCATCTGTTTTCCAAGGATGAATTATCCTTTTAATGTCGTTCAGCGAGTTTTCCAAAGAATGAGACCTAGTGCAATCGAATCTTTATATAATAAACCTACTATGTTCCAAATTTTGTGAAAATCGTTAGAGCCGTTTTCGAGATCCGTAAAGCATTCATAACCAGATTTATAAAAATAGCCAGATATAAAAATAACCAGATATATATAAATACAGAAATTGCTCGCTCAATATAATGGGATAATGGATTAACGGATACATTGATAATGTGATTAGGTAAGATTTTTAGCTGAGGCTTAGGTAAGATTTTTAGCTAGATTCCCACATACAGTATCAGTGGTAGTGGCCGGCACAGAGAAAATATAATTACTACAAGTTCTGATTGACTACTCCCACTCATCACGGTTGAGCGAGTATGATTAGTATCATTAGAACTTATGGGAATAATATTCTCACTGTACAGGTTACTTTCACTGCACAGATAGGTGGGAAGCCAGCTAGAATCGCATACAACAGAGGCAGTAAACAGTGAAAATATAATTACCATACATTCGAATGGGATTATTCATATTCGCAGAATGGGGAAGGCCCAATAAGAACTCATGAGAATTTTATTTTTTATGTTAACTGTGACTGTTGTGTGCGAATCTAGCTTTATGCTGTAATCAACTACTCAAGTAATCACTATTTAATAGTAGAAAGCAAAATTTTCTTATAGTAACAGATTCCTAATAATCTGTGCTTATTTCAAGAAAGGAATAGCCCCAAAAGTGGCCTTTCTTGGGAAGCAATAAATGCTTTTCATCCCTACCACTATTTTTACCAAGGAAACTGAAATCAAAGAGTGCGGGTATTGATGTTTCCCACAAAAATCATCTTCTGTATGAGTATCACTATATAATAATTTCTAACGGTTTTGAATAATATACAATGTCACCAACTTTAAAATATCTCCACAACCACAAGTTTCGAGTAGCTGAGTTCGTAATTTGATATCTTTATGAAGATATCGGGAAGGAGGAAAAATGATCCAGGAAAGAGGCATGAGAATGAAATCTTCGATTCGGAAGACAAACACGATATTTGTGTTGGATGCATTCTGTGGTTTCGTGAGACCCAGAGGAACATCTTATTAGTGAAACACGATACTCTAATTCAAATGTTACTTTACAACATGCAATTATCACGGACAACATGATTTGATCGCATGATACACTTATTTTGCTACTTTTTTCTCATTCCAATATGAGAGAAATAGTAGATTCATATGCTTCTTCTCTATTTCCACACTCAATTAAACCATTCGAGATTGGCAAATATATTTTATTTCTCTCAATAGCTGCTATCTGAAACTATTTTCTAAAGATGTGGTCATTCGTAAGAACTTGTAAGAGATGTGTGACGGCATTGAATTCATAAATATGATTTCAAGGGTAATCTATTATTATTCATTTTTTCTACTTTCGAAACTAGATTAATGAGAATGTATTACTCAATCTGCCGACACTTCAAGATACCATCATTATTATTTTGGTTCACATCTTCATTTTACTTTCAACAATATTATGTTCGTAATAGCCTTATAAGTTAAGGCATAGAGAAAAGATTATATCCATGGCATGGGTTATTCATGTCAAAATATCCAAATTTCAAGCCGATTACTGTCGACTACTGTCTATTATTACTGTTTTGGCCGGGTGAGAGTGTGAGAACGGCAAAGTATGAGACTACCAGCATCACATAACATCACGAAAAAGCACTGTTAGGACTATCTGCTTGAGTTGATAATGACATTTGCAACATAAACGCCAAGACCATGGAATATTTTCTATGGTTTACAGTTGCTCAATCATGAATTGCCTTTTAGCCCAGCATAATATAGTCTACGAGTAAATGAACCCAGTCAGTTCATGGTGGAAAAAAGTTGATGAAGATAAATTGAGTCAGCTCATTGTAATTTGAATATTATATTATCATCTGTACACCTGTGAAATGCGGTTAGGTCAGGTTAGGTTGTGACGGTGGACGGACGCACAGTAATTTAGTTAGCCCTCCAAACGTTTCTATTCTATTTCCTTCTTTTTTCTCACTTTCTTTCTCGCCCTTCGTCGAGCAATTCACTCTCATTTCCCCCCTCGGACACGTCCGCGTTGACTGGCCCTTTTTCAATGATCGATAAGGTCATAAATCAAGGCAGCCCTTGGCATTCACAATTACCAATTCAAAAGCTAACCTACTAGACGGAGGCATTCTACCATGCAGAGCAGGCAAGGAGAGGGGTCCAAGAAAGAAGGAAGAAAGAAAGTGTAAGAAACCAATGATGGACTGAAAGAGAAAAAACGAAGGAGATGGTACAAGAGGGACCAAGGAAGAAGAGACCGTGAAGGAAGAGTGACTGACAGAGAGAAAAATGAAGGAGATGGTACAAGAGGGTCCAAGGAAGAAAGAGACCGTGAAGAAAGAGAGACTGACAGAGAAAAATCAAGGGCATGTCCAAGACGGTCCAAGGAAGACTAGACCAAATAGAAGAGGAATATACTGACAGGAAGAAAAATCAAGGGGGTGGTTGAAGAGGACAGCAGTTGAAAGATTGCTGGATGATTGGAAATGTTGAGGGAATGCAAGTTGATAGTGTTGATGATGACTCAGTCGCTGACTTTGGAAGTGTGCGTGCGTGTAGCTTATATTGATACACTCCATGGTTGTGTTAGTAGATTCACAAGTGCATTTATACCCGAATGCCTCAACACTATGAGATCGGCGGTGTCACAAGACCCCACAAACTCACTTCGATGCTGGAAGTACATTCTTTCAACCGACTCACTCGACTTTCCTTCCCATCATTCACAAACACCCTTTCCCTCTCATTCGTATAAGGATGCCTTCACATCCCTCCCATTTTAACCCTTTTTTATAGGCTATAAAGGATGAATGGATCCTCAACAGGCTTACATTCTGTACATTTGTAATTAATGGATAGAAATGACCTTGCCAGAAGTCACACCCAAAACAATTTCTAGTTTCTGTTGAACATGATGAACAATCAATGAAATGCATAACATCGCATGAATACTTTACAGTATGATACATTTTACAGTATTTACATATTGATATACTACGTGGCAGTGTTTGTAGTTCCACAAGTGCATTTTCAATACATAACATCGCATGAATACTTTACAGTATGCATTATTACTCTGCGATACCGAATTCAGTCTGGTTTAAGATGGTACCTCATATAGTTAATTGCCTGAGACTGTAATCAGCATAGAAATAGCCTTTGGTTGTATACAACAACGTATTCACTCCTCTACTTGTATCGTTTATGGAGAGAATTATGATAGTCTGTATGATTGGTAACATTCTTACTAGAGTTGTATCAAATTTTCAAAGAACTATTCTGAAGTTTTTTGGTACAAGCTGATAATCATTATCAGATAACTATAGGTTAGTCTTGAGAATAAAGACAACAGGTGAGTTGTACGATTCTTATAAGGGGCTTGTTGTAATGGAATGAAGCTTGAGATTAACTTATTACGATAAACATTCGTTTGTAAAAGTTTATAAATGTTTGACAGCGATACTGCAAACTAGAGTAATTGGCATTGTCTCTCTTGAAATTAATCAAGTATACCAACGTGGACTGAGTGCTCAAGAAGGGGCTCACAAGACACGAATTTGAATTTCCCCACTGAAAAATATCAACTAAAATTTCCATATTTATTCGATAAATCACATTCAGGAAACATGAAGGAGAAAGAAACTAATATAATAAATCGGAGTCCTCAATCAACATGGAAATTGCCAAAAATGTTGATCGAACTGTAATTATCATGTGATTGGATAGATTGTTGATTTCCTCCGACACATAATCTATGCATAGAATGTGAGTGATTCTTCGATATCCTATGCAATGAGGCAAGCACAAATCAACCATCATATTAATAGTTGGCTGAATAAAGTCATTTTAATGAGAAACAAGGCCCATCTTTTTCCGTAATAAAAAATAGGAAACTGAGCAATTTGATTTCATCCACTCTGAATCTAGGGGCAAATAGAGCAATAATCTCAACGAGATTATAATAAAAGTAGTATATATTACACATAAATTATTGAAGAAATAGATACATCAAGTTGTAAACGAGGACTAATGATTAGTTAGCTTGAAGCAAATGGATTGCAACCGGTTCAATTTAATAGTCCAGCTTGATTGCCACCTTCACTATCTTGAATTGAGATTCACTTTAAACTGTCAGAATTCCTCATCGATAACGTAAATGCTTCCCATTGACCCAATACTGATAATTTCATGTGGTTGGAATCTTGGAAACGCATAGAAAAAGTAATGTTAAATACACGTTTGCCATCAATCAAGTTCCCAAGCAGTAATTTGAATTTGAATTTGAGTAATGAGTGTCACTGCGGAGTTCACTTTCTGTTCATTTACCCTAGGCTAGAACGAAGAAGAACGAAGCCGCTAGCATTGCATTAAGAGTGATTACCTAACCATTTATAAGATTGTCTATCGATTTAGATTTGCAATTTATAAAATAATGAGATTTATTATTTTTGTCCAACTGGTAGGAAAGTATTGAAAATTCACATTTTTTCGTAAATAAAAGTCAAGAACTGAATAACTTCATTTGATATAATGTCATTTCATTTGGTATACTTTGATTCTCAGATTATATTAAAGCGAGTTATACCATAGATAAAGGAGCTATATTTCTTGTCTCTGGTTATACATTGGAATTGAATTGAATTGAATAATTGGCTTTATCAATGGCGGAGTTAAGACTCTAGGTCCTTTCTACCAAACAACCCTTTACACGTAGACCCTCTAGACGTAGAGATTGGAACATTGATTGAGAAAGGACTATTCCTAGTGCAAAAATTCTTGCTTAATTTAAATGTATAATTATTATACCACAGACCACAGTCCACAAACAAGAATAATATTAGGCAATAGACAAGAGAATATTAAAATAGTTGTCTGTGATTAAGTGATTATACGATAACGCACGTTACGAAAAGTTCAGATTTCCAAAATTTCTCAATGACAGCCAGTCCTAATATCTTGCCAACAAACAATATATATCAAGTAAGGATTTCAAGTCTATTAGTATCAAGTATTCACATAAATTTAGAAATTGATTAAAATTTAATCTAATACTTTATCGAGAACATACTAGTTCGCTATTACAAAACAATGGAGCGTACCACTACTATTTATGTAATATGTTTTAGTTACAATTTTAATGAATTGATCCCGTTCAAAATTTAGATCACATACTTAGATCGCAGATGAACAGCGAATAATCATGATGCTTTTGTAAAAAAAATAAAAATTCCTTTCACATCCATTTACTCTCTCAACATTTCTCATCAAGTAAAGTGAGACTATTATCTGGTTACTTTTACTTATCACGAAACACCCATCAACTCATTCACATTTCTAATCAAATAAAGTGATACTACTACCTGCTTATTTCAGCTCAACACGTTCGCGCGTTTCTGAAATTTCAAAGCCGCTTTCTGAACAATCAAAGGAGAAGGTAGCAGCCCGGAGACAAAAAGCAGGCGCAATCGTTGAATTTCTTTTTTCTCTCATTCGTTTTCATTTGGATGAAAGAGGAGCAAAAGAAAAACAAACACGTCAGTCTGACTTGACTGGGGATGGACGGGCGCTTGTTTTCCAAGTTAAAAAAGAACGTGTTGTGAGTAAACAAAACGGGAGAGAGAGATGGTGAGCATGGCGCGAAAGGGAACTGAGAAGGAGGGGAAGTAGTGTAGAGGATAGTCAACGGTTGGCTTTTAATTGATGGAAGGAACAGGTGGAGAAAGAGAGAGAAGAGTGGGGGTGAGTGAGAAAAGTGTGAGATGACTATGGGAAAGAGAGATATATATAATGTGAGACAGAATGAGAGAGAGAGAGTGAGAGAGAGAGTGAGTTTGACTGTGAGGGAGCCGATTGGAAAGAGCTTGAAGATTCGACGGTTCAGGTTCGGTAATGTATAGTGATGGTGCTATTAGAAAACACACATAGACCTCAAGACTAGGCACGCTGTAGCACAAAACTACAACTTATCATAGGTATACTGTACTGCACATTACTGAACATATATTTATGGTTCTTCCATGTAGCAGAGGTAAACATAGTAAAAGATGGGGCATCAGTTTGAACACGTGTGTTGTGCTGGTGTTGGCTGCTGGCTGCAACAACGGAAATAAAGAGACTCCTGAGAACTCGAACGAATCTCAGACCAAACGACCAGCAACAAATAATGCAGCAATGCATCGCGTCTGCTGTGCAGTCAACCTGTTTGGTGCTGGCACAAAGTAAAAGGATTTTCCTTCTCTGTGGTGCTAAAGTCTTTCAAGGGAATGCAGATCTTCAGATGATAGTGCGAATAGTTGAATTCTTGTTTAAACCTCGAACTGAATCATGGAACATGGAATAGATTTCACTGTATCAACTAAAATAATACAGGAAGACATAATTCCCATGAAGACCTTCAATTTCATCCATATGAATTGGCTGTTGTTCAAGAATTGACTGAACGCGATTTTGTTGCCCGTCAAAATGCATGTCATATGCTGATTGACAACCTGCCTGAAGACGCGGTCATTTTTTTCAGTGACGAGGCTCATTTCCAAATGCATTACCTCAATGCGATTTTTTATGAGGTTATTTGAAATCCCTGGTTTATGTCTGTCGACCACGAACCATAGCACACCTCAAGAACAAAATTTCGCGACGCTATTGCCAACATACCGATTGATACCTACTACAAAAAGAGTAAATACAATACAAATCTTAAAAATCGACTTCATCATTGTATGCGCAATGGGGGTCGCTTTTGATCTGATGTAATTTCCAAGACTGTATTAAAAAAATTGAGATATTGTATTTTATTATAAAAAAAATATTGAAACAATAACTAAAGTACTTTTGTTTTTATTGACCTTCCAAATAAGTAAGTTTCTCTGGTGCATCTTGTAGATTCTCCACTGAAATAATACATTCCAAATTATTTATTCGACTGTAGCATATTATGATATATAAATATACAGTGATTGATGAAATGTTAAAAGAGGCAAAAGAGTAAAGAGATGTTGCTTGGAAAAATAGTCAACCATCAGAATGATGTGAAGAATGAATGGCCGAAATTTACATTGCTTAAATCTGACTTTCCAATATCAAAAAAAGGCATCAGGAATAGAAAAACTGAAAAATCTATCTACAGAGAATGCAGCAAAAATGGAGAGTTCCACATTAGAGACGTGAAGTTGGAATAATAATGATTGGAAACAATTATTAGAGATTTAAATTTAAAATAATTTTATGAGCAAAGGGAACATTTTGGGTGAGATTAATGGTTGTGAAATATGATACTTGAATCAAATAATAATGTGGGTCTCTCGAAAATTTGAATAGATAAAATCCAATTCAATTTAACTTCCCACGAAAAAATACAACTATATTTTTATAATATCATTATTCAAAACTATACATTAATAAATTGTATGAAAGATGTAATTATTAGAGTATATTATATAATTGTTATCATGGCAAATGTATTGTCTTTTCTAATGAGACGAATCTAAAATATAATATCAAATATGATACAATGTTCTTAAAATACACTAATATCGATTTCGATTGGTAAACAAAGAAGTAAAGACTGTTTCTGTTGATCTAGATTTTGAAGCTTCGTAAATCACATTAGAATATTCAGTATTGAGCAAGCGATGAGATTGGTGGATCGTATGAATGACCTTTAGAGGTGAATGTCTGCCATTGGCTACTTCCACTCCCATAAGCCACTCCCACAATGAATGATTCATACAAACGTCACAGCGATGGTGGTTCATAGACCAAATATAGTCATAATTATCAAGTTTTAATGAATCGCTCTTTATGGGAGTAGTTTGTCTGGATCAGTGACAGATTACCTTGCTAGGTAATTCAACACAATTTAATCCATCCATCAATCATAGGCAAATTCATTCAGCAACTCTTTACTTTGGTTCTAGTTTACCAGAGATTGATAATGGTGAGACAAAGGGAACTGATACCTCGACATTCTACTGAATTTGTGGCTAAAACGGCTCTGAATAGTTTTATTCAGAGGTATCTTTTAGATATGGCTTCAAACTGCTGAAAATTATGAAATGCTGAATAATACTAATTATTGTGAAAAATCTAGAAGGAAAATAGTAATACAGGTTTCGTGATGCATTCAATTAATATTTATCTAAGGGAGTCATATTCAAATTTCCGTGTTCCAAATTATCACAGTTTTCTTGAAATTTAAGCCACAAAACTAAAAATCTGAAACACATATTTATGCTACAATTAGAGAAATATATAAACACATCCAGTCCTATCCTCTTTTATTATACAGATGGATGGATGACTACAGTACTATCGAGATATAAACTTCTCTACTACACAAAAAGTATTGTCTTCTCCGTTCTCCGATACTCTTCTCATTTTTATTTTGCACTCAAGATTCCGTATATATGACTTATTTCCTCCATCTAATGGTCGACTTTTCATCTGAGCATATCAAGTAGTTATCGAAATGTGTCTCTCCATTGGTAGCTGATGTATTGCTGGCCATCTACCCGGCGGTTCTGTCAATGACCTAGCATGAAACGCACCAACCTATTAGTATTGCGTGTCCGCCGAAAATACGCCCGACCAGTGTGTGAATCACAATTTCACAATCGAACTATAGTCTGGAGTCCTCTAAAAACAACACAGCATCACGAAATTCCTAAAAGCTCCACTTTGGTCCATTTGCAAACACAATATTACTCTTCCACTACAATTTCAATTACAATTACAGTGAGGAGAATTTATACTACATTATACCAGAGAAAACTTCTATAATTATCAATTATTAATTGTATTCTGTGATTATACTATTAAAAGTACAATAATACTGTATAATACTGTATAATACAAATTATGATGTTAGTGCATCCACCTGTATATGATGAAGCTTCATGCTGATACATTAATATTTTTTGAATTACATGGCTTAATAATATTGTCGGTAGTGGACAAAACTTACAGAGCTTCAACTGTCAATGGAATTTAAAAGAGCAGTAAAAATATCCTTCTATTACTCATTTTATAAGCTGAATCAGTGAATCTTGGTTTTGAAGTCTGGCTATCGTGAAACAGCAGTGAGAATTGTATTCTTCGATTGCTGAGAACAGAACTACACAACAGGATACAGGTACCACCCACAAAACTCCCAAATTGTCATCTCTAAAAGCCCCTTGATACGCGGTCCTGAATTCAAACAGGTAAAAGGCTTTCAAGTCTCCACTGTTGAATGTTCCCACAAAAAGCAAACAAAAGATTTGTGGTTGCTAAAAGCGGGTCAGATTGTAGACCCCCTACAACGAACAAGGAATGTTTACTGTCAACAAACTGCAACAGATTTTTTCTACAAGTAAATGGGATACCTGCAGAGCTGAAATCGTTTCGAGCTCTGTAGGTAGCTTTTCCTAGAGTTTATATCCGATGCTTTCAAGAATTTTCAAATGGTATTCACAAAATGATAAATAAAAGTGATGGATAAATATATATATTTTTTTTTTGGATTTACCAAGAGCTTCATCAAATTGTCTACTTTTTATGCTACTTTGCCGTTGACAGTTCTAGTACTGTATTTGACGGTTATCTAGTATTCGACAGTAGCTAGTTATGTTTTCTTGATGGGTAATTCCGTCAATAAAAAAGTCGTTCTGGTCATTTTAGATGGACTCAATCATATATATGATGTGTTCTAATGTGTTTATAACAAGGAAGGCTGAGCCCAAAATTATAACGCCAACTCTTGATCGGTCCCTGAGTAACAATAATGTAGTAGAAGGATCATGAAACAGAACCATGGAAAAGCAGTATTGTGACCTACTGATGTCAATTAGGCTATCTTAGGGCTAAGCCTCACGAAGCGTATTTTCAGGCGTTTTTGCATTGGCGGCGGACGAGTCGGCATGGACAGAAAGCTCTCCGAATACTGATTATCAGCTGATTCTCGAACGCCAAGCTAATCAGCAGATAATCAGCCAAATGGAGAGCTTTCTATCCTGCCGACTCGTCCGCCGCTAGTGCGAAAACACGTCGGAAAACGCTTCATGAGGATTAGCCCTTATTGTATGAGAGAAGATAATTCCGATACTTCAAAATCATACCAAAAAAGTCATTTCTCCTTTTAAATAGAATAGTTTCATACAGTCATACTTGAATAATGGGATGAAATTCTGAATGTTGCAAAGTTACACTATTCTCTATAAAAATACAATTGTGTAATGGTATGCAAATTGTGAACAATGTTGCAAAATTACACTATTCTCTCTGAAAAAAAATGTGACAACTTTTGTCACGTGGTACTTTAGTACCATCAAATATTTTGAAATGAACCAATGAATTTTAATAGAATTATAAAATGGAAAGGAGGTTAGACCTAGTCAAAGGATCAATCAACTTAAATCGAATATTATTAGCGATTAAGAGTAATAGTATTATCAAAAACGATAAGAAAACATGTATAATTGTGATTCTACAACTATGAGAATCCATTGGCAAGATTAAAAATTATAAAGCGGCTTACTTATTATTGGCGGATTATAAAAAATAAAAGTTTGCATGTACGTTGAGGTTAGAATTATTTGTTTACATTTTTGAAAAAAATCAGTCGATCTTGAATAAATCGATAATTATTGGAATCAATACTGAGCGAATCAGCTGATCATTCGATCAACCAGTATAATAGGTTGAATTATATAAAATTTACTCACAAAGGATATATTATATATACTAAGGAAGGTTGATGTGTAGAAATACGGACAACTATTATTTCTGTATAAATATTTATTATAATCTAAAAAGCACGAAAATTCAGAGTATACAAAACTCATATAAAAAAAACTAAATGTATTATCTATTAAAATCGTATGTTACGATTTATTTATGAAATTAATTTAAGATAAACACTACATGTATTTATTTATATAAAAACTTTTAGTTAAATTTTTTTTCTATTATAAAGTTGAAGAAGCCCTGATTCTGAGGCGACCAATTGTATTGAGTTTATTAAATTGAAGGCCAATCAGAGAGAAGCTTACAAAATTGTTCAAGGAAGAGATAAATTTTTCTGAAAACCTCTTTCTTCTGGCTTAAGATCTTGACCTGAGAGGATGCACATAGAGTTTAGGGTTCTTTCTTCCTTTAAATTTTAAAAATTATCAAGCCAACCCTTTTTTTTAAATGTGAAATATTTGTATTAAATGTTAAATTATCTGTGAACTTAGTGTTGTTAAAGAGTTCGTAATTTGTAATCAATTCCCATGAGTATATCTTTAATTCGGAAAGAAATCTATAAGAATCTGGACCACGCGCTAGCCCAGCAGAGACGAAAGGACCTGCCTAATTAATTATTGGAAATAATTAATTCAATCCACGAGACCGTCAAGAACTTCATAAATGTGAGTGATAAGTCAAACGAGCTCGTTTTAGGTTTCTACGTATAGTGGGGAAATTAATTAAAAGCGCTATTCAAATCAACTTAAATTAAAGAAAAAGTCACAACGTGTTGAGTGATATCACATAGTTCATAAGAACATTTTATAAATTTATTTGATATATGTAGGAAGCTTACTTCCATGCACGGCCCGAACTCATATAAATCCCTGAGATCTCATGTTTGATATTAATTTGTTAATTATTATTTTTGCTAATTGAGCAAAGTATATCATATCGAATCTATAGACCAAACAGGTTTTTATTTGTAGAATTTTGAATTGACTGGAAGTCTAAGCATCAGTATTGAATATGTGTTTATGAATTTGAAACTCACTATTGTGAAAGCTATTAAATCTGTGATAATTATTCAGATTTTAGAAAGAATTTATTAAGAAAAATTATAGATATAAGAAAATTTTATATATTGAAAATTACAGATATCAATATTTTATATACACTGTTTTATGGGAATATATTTTGTGTTTTTATGTCAGCATACAAAATCATAGAATTTTTTATTATATCCTAACTCATCTCGTGATATACAGTTTGAGCTGTTTTAGTACCAATAAATATTCAGCAGCACATAAAATTATTGAATCAAGTAATATTGATCTTATTCAGGGCACTCAGTATTTATCATCCTTTGATGACAATCATTTTAGTCTGCCAGAACAAGTATATTGAAAATTATATTAATAAGGTTCCAGTTATATCATATAAGGATCCAGAGAGCTTCAAGAACTGGCGCTGTAAGTTCTAAGGAATTTCGGAAGGATAAATTGGTGAATACCTGTATTCATGACGAGCGTTTTAAGAATCAACTAGAAACAACTATAGTTGGTCCTTATCATTCTCTAGTGGTACATGGTTACTGTTAATCAGTCATCAAATATTCTTTTAATTTCCTCACTGGTATTCTTCAAGAACTTCATAGAAGCAGCGGTAAGAATTATTAATCACCGGTCACTGAACCTTATGGTGATTAATTGTATTTTGGAAAATTCATGTATCTACCACTGAGCTAGAGCTGAGGTTTGAACCCAGTAATTTTGCGAGCCGGACGGCCTTAATTTTTTGTGAATTTATTCGCAAAAGAGGGAATTTAGCAACTGCTCTTATAAATATCAAGAACATCGTATCATCTGTAAAGGATTGGAAATTTACCACTTTACACAATTATAGCTTCATAACGTGGGGCTCTATCATAAGAGATAACCCTCCAAGGAGCACAACTTTACACTTTGTAATATTATTCAGAAAATAAAATTTTGGTCAAATTAACTGCAATCTAGAATACATTCCATCCAGCTTTTCAATAGAACGAATTATCCAACATTCAGCAAATGTTCAATTGGTAAAGCCGGTAGCATCACTGCCATAATTTTGATAGGTGATGGGACTGTTCACAAGCTGCTTAACAGTTTTCATTCTGATAACAGAGGAAACTAGAGTTCCTTGATTCAAGATGGTTTATGGTTCAAAAAAAGGAAGATGAAATAATAACGTATGATGATAGGATAGTTTTCAGCATGAAAAAGTGAAGACAACCACTATCTCTTTTTATGCCTTAAGGCTTGAGCAATTCCAGTATTCTAAAATTAGTTTCTCAAAGACTTCTAACATATAAACGCTGGTGTAAGGAATATTATTTCCCACCTGATAAACTTCCAGTCAAAGACAGTAGTAGCATAGAATAAAACAATCTTTTACAAAACGTATAAGTTTTATCTGGTAGTAGCTACTCGTTAGCTTCCACAATTCACCTGTCAGCCCACGCCATTAAACAGAACAGATTCCTCGAAACCTGTCAGGACGATTTATCCGAAATGCGGCCCGTAATTCTGAATTATTCAATCTTTCCAAACCAGCACTACAGCACCACAACCAAGCGGTGCTAACTGATGGAAGGAATCCTAAAACAATTTGCAGTCTGCAATTTGGGACAGGAAACTGCAGCAAAAAAGCGGCCATTGTAAAGTGCCATCCGGTCTCAGAGACGAGCAACAGACAACCATCTGAAATGTTGGTCACGTTCACCGATTTGATTCATCAAACGTTCACTTTTGTTTTTCTACCTGTGATCTAATGAAATCGAATTCAGACTTGTCCAATTTTAAAGAGCTTTTTGTTTTTCACGGAGTGCATTTTTCCAAGAAACTAGAACCAGCTTAATACAAGGGATTTTGATAGGGGCCTCCATCAGGTAATTACCATGCCGAATTTATTGAAGAGTTTATAACATAAGAAAAGGTTCACTTTGGTTTTTCTTGCTGTAAACTAATGAAATCGAATTGAGACCTGTCCAATTTTTAAGCACTTCTTTCAACAAATGCATATTTCCAGGAAACCAGAGCCAGCTTACTTGAAATGAAGTTAAGGTATTGAATTTACCCCAACATGATGCAAAAGGAGAAGAGGAAGAATGAAGCTTAGAAGAGGAAGAAGGAAACTTAGAAGAGAAAGAAGGAAACTTGGAAGACAGAAAGAGAGAAATTATTTTGGTAGAAAATGTGCTGCATTCACTTGAGTGAGTACCATGTAGACTTGTACTCTTGGAGATATTTGTGACACAATTTTACAGTTTGTAACTGTACCAAAAATCTTCTAATGCTGCGTACAGACTTATGCACCACTAGCACGCGCATTTCCCCATTCATCAGCTGATACTATGCTTGCATTAACTGTAACTTACTGTTTCTACACAAATACAGATAGCATAGCTTCAGCTCAGCTGATGCAAAGCGAAATGTATGTGTTCTTGGCGCATGAGTCTGTACACAGCTCAAGAAAAATACGCAATCGGTGTAGCCAACTTATGATTACTATATAATACATAAAATGACTATTAAAACTGAATGAACTTGGTTAGCAATTGATGATGACTCATTAATTATTATGTCCAGAGTCCAGTTGATATTAATACTCCATCCTTTTTCAAGACGTTTAAATTTTTCATGATGTTCTGCAATAAATGTTGCTATCACAGATTGTTAGGATTTTCAGTACATTTTAAATTGTCGAAAGATTCTGAAACTTGAACCCGCCTATCAAAAACGAATGTAATATTTTTCATACCTAAAATTGACGCATTATCGAAATTGAGAATTCAATCAGGTACTGAAAAACAAAATCGAATTGTGAAAACTCAAAACCTTAAAACAGATAAAGTGACACGAGCCTGATAACAGGACCTCCAGAATGTATAGAGATAGACTTACAGCTCATTTAAGTTGGAAATACTTCTGATGAGAAATACTTAGAATTCCTATCCAAGAATGGAATGCAGCTACCTTAAGCCTCACGAAACAAGTGAATCAACACTATGTAGGCTAATCAAGTGGAAGAGCAGGAATGTCAAAGCTTGTTGGTCGGATTACAACAGATTACAACTTATTACAAGGCTCTGGATGTTAAAAACAGGGCTTTGTACTCTGAACAACCGATCTACTTGTTAAGTTATGTAATTTTGCTAGATAGGAAATGTATTAGATTTTCCACAGAAATCAGCAACATTTGTAAGCACTCGTTATTATTTATGTCCAGTAAGTATGAAGTATATTACCACTTGTTGGTGATTGGTTAAGGTGAAGCAGTATTCAGCTTATCTACATAACCGGAGTTGCAGGCTTGCTATAGTTGCAAAGGCTTGCATCCTCAGATAATAAATTATTTGAAAATATCGTTTCAATCTCAAAATGTGTTTCGCAAAAATTACACGAGTCGCAGAAACTGATTTCTAGAAATTGCATACAATTTTCTAGTTTGACAGATATTGACATAAACAAATTTATGAAAAATGCGTTGAACTTCTATTTTTAAATGCTATATTGTGTGATTTTAAAGTAGTAGTTTCTGCTATGCATACCGCTGTTGGAGTTATCTACCAAAAGATACTGCTATTTGACAATTGTATTTTATCGATATTTTTCATGAATCATTCATTCTCCATATTTGAGGAAATAGATTCTTCAAATTATGAAACATTTTCAATAAAAATCTTGCGATATTAAAGTTCAATAATATTGTAAGTTTGACTAATTGACAGATTAACTGAAAGAATTAGATATAATGAGAGTTACACACAACTATGAATTAATCCGCATAAACCACAACGAAAAATTCATACACATAAATAATTATGGAGTTGGGATAGTTGGTCATTTTCAGTTTAGGCAGTGTCCCATTAATTTTGTCATGAATGGAGTAAGTTACTGCATTATGGGAAATATTTTAAAACTAGTATTTTTGAAGCATTTCAAGGATTCATTGAATACAAAATTTTCCAAAGCATCAGAAACACTATGAAACTCTATGAAGGTTGCGTTTAATGATGAGAGTTTTGTATAGAAATGAGCAAGTGACTATTCTCCAAAACAGATGAATTTCACTGATTCAAAACAGATGATAATTCCACAACCTTGGCTGCCTTGTTCCCTTTCTCTCTTGAACTCTTTCCAATGTACAAGACCAGATGAAGCTTGTCTCCTATATACTGGCCATGTTATTACTACAGGACTACAGCAAGTCAATTTCAACCAATCATCGATCTGGGAGATTCTGCGTAGTTGGACAAGAAGCGAGATGCCACAAGATTAAAGAACAGTAGATAAAAGGTTCTATGGGGGTATGAAGAGTGTGTATGGAAATATTATAAAGAGTAGAGGAGCTGTGTAATTTATGGTGGAATATCATGGAATGAGATGATGTAACAAGGAAAAGGAAGCAAATGTGTGAAATGAAAGGGAGTGAGGCATCAGAGAATGGGGAGACAGAGAAGGAGGAGGTGGAGGACGAAGGAGAGGATTGGAGGGGGAAACAGAAAAGAAGAAGAGAAAGTGGGGGAAGGGAAGCATGATGAGAAAAGTGATCAGAAGTGGAAGAAAGAGAAACATAAAGAGTGGGAGAAAGAGAGAGAAAAAGTAGCAGGAGTAGGAACAGAATAAAGTGAAGAAGAGGAGAAGGAGGACCAAAAAGAGAAGAAGGAGGAAAAAGAGAAGAAGGTGGCTGAGGGATGGAAGAGGAGAAATAAAAGAAGAAGGAGGAGAAAAAGGAGTATGAGAAGAAAAAAGAAGGAGAGAAAAGAGGAGAATAAGAGGAAGAGGTAGAAAGAGGAAAATCTGAGAAGAAGGTGTACAAGAGAAGGAGGAGGAGGAAAAGGAGGAGGAGGAGGAAGAGGAGGAGGAGAAGAAGGAGGAGGAGAAGAAGGAGGAGGAGAAGAAGGAAGAGGAGGAGGACGAGGAGAAGGATGAGGAGAAGGAGGAGAAGGAGGAGAGAGAAGTAGGAGGGGGATGAGGAGAAAGAGAAGTATAAGAGTTGAAGGACAAATACGAAAGGGAAAGTGGAGATGGATGAAGAGGAAAAAGAGTAAGAGTTGAAGGAGAATGAAGAAGAAGAAGAAGAAGATAAATTAAAGAAGAGAAAGATATGAAGTGATGTTGACGCAGCCCGGGATACAAATCGTTTCTCAGACAGAGACTGGCATTGTGAACTGCAGCGGTATGTTTATATGTTCAAAACACATGTGTGTATAGATTACACTTGTATGTATGTATATAAGGCGTTTCCTCGCCGTAGGTGGTGAACCGGCCAATAATTGGACATAATCAGATGTGCTTTCTTGGGCGGTCGTGGAGTAGTGAGGGGTGAGGGTTGACGCAGGGGTTAAGCATTTTGACAAACAACCCGTTTCCATTGCTGCATCTTCGTCACCCCTAAAATGCTGCTGCTGCATCCCCTTATGACACATGGGGTGTCACCGACCCCTCACAGGGTTGACAAGTGAATGGGGGAAAGTGATACCTCTCTGTCCCGTCTGTGTTCTTTGTGACGTATTTTTTAGCAATCCTTCAACTTCTACATGTCTCTGGCACTGTGTGTATTATCCAACGTTTGGGATAAACTGTTTGAAACGTCAATCCTTTAATTTCTATGTCTATGGCACAGTATATGGTCAGACGTTTGGGATGAACTGTTGTTATTCTCCTAGCGTATTTCAATAATTTTCTGCAATCTTCCGACCCAATTCACTGTCTTTACTGAATCCACTGTAGCCATGTCATAGATCAGATTTTGTATTCCACAATCATTCATTGTTCGATTCCTCACCTCTTTACTACCAACAATTCATGTGTTTTTGCAAGGAAGATGAAGATTCAGAGAGAGTAACCAAAGAGGATGTGTCTGGAATGTAGTTTTTAGTAGTGGACTGTTTGGATGACCACAATTAGGACAGTGTAAGCAGTTGGAGAAAATAATGACAACAATAGACACTGAAGACTCTGTCTCAGATCATATTTTGGTAGTGAACAGTTGTAATTACCACATATAATCGTATACAGACAGCATGAAAAAATCTACAGTGTACTTTTGTGCAATCACAAATTT
Source organism: Nilaparvata lugens (assembly GCF_014356525.2). Taxonomy (NCBI): domain Eukaryota; kingdom Metazoa; phylum Arthropoda; class Insecta; order Hemiptera; family Delphacidae; genus Nilaparvata; species Nilaparvata lugens. The sequence goes on from NC_052508.1 coordinate 18,130,432, forward strand.
GTTTATTTCAAGAAAGCTTTCGAAAGATCGGGGTAAATGAAGCAAATGGAATAAGTATCGGGGTGAATAATAACCTGGTATAAGTTCGTCTTTTAGAATTATTCATATTCAAATATACCAAATCCAGTTTGTTTCAGAGGCATGAGGCATTTTGTTTGTAATATCATTTTTTACTAATTTCAATATAAAAAACCCTTTTATCCTATATCACTGAATGATATTTGTAAATAGTAATTATAACACGCAACAAGCAACTAATAACTCATATCCCGACACATATCATTTTTAGTGGGGTGTATGTATATTCATTCATTGAATCATCTATGCAAATTAAGAAATTATTCAATACATAAAACTTTTTGCTATTAGAAAAAACGACTAGCAGTCAGATATTTTACAATATATTGATGAATTAATCACTCTCTGTGACAACGAGATCTTTCGGCAATCTTCTTGGTTGTCAAGAAGAAATTGAGAGATCTTGAAAGATCTCGTTGTCACAGTGAGTGATTGATTCATTTATTTAAAATATCTGACTGCTAGTCGTTTTTTCTAATAGCAAAAAGTGATTTAATAATAAGCCGCTCGTGATGGAAAACAACATTGAAGCATAAAACTTCTTTGTTTTATTTGTATTAAATGTTATAGTATCCAGATTAGTATTGTATTTGTTTTGATGAATGAAATTTAATTTGATTTGAGGAAGAGGAGATGGATAAGAAAGAAGGTGAGAAGTTGAGGAGGAGAATGAAAAGAAAAAGTGGGAAGACAAGGAGATTGAGTAGAAGGAATAGAAAGATGAGGACAACATTTGTAGGAAAGCTTTGAGTTAACAGTAATAGAAATAATGGAAAATATCAAGATTTAAGATACAGTAATAACAGAAATTAGTATATCAGTGGAGTTAGAGAGAAATACGCAGTATGAAGGACACGAAAATATTTTGTGGTTAGTACTCTCTGTTTAATTATAATAAATGATCATCAGTGGTTATTTACCTTTCGATTTGGCAAAACAAAACTCTCATTATTGAATCACAATATTATATTATCTATTATCATATCCATTAGTATCATATTATCATATCCACACTTTCTCAATTATTTCATTTCATTATGACTTTTTTTCATGTGGATTCCCAGATTTTCCGACGTTAATCAAACTCAAATTCATCCGATTAAGTCTCTCTGATTCACTGGGTGTCTGAGAAGAGTAGTAAATGCCTCGTTGCTGACTCACACATACACCCTTCATAGTAATAAATACAACACACACTGAGAGGCAAGGGTTCGTGGTGGTAGCTGCATAGTCATCCGACCCAGGGGAGAAAAACGCATAACGTCACATTAGAACGAATTAAAATGGCTCGTTAAGCTTATATTCGGGGCGGGACACTAGCTACTCCTCTTTTCATAATTTGAAGGCAACAATACGGCTAGCTTCAACAATCAGACTGGAGGCAAAACAATACGGTTCGCAATGCACGGATGTTTGAATCTTTTCTTTGCACCCTTCAACACGGGGAAACAGCACAGGAGTTGCCAACAGCTCAGTTCAGGGAACTCTGTGCTGTATTATCAAGATTTGAAGCCCGTTTTCCATCGATATGATCCCCCCATTCAGTTCATTTTACACGAGTCTACGTATATGAGTTTCATAGCATGAAATCAAACAATAGAACGATCTATTGCTCTATCATCTGTTAAGGAATTCTGCTGCAATGCGTATCTAGGAAATAAGGTAGAGGAAAGTTCCCACTTTTCAAAAATTCCCTATTGGTTTCAATTGACTACAATGTGTATTCAGGAAATAGTGAAGAATAAACGTCACACTTTTCGAAAAATTAACCGAGGGTGAATTCGAGTGTGTGATTTTTAATCGAGTCGTGACAAACTGTGCTCAAAATATCGAATCTAGTTTGTAATTGACTGCGATTAATAAAGTCACTGTATTGTAATAAGGGTGATAATTGAATTATTGTCAGTCTATGAATCTATCTCATGAATTATGAACTCTTGATTACAACAACCGTTGATGTTGATGTTGTATCATACCTTGATGATAGTTGACAGTTTCTTTTAGTTTCTGATTTAATTATGATAGAATTAACTATAATGTGCCTTTATAATGAATTGGATTAATTATTAGTCTATGAATTTATCTCATGATATATGAATTCTCTCAATTCCTACATACTTTAATGATACTCAAATTCCTTTTAGTTTCTGATTCAATTATTATATAAATGACTGGTGCCCTTTTTTAAACTTTTTCACATAAACACTACTAGTTTCAGCATGCCATTTTCGAGTGTCCTTTTTCAAAATGAATTTACAATAGCCTAGTTTTCCGATGATTGACAACAATGAAGCATTGAAAAATGTTTATTGCATTAATACAATGTATACCTAATGTAAATAATTTTCTTAGAAAATAGAAAAATAAGAATTGTTTTTCTCAACAATGGAAATAATCATGAATATTTGACATCTCACTTTTAACGACGTCAATTTATTGTCAAGTCTGGAACCGTGACAGCGAGTATGAATCATATCAGTTGAGAGAAAGATGCGCAAACATAAACAAGTGCATAACATCACAGACTCACGAGTGCTAGAAATGAGTTATCACACAGCGGTAGGTCATACATACAGGGCCAACTAAAGCCACTATAAAACATGCACAACTATAGGCCTACAACCCATAACAGGATAGCATCTGTATACACACAGGCAAAGCCCTGCTTTATATTTAATTATGTTTAATGGTCCAAAACCGTCAGCATCTTTCAACATCGTAAAGCGTCTAATTAAATCTTCCAAAACACGCTCGCTACCCGACCTAAACCATACTTTTATGATTATTTGTGTTTTAGATGGTCTGTGGCCTGCATATTGATGTTGTGATCTTTGCTTTGCTTTTGCTCTGGTCGTTCAAGTGCAGAGATTAAAGCGAGATGTCCAGTTGAAGAAGAAGCAATATTGGAAAAGAAGAAGGCAACTGGAGTATTTGTTTAAGAATGCACCACCATCAGTTATAGATGCACTGACTGTGATTCATCTGTATTTTTGGTTCAGTTAAAAATAGATTTCATCAACAGAATAAGATCATCATTGATAGTTGAAATCAGCAAACATTTTTCGAATTCTCAAGCCATAAATCAGAATTCTTGTATAAATCAGAATACTTCTGAAATCAGAAATCAGAATAATTCTGATTTATACAACAATTCTGATTTATGGCTTGAGAATTCGAAAAATGTTTGCTGATTTCAACTATCTTATTCTGTTCCAATTATTGGAACCGATTTAGGCTTTAGCCTGTGGTACTTTTCTAGGAGTTGGATAATTCTGAATGAATAAATAGATAAATAAATTGATAAATGATAGCTGTTTTGAACGAATATGTCTCTAATTTATCGACAATTTTGTAACGATTGATTCCTCAGTCACTCATCTTATCATTTCCATTGAAATCTATTCCAAAATAAACTTATTCACTGATTCATTGATCAACGTATGCTGTTAATTATTAAATCTGTTGATTCATATTTTCAGAAAATTATGATGAATTATGTAGTCGATTTCATAGAATTTTAAGATGACTTTCAAATCATTCAATATAATATGGATTATATCAATATTTATGACAATAAATTTCAAGAAACTTTCAAGATAATATTCGGATCATTCAATTTTATATCTCCAACTGGATATTGATGGATACTTGCCAAAGTACCCTTCACATTTCAATATTCTTAATATCATTTTGGCATGATTATTGTATTTAAAATCAATTTCAAAGCTATAACCATAAAATTAAAGTACAATATGATTATCCTGGAATGAAACTCTCAAATATTAATGTAATGATATTCCAGTTTCATTACCAACTAAGTAACTTCTCTTCCCAGTCATTTTTTACCAGTAACTGAGAATTGAGAGCACCAGTTACAAGCCAGCAAATCAACAAAACTATTAAAATCCTCTCACTAAATTTAATTGACTATTGTCTTTCTAAACACACTGTGAACAAATAAGGCTTTCATTGTCAGGAGAAATCTGAAAGCTCACTTTTTCATAGTTTCTACCAGCTATAACCTAGTAACTTGATTTTATACCTGAGTATAATGGAGTTTGTATTTAAAAGGTAGGATCGTAGGAATAAAAAATATCCCGGAAATGCGGAACCAGAACTGGGTCATAAATCAACTGATAAAAGTAGTCTATAAATAGCTATCATAATAACTAAAATATATCAATTCCAATATTATCATAAGATAATATTACAAACTACATCTTGTAACCATAAAGACAATGAAAACCAAATTCATTTATCATATTCACTCGCTCAAATCAACTGATAAAAGTAGTCTATAAATAGCTATCATAATAACTAAAATATATCAATTCCAATATTATCATAAGATAATATTACAAACTACATCTTGTAACCATAAAGACAATGAAAACCAAATTCATTTACCATATTCACTCGCTCATAAGGGACGACAGGTTTAAGTCAATAGATTTTTGAGCAAAGTTGATAATAGCCATTATTGATCAACAACCCCTTATTCATATGATATTATATTTTTTCATATTATTTGTTATAAAGCTTGGACAAAAATGAGACTCCCAATAACTTCGATTTTCCAAATGAGGTCACTCCATTCAGCTTCATTGAGGACCCTTACAATAATAACCAATTAGATGTCACACATACTATAATAACTGTCACTTATTTATAGTTTACTTCCACACATACAACCCATCCAGCTCATTCTTCAATAATTTAATTGAACAGTGTCATTGATAAATTCCAATATTTCTATATAGGGCACTCAAATAACGACCGAGTTTACACAATAGAGCCTTCAATATTCCAATGTAAATTGTTATCAGTGGTCGAATAAATCTTTCAAACTGAAGACACCAACCGGGAAGTGTGCATCTTGTAACCATAGAGAATGAAGACCACATTCATCATATCTGGCTCGTTCACTTATAAGGGACCAACGGTTTAATTCAAAATTGGTGGAAAGTTATAGGAAGGGGTGATTTCACGCCCTTATGAGAACAATAAACTAATCATTTACCGATACTTCACCGATACATAATGCGGGTCCGAGGGTCCCAACCGCCCCTTTAACTGCCCCTTCAGTTATGAAAGAGCCCACCATCCTTTGATATTACAAAATATATTGTGGGCTATTGATAACCAATTGAATAAGCCTATCGCTTTCTACTAGGATTAACTGAATAATTTGTAATATAACTAGTAAGTAATGTGTGGCGTATTAAATGGTTATCAACCAAATATATTTTATTCTATAGAAAAGCTTCAGATTTAATTGATAAGAAATACATGAGAAAATATTGAAGGCATATTCTCTAGCTCTATCATTCTACATTGAAATAAATAAATAATATCTTGGTTGCTGTGCAATAATGCGAGAAATATGGAGTAAATTCCATCTATTGCATATTCCATATTCTGGTCCATTTCTATTGCATTCTAAAATGAAACAGCTCTTTGCTGTTTTTTTGTGATAGAAGAGATGGTATTGTGTTAGTTAAAAAAAAGATGGGTTCCTTCTTGAATAAAAAGAGTAGACGACATTGTACAACCACAAATTTTATAAAATATGAAGATGCCAATTTTGGTTTCTACAATATTATCATTATCTCTGATAAACTAAACCAAAAGCAAAGTGTATCAGAAGAGATAGTATAGAGCATTGAGCAAGCGATATGATTGGTAGATGAACGACCAATGAATGTCTGCCATTGGCTTAGATAAGCCACTCCCACAACTATCGGTTCATTCACACGTCACAGCAATGGCGGTTCTTACACCAAACATAGAAATGGAAAACTACGGAAGACAAATGAATGAATTCAATAGATAGACCTAACACTTATGAACTCTGTTAAAACTAGACTAGATTGGTGATATTGTATTGACTAAAGGATTCCCAATCGAACAAAATTCATCTGACGAATGAACCATATCAATAATTTATTGTAGCCTATTTTTTGGTTCTGGTTGCAGCTTGATCAATTTCTGGAATACTATTGAACTATTGTCCATTGACCATATTTGAACGAATTGAAAAGGAGACAATCTCTGGTTGCTAAGCAACGCTTGAAAATCGGTCATCAATCTCAACAAACAGATCATGTCTTTCAGCTTTTATCCTCGATCGTAAAGTGATATTATTATAGCCACTTATATGATGATTCAATGTGGCATCTTCGATAAAAGTTTATCGCTTTTGTTCCATGAGATTGGGACATAAAATCTAGACTTTTTATTAGAAAAAGAGTAGCAGTGAGTTGCATTCAATCCGGTTCAATTATTTTGATTTCTGATTATCATAAAGATTTTTAAATGTTTCAGCTGTGGTGTGATTATTGCAACTTTGTAGCTTGTTGAAGTTTGATGGTATGAATTTCATTGAAGTTTACGACTTTTCATCATTGTTCATTTGAAGCAGTTGAGAATTATTGAATACATGCAGAAAGGAACTGAATCGTAAAGTTGGAGGTTTGCTTCAACTCCACAACAATTCATCCAAACTTCAATAATATTTACATCTTCTTTCCACGGTTCTTTTTTCCATCAACCTTTCACGAAGTTATGTTGTTGAAATGAACAATTATGTCAAATTATACGAAATCGCGGTACTTACTGAAAATGGGAAATATTTACTGATAGATAAGGATATTTTTACCTTGAAAAGAATAGTATATTATACTAACCACATTTACTCAATTATTTCAACATCTCTAAAGAACTAGTAGGTCCACCTCAAATTGTCTATATAGATTTGAGTTGCAAAAATGTCCTGGGCTATAGATAGATGAACAAGGTCCAAAATTCAACGCAAGACTCGATGAGACTGGTCTATTAACTATCTAGATTCAGGAGAGAAACACTTTATTAGTTCAATTCTGTTGGCCGGAAAATATTTACGATTATCCGGACGTCCGCTGGGTGATATAAAAATTAAAATCTTCTAAGAATTCAATCTATTCTATACTGCAAGAGGCTAATTGGTCCGCCGCAATCAAGATGCAGTACAAGATTTTAATAAATAAAAGAAATTAGTTACTGTTCCTTATTGAATCGCACAACATGGGGTCTATTTCGAATAGAATGTGAATGAAAGATAAGTGTTTAAGTTACAAGTCATATTAGGCCTACATACAAAACATAATTTTAAGTACTGTAGGCCAGAATGCTTATAATGCTACTAAGCTTCAATTATCACGTCTACACTTAAGAACAATAAGGTAAAATTGATTATCCGGATTATCAGTTATCCGGATAGTGACATGCATCAATTAGACAGGATAAACTGTGCTCTACTTTATAAACGGATTGGAACTAAGTACATTCAGCATTACAACAAACTATAAAATAATAATGGAGGGGACTCCAATGAACCAAGTCAATCCTAGCAATAAATTCATCGATGGCACAACTAGACAACTAGACTTCATCGTAGACAAACTCTTAAACTTGAAATTCAAGTACAAAATAGCTTACTAAATTCAAGAAGATCTCATAGATGTAGCAGAAAATACTGATTATTTTTTATAATCATCCCGGGAATCCTTATCAGGGTCGTTATATCGTTCATTCATGTTACATACACAAAACCTTCAGCAATCACGGACTTTTCAGCTTCAAACATTCAAAAATGAGCTTATCGTGCATTTATCTTGTCTTTCTAAAGAGTTTATTGACAGACTGCATCCTCTGTAACGAGAAATTCGTTTGAAGCTTTTCAAGCATTGACGCTACCGCGAAAACTCAAAAGTTGTGTTGCAACAAAAAGTTGTTCAAGTATTTCAAGCATCCTATATATAGTCAAGAGTGTTTTGAAAATGAGGGCCAGACTAGACCGCGAAGAGAGAAGATAATGGAAGCAAGAGACTTCAAGGAAAGTATCGTCTAGTATCCTTTATTTTAGTTGGGTCCTCATAAAAATATAGTGAAGCCTATTTGCTATTAGAATGCATTACTAAGTAGTACCTAAGACAACAAAACTGTAAGAAAGGGATCCTATAAGATATAGTATCGTATTGTCTTTGGTAGTACTGTAATAACTTTGCTTCTGATCAGAAAAATGCGATTTCGTAGGCAACAAAAGGAAGAATACTATGCATTCCAATATATTGTAACACAATACAATACCTCATTACTTGAACACTAGTAAATTTAGTCGTTATAAAATAAATTTTAATAGACTATCTTTCTCAATAAGGACACTTCAGCTAACTTTGAATGCAAGAAAATAATTGTGCAAACTATAGAAAACTCTCTTGAATATTGAAACTGCAGTACATCAGAATGAATGTACTATGCTGGAATTCTTTCCAATTTATTGCAGAACAAAGTTTCCTAATGAGCGTTAGTTTGCTGATCGCGCTCTTCAGATAAAATCGCAAGGGCTGAGTTGCAAGGGACTACTTATTGGATGGAAACTGCTATCATCGTGTAATCTTTTATCGAAGTGAATACGAGTAATGTACTTGTTATTGAACACATTTTCTGTTAATTGAACATGAACATTGAATGTTCAACTTATTGAAACCAATCAGTAGATTCAGCAATGGATAGAGCTTTGGTGAGATTTAGTTCAAACTGTCAGCACTCCTCAACATCAATGCTTCCCATTTAAACAGTTTAAATTGATAAGTTAATATCATTACAGAAGATATTATTTGTCTCGTTTCAGTAGACCACTGTATTCCTATACATTAGTGATCAGAGTTCCAATACTTAGACATTGGCAAAGTGGGAGAATATGGAGGAGATAAATGCACCTTGAAACTTTTAGGATAGAACTGAAATAATTGGGGTCGTGGTCAAACAAGGCAAACGACAGAAGAGTCCTGCGACAGTCGAGACCAGCGACAGTAGAGACCTGCGACATTCGAGGCCAGCGACGGTAGAAGACTCCTGAAAAAGAGGCCTCAAATGTCGCCTGCGTTAGGCGACAGTTGAGACCTCTTTAATTTTTGAACAGCCCCGACAGTTGAGACCTGCGACCGCAGAGGACTCCTAAAAAAGAGTCCTCAAATGTCGCCTGCGTCAGGCGACAGTAGAGGGCTCTTCAATTTTCGTACAAGCCCGACAGTCGAGGCCTACGACCGTAGAGGACTGGAAAACAGTCCTCTACTGTCGCAGGCCTCGACTGTCGCGCCCCCGAATAATTGCACCACTGATGACACAAACTCAGTGAATGTTTCTTCTTTAGTGTGCTAGTTTTGGGATTTTTTTGATTGATCAAACCTGATGAACAATTTGAATCTGATTTCAGAAATATCTGATTCTATAATGAGCTGCAAACAGAAGGAAAGACCCATGCTTATAATTAGAATTATATATGATAGACGATTTATGAGATTTGAAACTTACGATAGAGTCACATGGTCTTCATCAGGATGACTTGAAGCGCACTGTATCGATATTGATGGCCATATATGGAGGATGCGTTGATGAAGAACATTCCTGAAAGATCGCAAGCATCAACATTACAAACATGTCCAAACGTTGTATGTATATTAGTTGTGAGGCAAAAGTGAAATATTTTATCTCTGTCCAACACAAATATAGGCAGATCGGTTTTATTAGCTGGGTAATGTTCAATTAGCTGATTAGTTAAATTATAATTTTTTGAATAGTTTGTTCCCCAGATAGGTTTCTACGAACATTCATGATTTGATGCTTAGTCGGATCATATTCCCAAAGGAATATGATAAGAGAAGTGATATCAATTCAAGCAAATATTGTGAATTCATTATTCAACATTTTTAATTGGATAATGTTATGAATTATTGTTGAAGTAGGTCGTTTTCATAAGAAATAAATGATTTTTTATGAGAAGAGGTGAACAAATGTGGCGATTCATGATTGATAGTTTTGCCTTTCCGCCCCATGTATAATTGAGTTTCCCCGAATAAATATGTTCAATCTTCAAAATGTAAGTTCTTGCTGATTTTGAAAATACACGAATAAAGTGCATTTGGTAGGTTTAGTATAAAAAACTGATTAGTAATAATATATAATAGAGTAATAGATCCGAAATTCAATATAATGTCAAATTGAATAGAATGTTTAAATCAAAACCATTTCTTTGTTTATCACATTATGTCAAATAGCCTATTCTATTTAACATTAACATTCTATGGAAAGTTGTTGAAATCATTCTTCAAGCACAATAATATTTTTCCATTACCCACAAATACTGTAGTATCAAGTTTGAAAACATCATCCACTCGATCAAAACACAGTAGGCTACCATGTTATCTAATATAAGATAACAGATACTTTTGTTGTAAAACGAAAATTTTCAATTGGAAAACGCATAACAATACCTTAAAAATAGGACTCCATTTCAACACATCAAACTACCCTGTGGATAATCTCGTACAATATCCTTTGAAGAAAATAAACTCAAGATGAACTATTAACTCAACTTGAATAAAACTACTGTCGATGAACACAGCGCGCGTAAACCACGGCACCACAATTCACACCACAAGACGAGCACACCACACGAGAGAGTCAACGGTAGACTGAAAGTCGAACCACAGACTGGAGAGTGGAGAGTGTGGAGACTGCTCTCAAAGTCTCTCCACCCGCTCTACTCAAAGTTTGAAAGGACGCGTGCAGAATTGTCGCAACAGAGACAAAGAACTAAGTTCCCGCTGCCGGAGTGTGTGAGTGACGGAGCAGGAGAATAAGGGAACTGAAGAGGGTCTGGTCTGGAGAGTGGTGGGGGAAACAGCTGATTAGAGTGCGCGCCACCGCTGGGTGAGGGGGGGAGAGGGCCCCCGGTTTTATGCATTTTCAATGCACGCCTGTTTTTAAAAAACACTCACCTCTCGACAGCTATGCACATTGCATAATGCGTCGCCTGCAGACTTCTGCAACTGCATGGGAAGAGGTATTCCGGAATTATGGACCAAACTTGAATTAGCAAAGAAAACAAGGGAGTGCATCCTCCATTTACACATGTTTGACTTTGAACTTTGAATACTAGGGTATTTTTGTTTTACTCCATTAAGGTTGTATTCATGTATTCATAGTTCATCATAAACATTTGTTTTTTTCAGGAATCAGGGCATAATTAAATATGTGATATAGTGTTTAGTGTAATATAGTACATCATAGTGTAAGATTGTTTCACTTTTATAACTCACCAATGCAGTCATTTATTTAGCAGTGGCTTGGGTATTATTTGCATCTGTTCAGTTTTAAATTCTAGTGAAATGTGTTTTCTTTGTATTATGTCCTTATTATTATCTCTGTCTATAATAAGGTATTATTATGAAGATAGTCTTTTTCATCTGTCAATCTCAAATATGGACAGAAATTCTTCAATGAATCATCAAAGAAAACAGAAGATTGTCCCTATTTTTTGCCAGGTTATAAGTTATATAACTGCTAGAAAGTTGATCTCATGATAAAACTGTTGAAGATGAGTTCAATGAAACTAGGAAGGACCACACGTTAGTAGTAAACAAATGATTCTAACATTTAAAATTAATGACTGCATGTCGGTGATGAAATGAAAAATGGAAAGACTTCAATCTGTCTGCAAAAACAGTTCTTTGTTTTCAAAGTTACAGTTGAATTTGACGAGACTCGAGAAACTTCTACCTCCAACACGAATAACACCAAAATTGTAATGACACCTAATTTTTTGCAGAAAGAGTCAAACTACGAATAATAAATAATTAATAGTTTTTGTTTCATTAAAGCTTTTTTATACAGTATACAGAGTGTCCCACGAAAAGTGTGAGCGTTTAATTTGTTTGATATTTGTCATTGAACTCGACGAATGTACTTTTTCCAACTTTGAGCGCTCATAAAAAGTTCAAAAACTTCTAAAAAGAAGAAAATTATACGAATCTTATTGGAAATTTCTTCCTCTATCCAGCCATATCTCCTTAGAATTACATTCTGACAGATAGTTTCTAGTTTTTCAAAAATCGTGTATCGAAAAATCGAAAGATCTCGAAAACTAAGGTTGATAAAAGAAAATTTTACTGAACATTTTCTGTTGCAAATTTCATGTAGAAACTACGGTCTCCGGCTATTACACCTTTCGTGGGACACTCTGTATATGAAAAAATTTACTCCGATAGTTGTTCTCATGTTTGACACACATGATATAGAATTTATTGAGAAAGATCAAACCATCTTTAAATTAATCTGAATTTGTTATATCCAATAATTTTAGATTTGATAAATTGATGCTTATTTGAAAACTTGGTTCAATCGAACTCTAAATTGAGAGACAATGAGACCCAAGTACAGAATATTCTTGCTCACATACTGCAATTTCTTGATGAATGTTCAACCCTTGGGCATTCTTTCCGGAACAATCCACATATGCTAATCAGATACACTCTGATTTCGGCCTAAATGCTTTCGCGTCAGGAAGGTGATGTACGCTTTTAAAGCGATCAACCCCCTGTGGCTCCAAACCCGTCAACCCTCTGACACATTTCAAGCATATTTCCCATAGGATGGACACACAGCTTGAAAGTTATGATGTGATATCTCAGAGAATGTCAAGTGAAGTGATGAAAAAGCAGGGGTTGATGGATCGTGAGTATACTTCCATGCATTAATTGTTTTTCTCCATGGATGCATGATATTAAATCCATGTTGTCCCTGGGTACTGTGACTTCATCTTACTCAAGGAAATTCGAGTGTTCCATCTTCCGTCAAATTTTAAAGTTTTTGCAATCTATTTGATTTGAAGTGCAGGAGACATATCACAGATGCTCTGTTTATAGAAGTAGAAGCACTGGCTCACTGATTTGGTTTCTATTCAACTTGTTCACTGTAATGAAAACCTGCTTTAGCAACTAGGCAAAACCGTAAAAATGCTTCTAATGAAAAAGAGTAATATAGATCAAATATAAATATGTTTTGCTATGCTTCAAAATAAAGCACTAAAACTGTGAAACATTAAGCCTTACTTGCACTTTTCGTGGATAATAAAAATATTATTCTATAGATGTGATTGAAATTATTATAAAATGATCATCATTAGTTATCTTAAAAAACGGTTTCATCAATTTTTGATACTTTGAAGATGGAGCGAAGTGAATTTATCCCACCAGAGAAACTTCAGATTTCTTTTTGTACCATCTGACCTCCCCCATAATTACATTGTAACAGCTACTTTCCATAGTAGAAAATATGATAATTTTGCTGCCACAATGATAATCCTAAAATGTTTTCAACTAATTGCGATGATTGGAAAAATTATCTTATTTGTTTGTGTGATTTAACTGTTTGTTTTTCGATATACAAGACCAATTATTATCGCAACTTTATATCGATATCAAATTCTGTATTCTTAATCAAATTGACCTTTCTCATGCTATTTGGAATAGGAATGCATCTGTTTAATCCGTGCAGCTGCCAATTCTCTATTAAATCCAGTTTCCAGATTTTTTACAGAAGTCGCAACGGATTATCTCAGCTTTGCAATCGATAACAGAAGTCTGACAGGGTTCACCTTTTCGTCAAATACGGTCATAAGTCATCAATAATATTCTATTTAGAAAGTTTTAATTGCGAGATTTTTCATCGTGACGAGTTATTTTATTGATATAATCCAACAGCCGCGAATGTTGTCGATAATTTATGCAAATATTCGAGCCGATGTTTCATTCTCAGGAAATCCTGTTCCAAAGGTCTGACTTGACTAATAGGATGGGCATATCTTTTGCACAGTGCTCCGCTACCTATACTATCGCTAGCCACTTAATAAGCAGCCGATCTTATCTTGGTTTGTACACTAATTAATATAGCTGTTACAAGGAGCCGTCGAACATGCTCTTCCATGTTTCCATCACATTCGCGGAAAATCTCACTCAAAATGATGGATTATATCGACGTTCTCAAGCGTACTTTCAAAGATAAACCAGATAAAATTTAATTGGAGAAAAGTCATTTTTTACAACGTTCACCACAGTAACACATGCATAAGAAATTAATTGCTCGCGTTACACTTATTACAGAGTCTACAAGTTTTTTAAGGTGTAATATGATAGTATCCCATGTTGTAGGAGATCACCTACAGCAAAACTGATCCAGACCATCTTCGGAAGGAAATAGTTTTGCGCAGTAAACCATGAAATTGAAATTCTTTAATTTTTTGTTATTCTCACGATGATCAAGGTAATAATAATTATGAGAATGCATAATTATGACGGGAGATTAAATCAGTGGATATGGGAGTGTTCGATTAAATTGGATAATTACGCGGGATAAAAGTTTTCATGCAGAATTGAGTTATTGTAATAAATAATGTTTGGTGATGCATGGCAGAAAAGTTTCAACAGAAACAGTTTCTTCAAAAAGCTCCTCAATGTTTATCAAAGTTGACAATGATTATGCATGAATTCTTACTTATTATCTTGTCATAAACTATTCATGCTTTCTATGTGTTGTGATGAATCTTTTGAGTAAACCTCATGAAAGGAGAGAATTAACTAGGAAAATTGTAATCACCCTTATAGAATGAAAGATCTGCCAAACGAATAGTTAGCACCCGAACGATAAGGCTTCCTTATCAACAGCTGAGTATAAGATAAGAATACCGTTCTGTACTACGCATTTTTTCAGAGAATTATTTAATAAAATTATAATTATTTTGCAAATTGAGTACAAGTCATTTACGAATTACTTCATTGAACTTTTAGAAGTTACACTGTTGTTTACAATTGATCAGATGTTTTTGTAGCAGCTCAGACACAGCTGACTGACTCAATACACTATAAAATTTATTTATGTCATGCCGAGTTTTCATGCAAGCTATAATATTATTTTTAAAATTAAGAACTATTGATAAAGGACCAAGAATTTCAAATCGAAAAATAAAATATATATATTATTGTTAAAATTATTTATTATTCATGAAATTGCATTATAATGTCGAACGTTATTGTAACTAACTAGGTCATAGCATGAATATTGTATTACTTATAAGAGCAACAAAAATTAATTATAACAGTTTCAAATATAATAAGAATTGTATGGAAATATTAAATTATAAATTATTGATTCAACTGAGTCACATGGTGAATGAATCTCTTTGGCAAGTCTAAGCCAATCATATGTCATAGAAATAGCACCAAAAATAGCACCAAAGATCGTTTGAAAACATCATATGTTAATCTGTTATCAGACAACAAACCTGCCTTATCATATATGCTAGTGCATGTACACCGTATAGAGGAACTGTATCTAGAGAATTAAGCAGTTTAAAAAGTTATACAAATTGAGTTATTATTGTAATTGAAGGAATTATATTTTACTGCTTGCCACTGACGTCATGCCTACGTCATAATCATTCTACCAATGGCAAATTTTCATGCAAATTAATTACACAGAGATTCTCAGAGAAAAGGTTCTAGCCCAAGGCTTAGAAGAAGACACTTCCCTTTAAAATCCTCACCGTTAAGACCTTGTTGAAAGTTACCAAAGACCCATTAGTGAAATTTTGTTCGATTTTTATATATTTTATCTGTGAGCCAATATTTTAGGCTAATTTATCTATTATTTGTAAATTTATTCCATCAATCGATAATTCGAGAAATTCAAATTTAATTATTCCCTAATTATTTTGGTGAAGGAGTTATTTAATTAAAATTCCACACGTGCTGAGACCGAAGCCTGGACCGGCCACCGATCAAACAAATTTGATCTAAAGGAACCACGACCGCCAAGAGGATTCACGTGAGTTTTAAATTTTGGGGCCCCAATCTACGCTTCGAAAGAAATAACAGTGCAGAAAATATAAAATTTTTCTTCGTTAAAGTAATGGCCACGCCGACAAGCGCTTATAACCATTAAGATCCTAGATTTTACTTGATATAGAATTTATAAGAACTTGTAGTTGATTAACTATCCTCCGCTGCCAGAACCACGACCCGAGCAATTTTAAAAATCTTTTATAGTTTATTTTCATTATTTTTTCAAAAAAAAAACTGTTAAATTTATCAATCATAAAATTCTGTTGAATCATGCATGGTGTCATGCGAGTACAAGAAGATTTCTAATTATTTTTGTTAATGATAAACTATTCTCAATCTGTAATTCAAGCTTTACATCTGCACTGTCAAACCATATATTTTATCATATTATATTTCAATTTTGTTAATTCGTCTTCTGAGTTCGATTATTTCTTAAGCCTGTCAATTATTGTGTCTGACACGTTCTATATTATCAAGAACCGATCAAGTACGATCATTGAAATAATCGATTCAACCTGGATATTGGAACAGATCTAAGTGGATGTAGTGTGTGGGGTCAGATCGAGATTATCTATTCTCTGTCCTTACCTGCTCATATATCAGCTTTTATCTGTTACCAACTTCGACTTAGGAGCGAATTCGTCGATTATATAGCAGATGCAGCTGGAGATCATATAATTTCCTACAATAGAGCATAAAACCCGACAAGACTCTGTTCTCGAAGTATATTCCGAACGATATCTGGTCCTAGTACCCTATCTTAATCCTTCGGAACTTATTAGAGACGCAGTCCCGTAAATTATCTACATCGGGATTTTTGCTCGACCTGTATGATTTTATATGCTGTTCCATCACAGGTAATAGTTTTAAGATATCCGTATTCAGTGTTTAGCAACCGCTACACTACTTTTAAAAATGTTTATCATTATACAATCTGTCATAAGAAGAATCAAGGGTGAGCGAGTGTTTATGCCTTCCGCGATTCAGACGATTGTATCGAATCTTGTAGTGACTCAATCAGTCTGGTATTCACTCAGCGTCCACGCACGCATCTTCAAAATTTCTAACCTCAATACTGGTGACTCAGTGCAAGATTCATTATACGTGTGTCGTCCTATCCTTGGAGGCGATAGTAACTCCCCCAGGAAGAGCACCACAGTGTTTACAATCACTTTCTCAAAGTTGAAATTATTGATTTGCCACTTGTTTATGATAGAAAGCTCAAGTGAAAACGTACAAATGGAAACGCAGTAATGTGTGATTTTGGAAGAATCACTCAAAATTTTTAAATAGATTATTCCCATCCATCAATTTGAAACTCCATTCTCAAAATGTTATTGTGAATGCACTCTGGAATAAGTAAATCTGGTTCTAGAGATATAGATTAATAATGCAGTTCATTCTTTATTTTACAGTGTGTAGGCTGAATTCCAAGAAAGCTCCATGAAAGTATAATCCACATTGTTCTCAATTATAAGGAACTTTTCATACAATGAAAAGATTCAGTTTGAAACTATGAAGATGCGGTTGGGATGAAAATATATGTAAAGCATGTTTGCCAATTAAACGAATACTATTTCATATTCAAATTTGAATTCTTGTTAATCTGTATTTGGGTTTGAAAGAAACTCTGTATCTTTATGATTTATTGCAGCCAGATGAGCAACGCCATATTCGCTCCAGCATTTGAGTTCTCTCTCATTCTTAATACTTTCTTCCTGAGAATGTTTTGAATCAAAAATACATCAAATAAATTCCATTTTTCAGCAACCGCAGATGGAAAAGATAAGCTGCAACGTCTGCTGAAGATGAGCTAAGCATACTTTGCACCACTATATTTCCTATCATTCTCCAGCATCTTGCATTTTAACTTTTACAACTCCTACTTTTTTATCATTCTTCTTCTTTCTCTTCCTTCCTCTTTCCCCCCTCTTTCATCCTCTTCTTCCTCCTTCCGACCTCATATCAATAATCTTTTCTTCCTTCTTTTTGGATTCTGTCCTCAGACTTTTTTCAGCAGAAGACACAAAAAGCTCGTCACTCAAGTGAAAAGATGTTTTGAAAGGAACGTCCAGATAAGCCGCGGAGTATCACTCTGAAACACTACCGACTCGTCTGCCAGATCCGACGATGAATGTTCAGTCCACCACTTTTAAGGTAATTTAAGAGTGGCCAGTCATATTTCTCACCAACTTGGGTTCATAACGGTTTCAAATACATTCTACAAACATCTGAATAACAACCTTTCAATAATCGCAAACTTAAAACTACTGCCATAGAGGAGCTAAACTCTATAGTTTCTAAATAAAATAGTTATTTTATGATGATGCCTAACATTATAGTTTCACATTTTGAATACTCGCCTTTCTTTTTGGTGCTACTGAAATTATTGAAACACTATAAATTTATCAAGAACCATTTAATTGTGTTGTGATGAAATAAAATGGTACTTTATAACTTTTATTGTCTTTCATAATTTGATTTTATCATATTTTTTACATGAATGAACATGGTATATCCTGGTTTCTGAAATTCCATATTATCGGTGTTCTCAAGTTATAATACTAAATTTTGAATAAACCTTCAGATTAGCATCAAGCTATATTTTAAAATATTCATGTACTTATCTTTCTGCAATCAAATACTTTCCATTTTTAAAAACTGTTTCAAACAATGTGAAACTTCTCAACAGCCAATTCACGTCAAATTATTTGGTAGAAATGAATTCTAACAAATTACTTATAAAACTCCATTCATCCAATATCTATTAACTACTGAATATAATACTATTCATTTATCAATCCATATACGCATGCAAGATTAGCAAATATGAAAGAAATTCAAACAACAAAAACTTCAACAAAACATTTATTACAAAAATATTGATTGTGATTTCAACTAAGACAGTTGGTTTATAATACAATAGGTGAATTGGAAATGTGATGGAGTTAGTAGATGAATATGTTGATTTGATTAAATACAATGTCAATGTCAACAGAAATTATAATATGATATTTGTATTGAAGGCTATAATATATATATTTATTTTTGGTACTTATCATGATATTACTTACTATACACTGTGATGAAATTAAGTAGATACTTGGAAATACTGGAACTACTACTTTACATAGAAAAAAGTTATGTTTCCAAAAAAAAGTCAGAATACAGAAATTATAAGTGTCAAACGTACTTCTACAATTAGATAGTGAACAAAACTATTAAAAAAGTAACAAATTTCAATCAAATTTTAGCAACTACTAGAAACATGAAACAGAGACATCAACAAGTTATGTTACAAACAGACAAATTACTACATTACTACAAAACAACATACAACAAATTCTGCGACAGTTATGAGCATATTTACCTCAAAATGTAGGTTTTTGATTATATTGTAGGGCAAGAATTATTATTTCAACTTCATTCCAATTCACAAGATGTTGAACTCAATCGGACGAATTTGAAAAAATATATGGAACTAATCCATAAACTTGGATGGCTACTCTAATTCAGTCTTTTTAGAGCATACAGTAGTCTTCGTTTCATTGTCACGTCTGCCAAGGAGCAGGGTCGATTGTATCTGTAACAAACACGAAAAAATTGTTATTTTGTTGCTCCCACTTGAATATTCATATAATTCACATAAGACTCTGCTATAAAAAATATCGATATCTATAAGATATCCATATTAATTGAAACGTTATGTGATATTGTGGAAGATTGAAAGAAAGGCGAAATTTCTCTTCAAAGGCTAAACTCTTCCAAGATGTATTCTGTAGCCAACATCGAGTTATTGATTAAAATAACTGAATAATGAAATAGGATTTGTTGAAAAACAAACTTATCTAAATAAGTACGGTATGTGCTGCATTAATAAGCCATGTCTATAATCAGTAGCTGTGACAATTACAAGTCTTTTTGTGAGTTTCACGATAATCTGATCGAATTTATCCATCTTAGAATTACGTCACTGCATTGTCGCCAGACTCACACATATTGGTCTTAGATGCATTGCTTCCTTTGAGTAACATCACTAAGCAGTTGTAAAATTTGATTGACCTTTCGTACACCTTACAAACGACTTAAAACCGTCACAACTATAGATTGCGGTCATAGCTTATTAATTTATTAAAATATATTATCATTTAATAGATAATTTTCCATTATTTAATTATTCTATTCGATAATTCTGTGTTGGCTACAGAGTACGAAATTTACTTTTCGGTGTTTCTGGGACTTTAGGAGGCAAATAAAGCTTAAATCACCACGTGTCCAACGTCTTTATTCAGTCGTGATGTCTGGTTTTTGTCAACTTGTCACGTATACATTCGACTTTGAGTTTGTCTTTGTGGTGGAATGTACGGTACTGGCATATTTCTCAACGCTATCTTTGATTATTATTTCAAACACAGGCAAAACAAATATTTTCATTGAGGAGATTCATTTATTAAAGAGTTTTTGTATATTTGACAATGATATATACCATATAGGTTTAATAGGCTTCAAGCCTTTCAATGATTTTCAAACAATTTTGGATAAGTGACATTTCAACAAAAAAGTTTAGATTCAGCTTGATACTGACACTTTGCGTAGATGTAATTTGAATATTACTTTATATTGATGGAATAAATTTTCTTTAGTATAGCATGTATATTCAACTTCCATGCCTTTCAGATTTGTGACTGTGGAAGCTCAAATAAACTACCTTTAATACATTTTCCAATTTATTATTCAGAATAGTTATTATTTTCATAAAGTTGAACTTATCTACTTCAATAATTCAGCTACGGCATAAAAACCTCAAGTAGAAAAATAGAATAAGGTTCGAGAGTACTATATTTAAATACATTATTCACAAGTCAATGTTAATCTCTCTCTCTCTCTCTCTTCGTCATTTCTCCCATTATTACTCACGCACAAGCCTAGAAATCATGTGAGCACGATCAACAGAGAAATTATATCAAATCGTGCGGTAAGGCTTACCCTAGGTATGATCAGATAATAAAACAGATCTTGAAACAATTTAGGAGACATCTAGGAGCGGATAATTTCAATAAGTATCTTGTCTTGAGAGGCGTGCAGACTCATGTGCCACGAACACGCGCATTTTACTTTTCATCAGCTGATGCTGTGCTTATTATATAAATGTACCTTACTATTTCTGTACAAATACAGTTATACAGGTATACTGTATAGCTGCTGATTTGCATTATAGCTATGCACCTTTACATTTTATTTGGATAAAAAATCCAGAAGAAAATAGGAAAGAATAGGAAGGAAGAGAGCATGAGCAAGAAGAAGAGAAAGAAGAAACGGTAGACAGCAATGCATAAGAAGGAGAAGTATTTTATGGAGTGGAGCATGAACAACATTTCAAACATACTTTTCTCCACATGGCACAAGACAAGTTATCGGCATATCGGTAAGCGTTCCAGCCAATTTACACGTTTGAACAATACTCCTATTATTTACACTGACATTGATGGCACTACTGCAGTGTTCTAGTCTGGAATTATTCAAACAGCCTAACTGGCAATAGGTCTTTTCATCGCTCCTATCTAACAGCACACTATACACTACCACGAGTCTCATTAAAGCTGTTAGAAAGACAGTACCTGTCAGTACTTGGTGGCAGTTACATTCATCCTTTGTGCCCTGCAATGTCATTGCTTTGTATTTATTTCACTTTACGAGGATCAACAGAAGCCCAGCAACTATCAACAAGTTAAATTCCCCGTTTGTATTGTAGTCTCAGCTGTTAATTCAATTTTAGTCTCAATTTTTATTTCATAAATGTTTTTTACAGCTATCTTGCATTACTTGTATCGGCATATTCAATTGAATATTAACAATTCCACAGAGGAATATTTTAGTGACCAAAATGTTTTCAGGTCGAATAGTGGTAGACCATTTGCAAAAATGAACTCAACAGTTGTTATTCTGTTATGTAGTTTCAACTGATCTGAATTGATATGCTCCAGTTAACAATAATGTTAAAATGGATGTGAGTAGCCTATTGTAGGACCTAAACAGATATTCTGTTCACCGAATGAAAATTCTAATCCAAATATCTAATCAATACGCAACGATCACCAGCGAGCAAAGTTTATTCTATTTAGTATTTACTTGTGTTGACATTAATAACTTGAAGATGTATTTTCATGAGTTTATATTATTTTACACTTCAGTTTTCATTTTATTTCTATATTTATATTAAGTTTTGTCATACATGACATCAAAACCTATTCAATTTTTGAAATATCATTTTGTGAATTGGAAATCTGGTCGCGGATTAAATGTAATTGATAAAGCGAGAAGATCTCCAATGTACAAAGATGAAACGTGTGTTTTATCACGTTTCGTGAAGGCAATATTATGGTTTTTAGCTCCATGCTATACAAACAAGAGTGAGCTGACTTTTGGTCTGTGAATCAAGGCTGCATGTGTTTTTCACATAAATAGATTTTGAATTTTTCTTTCGAGGCCCGTATTATTTGAACCGTTTGTGAAGTTAGTTGTTGAGTTAAGGCATTGGTTTCCTGAAAGATTCTGTCTTGAGAATTCAATATCAAAGGCTGTCGCAGTCCGGGCAGTTTAAACCTACATAATTGTATTTTCAGGATTTGAATCTTGTAGGGAAAGCTGGTGTTTTTGATTCAATCAACTAGCAGAGTTTTTTTTATATATTTTTTCTATTTAAAATCGGGAGTGCTTTAACTGGACCTTGAGGAGCAGGCCAAGGGACTGTTTTAAGGTAAAGTAAGATAATAGTTAATTGTACATTTTTTAATTTTTCAGATCTATAATTCTAAATAACTTAGTAATTTTTGTTTTTTATTATAAAAAACTGAACGACCACAGATCAGCTAAGCGAGTAGCCCTTAAATTATCATCTGATTATTATTTCGTAATAAATTCTAATTTTAATTCGTAATAAATAATTTATTGATTCGTTATTTTCAAAAACCTGAACGACCTTTTCTTTTCTTTTTTCCACCCTTACAGTGTTTACTTTTTATTTATATTTATCAAGATGTATTTTTATGAG
Source organism: Nilaparvata lugens (assembly GCF_014356525.2). Lineage (NCBI taxonomy): Eukaryota > Metazoa > Arthropoda > Insecta > Hemiptera > Delphacidae > Nilaparvata > Nilaparvata lugens. The sequence continues at coordinate 18,153,280 of NC_052508.1, forward strand.
TTTGTATCATTCTACTCTCAAGTTCATATTTATTTTCATTCTAATCTGATTTATAAATCATGAAAATTAATGTATTCTACTTTGTTCAATTATATCGAAGAAACTATTTGTAAATTATGTATTTTATGGCAAATAAATGAATTTGAATTTGGAATTAGATTTTGGATAATTGGTATCAGGAGTAGACCCCTGGCTGACATTTGAAAATCATTTCGCTCACAAAGAAAACCAGTGGTTTCCTAGTGATGCACATGGACACAGGTAGGGTAGGGAATAGTACTACACACAGGTAGGATGGGGGGGGGTGGAGTTGTGAACAGTTGAAGAGGATCGTTTAGGAGTTTAGATAGGGCTAAGCGAAAAAAACTAAAAAGATATTATGTGTCAGAGCTGTCTGTTAGTCTATCTTGAACGTTTTTCTACTGAAAGCGACAAGGCGACTAAAAATCTGCCATGAGAGTGATACAGTGAGATACAGTTTGAACTGTCAGCATTGATTGAATGGGAAGCATCTATGTTATTATCAAGGAATGCTGACAGTTTATAGTGAATCTATCAAACCTATAGCGCGTCCTCGTGAAAAGTAATTCAGACTCAGAAGACAGCACAATGCTTGTCTACTTCAAATTCTTCTTCTCGTCTACTTATTCGATCAGCCACTCCCCACTCCTCCCTCTATGCTTTTCCGACTTTCTTGTTCTTTCATCTCTTTCATTAGGTTTATTTGTCAGTAAGCATTCCATTCCTCGTATCCACTCTCTCACTTTCACAAACATCAACAAGCAACAAGAGAGAAATTCCAACAAGGAGTGAATAAATAAATAAATTACATAAGTTGGGTGAATTAGCTTGGTTCCCAATCTAGCAACTGACAGATAGCATGGGAAACAGGAAGATCTGATGGTACCGTGAAGTATCTACTTCTAAATATTGTAGTTTTTGACATGGTCATGATGAGAGATAAATTTATTCGAAATATTCCGACATTAATTCAACACTGTAGCCTAATCCGAATTTCAATTTATCTAGTATTTAGTACGGTCGTGATGAGGTACAAATTTGTTCTAGATTCAACTTCAATTAGCTTGCAACATCTACTCAAAAGTCATTCCCAATTTTGTAAATATATTAGGCCCTTCTTTTCTTCAACTTCATTAAACATATGTTGTCAAAAATGTGTATTATTATTATTGTAGAAATAACCTACACTTACTATAAATAATGCATCTTTGCATTGAAGAGGATACATAAGTATGCTACCGTACATCCAAATCACTAAGATTTTATGGTAACATTTTGTTAAGCTTTTGATCTACTCCTCTTATGTTTTTGTTATCTACTTGTTGTTTTGCTGTTTGTATTATTTGATACACATAAATTATTTTCTATTTCTATATTTTGTATTTATTTAAGTTCATTCAATTAATACAATGTTGTTGTTGAACTGAACATAACGCAACAATGGTTTATCACAATATCATCACACCACAATGTAACCAATTTCAATTATACATTGAAGTGTATCATGTATGTTCTTTTGAATATCTATTATTTGTAAATGTGGTGTGTACCGTTGGAATTTGAATAAATAAATTACTTGGTACATTCTACTCAGATTACTACAATTTATATGTTTAGACCTTCATCAAACAATGTATTACCATAGAGATGGATTAGAGATAGCATAATGCTACCTTTTCTCTACAGTAGTACTCTCCATGTTGATACATTGTTTGACGGATGGTTCTGTATGGTGTGACACTTTCTATCATCAATCCTTCTTGGCAAACGAAATTGAGAGGCCGGAAGTGAAAGGTTTGGCGTTGCAGTCAATCGGCCACACAACTCCCCACAAATTCGTTTGTTTTATTTGTGTCGTGTATCGGGTTGCCCTCTGTAGGGCCGGCGGCGGCGGGAAGCCCTTTGAAGCCAGCCTAGGGAGCCGGGCGAAGGGCATCATAGTTTAGTGCAGAGTGTGGCTTCCCGAACACATGTTTTTGTTGCTGTCAAGGGCCTGGCCTGACAAATTTGGACCAGGTATTAATCTTCATTTTCAACGCCCGTCTTCAACTGGAATCTGGACCCGCAGCCACGGAATTGGCGTTCGATTACGGTCTGCTGCTCACACTTTTACGGCGTTTTCCCCCACCTTCAGCAAAAGTTCCCTATGTGCGCCGAAACAGCAGATTATATCAATTTGGACTCACCGAAATTACAGGCCAAATTTTTGTTGAACATTACGCAACAATTATTCATTACAATAGCATTGAATCACATTAAAACCAATTTCAATTACCCATTGAAGTGTATCACCTCAATAAAAGCTTGAGATTTATAAGTGATATTCACTTCAAACAGTATTGTTGAAATGTCAGTAATGGTCTAATGAGTAGGCTATCATTGATGTTAGATTGATGGTATCACTGATTAGAAATGCTAACAGCATGAAATGAGTCTCACAATAGCGTATACTTAGGGCAGAGCTATTCGCGCCATCCACGTTAAACGCTAATCTCTGATTGCATGGTCACATTTAATTTAACGTGTTTCATACCGGGTTTAAACTAACAGCTGATCGTTTAAACCGAGATTGTGCATAAGAGCCTTATTATATTACTTATTCTATAGTATTAGGCTACCCTTGAACGGTTTAACGTTACCAGTAAGCCAAATAAGCCACTATTCAAACAACCGATGCCTAACTGCACTTTTTTTTGTGAGTTGCTTTTTTGCTGTTCATGGCCAAGGATGGTATGTATATAGCTATACACTATTCTTGGTTCATGCCCACTGAAGTCCATGAAAAAATATTTCGATATCACTTTACTATATTTATATGGTAAAGAGTTGTGCATTAATGAATTTATGAAAAAAGTGATTGGCTTTTTTTATTTAGGGTTACTCTTGAATATTAACAACATGTTTCGGTTATATTATGCCATGATTGAAAAATTTATAAAATTACAGTCATTTATTAATTTTTCAATCACTACTCGATAATGGCATCACAGCCATTTAGTCACTTGATAATGGCATGGCATATAGCCGAAACATGTTGTGACTGAACAAGTTTAAAAGGGTACTTGTATTTATATTTTTATTTATAAAAGTGGTAGGTTATTTTAATTAATCATCATCTAATCAATCTATGTTAATTTAATTTCATTGCTGCGAGTATTTCATTGATTATCTTAGTAAATATCATTTTCATTTTTCGCGAAATTTGCAGAGTCTGTATACAGAGATAATAATGGTAGATGATTTCCTCTTATAAATTGAATTTATTATTTATAGAGTCTTTTCAGAATTCAGTTTTCAACATAAAATAGAAACCCTCTTTCGCAGGGTCCCCCTAACTTTCCAGCCAATAGAAGTCTGCTCATTAATAGCAGTTTGACATATTGTGTTAGGAGAGTGAGCCCACAACACGGGTAAACACGCTCATAACGACGAGAAGCAATTTGTAGAACGACCACATGTCTTAAAAATAGCTCTGTAATACAGAAACTATATGGTTATACTGTACTCTGCACTAATTTGTCTCCCAACCACAGGCTTTTGCATTTGCCCCTTCTGTAATAATAGAATGACAACTCTCTGTTCTGCATTCTTGCTGTTTCCTCCATAAATTTCATTTTTCAATATGCTTTTCTCCTCCGTTCGATTGACATAGCGATTTCTGTTACCTAAGCAGCCGTGATAAAGTTTTGAAGCCCTACGCGCAATTGCTGGAGCGTTAACTTTGATAAATTGAGAAAGAAGGGTCCTAACCATTCCTATAACTCGAGATTCTCTGGAATTCTAGTGAGTAACTGTTTAAAATAGGTTTACTAACAAAAAAACTGAGCAGAGTACATTCTTCTGTTTCCTTATTTTAGGGTTTTTTTATAAAAATTCTTCTTTTCTTATTTATGGGGAATTTTATTTTTAGATAGCTAGACAAGATCGTCGGATCTTGTACTACCCCAAGATTTCAACTCTATTATTCAAGTTAGACAAGGAAAGTAAAGTGCATACATTGATATACTATAGTTTGAGTAATTCTGGTTAGAGATGCAAACATTTAAACATTAAGAGAAATTCCAAACCGTCGACTCGAATCTTAGACCTCACCAATTATAACACAACTAGTTTCAACTCTTCAAGTGTCATCTTCAAGTGTAGGGATTTACAACTGGAAAAGGCTCTTGAAGATTTGGAACTAGTTATATTATCTATAATCTATAATCTATAAAAGGAAAGAATTGGTTTATACACGTATGGGATAGGAAATTCACGATTGACGCATCATCACGCCTCAACTACTCAACTGATTAACTTGAAATTTGCATATAGATTCTTAATTTACCGAGGATGGTTATAGGCCTATTTCAAATTCTTCAAGACTTCAGTGGATCATGTTTTTAATTAGGCCCTTGCGGAGCAAGGGCTACCTGCTATTATAAAATAAAGTTACTTGTTCATTTTTAATGTGTTTTAATGAAAAGTAACCCTAAAAATAAAAGTAAATATTATCTCTTCTACACTCTTTGAAATTGTTAAAATTGGATTTATCAACCAAAATAACCATTGAATTTTGGATGATGACAGACAGCTATGTGATGAATATATTTATGAATAAAGAACTCAACAAACAATCAAGTTTTATAATGCAAGATATCAACGAAAATCTTGAAATTCATCATCCTCAACTGATAACTTCATGATTCCGACTGTGAATATAGAAGTAAATGAATCTATATGGAACTAGTATATTAAGTAAAGATTTTAATAAGCTATATTTGGAAAATAGAACTTCTCAATGTTGGTTTTTCGTGTGTAGTACAAACACGGCATTAAAAATTAATTCAATGTCGATCACCAACAATTATTAATTGGATTGACCGAAATCGAGGAGCCAAACGGTTGTCACAGCTATTACTTCTTATTACGTGTACAATAACTTCTTATTTAATAAATATATTCTTACCGACTAAGCTGTTACAAATTTCTCCATATTTTCTTGTATAGGCCTAATCGAAGCAAAATGGAAATGGATTATCACCTGTCACTTCCAATAGCGATGTTATGCGAAGTTTTTGAAAATTGAAATAGAATTCATTCATTCGTTCATGTTATTCTGTAATAGATATTTCATCAGATTAGCGAGAAATAATATTAAATTTATGCCATCTAAATAGTTTTTATAATCTATTTCTGACATAGAAATGGATATTCTGGCATAGAATATGAAATTTCTGACATATAAGAATAACCTAAACATGTTCAAAGCGGGCTCAGCCAAGAAACTAAGCGAAACGCACCGAAGAGGGCGCGATGAAAATTATAAATGTGACACCAAGTGACAGGACAAAAACAAAGGAAGAGTACCGCGCCTGGAAGGAGTTGAGCCCTAAGTACTTGCGACCCTTGCTTGCGTGACCCTAGGCCCTTGGACCCTTGGCGAGCCACCCCTTCCGCCCTTGGACCCTTCGAGACACCCCCTTCCACCTTAGACAATGGCAGGGTGGTCCAAGTAGGCCTACTTAGCCTCCACACAGCAACTGCGAAATAATTGTGTCACACTGGGACAACTAACCAGGCCATGCCAATGATGCTCTCCAATTAACGCACTGTGCGTGTGATGCTCAGTCACACTTGGATTCAAACATAAAAGGAGGCCTCAACCAGAAATCTTAGTACCGTACTAAAAGCAGGGTTTAGGAATAGTTCGCAATAAAATTAATAAGAATCATATTGCTTTGAATTCCAATAAATTATTTTAATAGGGCTACTCGAATTTTCAATTATTATTGGCGTTAAAAAGAATTAGCGTAGAGTTGTTTCCTCGTTGAAACTGGATTCACAACTACTTTAGTATTGAAGGAAAAAATCCAAGTAGACTGACGGTGGTTATCTTATCCGGCCTGCCTGTCTGATAAAGCCTCTACAAGAGAAAATTAAGAAAATTACTAGTACCCTCTTTATATTTTTCTATATAAGCACAACTAGTTTCGAGCACTTATGCCATTTTCAAGTGTCAACGATTTTGTTTTGACACTCAAAAATGGCATAAGTGCTCGAAGCTAGTAGTTGAGTTAAAATAGAAAATATAAAGAGGGCACTAGTAACTTTCTATAATAATTACTAAGAAATCATAGTTTTAATAATAGTGTTCAAGTATTATTGAAAATTAGAGTTTAATCAATCTAAATTGATTTACATTTATTCTCACAAAAGATTTCAATTATTGAAATCTGAGATCTTGCAAAATACATGTTTCTAATTTCATCTTGAAACAATTATGGCATGAAAATATCCAGGATTGAAGAGACGAGCTTTTCCTAAAATGTTTTCACTGAGATTGTAAATAAAAGAAAAATTTGTCATATCGGAAAAAGGGTGGATTTGATTGTGTTAGGTTTCAAGTATAGTACGGTATTTCATAATGATGAAATTTACCATAGTTTGATAAGTTTTCAAAGAAATGTAGTAAAATTATCAAGTCTACTGGAATATTTCGTTACCAATACCACATAATGTTGAAATCTTAAATAATTAGAATCTTTTGAAAATTTGGCATAGTCACATAGATTACCTGAGAAGCTTCCGACTGGTGATTGAGTCGTTTGCAATATTAAATTTCGATGGTAGACTTTAGGACATAGATGGACTATGTGCAATTAGAAAAAAATGAGTTACTCTTTTTTTCTTTCAATTTAGATATCAAACCCAATACAACTCGAAAAATGTTCAAGTTATCATAAAAATCTAGCATTCTACCTTCATTGTTTCAATTCTTCTCATAAACAAATCTTCTAAACCATACAACAATCAAACACCATACACTGAAAATAGCGCTTATTGCTAATACTACAAAGATAATACGCAATGTTATACCACCTCACCTTCACCATTCTATTTTAAAGCTGCCAATGCTTAAATGAATACTGAGTTGTGTTAATCCCATATCCTCATACAAAATACCAACATGTTCTTCATAGCTGTCAGACCCCTTCATGGTTCACTTTCTATTAAATTCTTGAATTATAATGTGATGAGATTCACGAAGTTTTTGAATACTCATTCTTCATATAACATTTTTGTAGATTGAATATTTTCTGTTGAAGCCAACCATAGTTTTGACACAAAATTATGTCAACAATACTCCAAGCCTTTGTCCAAAGCCCTTTACCTTGCTAGTTAGTAATGGTAATCAAAATAATCAAAAGTGAGAGTTGAATAAGAATCAATTGTTTTCAAGTATTGAATAATTATTTCACCCTAGTAAATTCGAATCTGACATTGTATATGGATGAGAATCTTTAACCAGATAAATGTGTAAATAGGATAATTCAAATAGGATATTTTCAACTATACCGTTACATTTAAAAGATAAAAAGAATTAAAAAATGATAGAGGAAATAATAAAAAGTTGTGAATGGATGAGAACTGAGAAATTTCATCCTACACGATAGTAGAAAATAATCGAGATATTCCCTTAAGAGCAAGGAAAATAAGTTTTAATTTTTTTCTGGCAAAAGTCTTTATTGATAAAACAGTACATATTACCTTACATACTTCAACAGCTATAATTTATATAATGAACGATATAAACGACCTAATAATATTTGTTTTTAAATTATACACAATGATATGGAAGATAATAATAATTACAATCTTTGAAATTAATTTATACATGAGAATCACATTTTTATTATAAAATTGAATCATATAGGCTATTGTCTGTCACGTTATAAAGAAGGTGGATCAGATCTTTTAAGGTCACTTTCAAATTATGGTTGTTTGCATGTTTTACGCGCTACTGATAATAATATTGGAAGGGATGATGACAATGGAAGATCCAAGCTAACTGCGATAAAAACAGCAATCAGCAATTATCTGCATCCTGAATTCTCTACAAAGCAGTAAAATAAGCGGATTTGAAAAAGCGATGTACTTGGAACTGTATGCACTACTAAGCAGCCGATTTTAATTTAAATTAATTGAAAAGTTTGGTGATCTTCAATGATGATGATAGAAGAAAAATTCACCTATCTCTGTCAGTTATAAACGAAAAGCAAAGCTTTAGTTGCAGTAGCAAAACTATCCTGAACCTACCTGAGTACACTTTTCTTCAATCTGATAAGCAACTGTGTAGAATAGAAAATTTAATTGGAATCATTTAAAGTATTTCCATAGAATATAACTACTTTTGATAATTGAGCCACCACTATACTTATTCAGTCTTGTAATATAACTTTTAATGGTAATGAGAAAGTAAATATTTTTTAAGGAATTCATTCGCCAGCTAATAAACTAAGATCAACGATTTTTCAAATGTCAAAGGACATTTGACATTTATTATATTATTTAGAGCAGCTCAATTTAATCTCACGCCATATTTTCAGGGGATAAAATTGATTTTTTGGAGGTAGAGGTCAAGCCAACATCAGATTTAGCCTATATTTTGATATGTTATTATATTTTGTCATAAATTACTGAGATAATTCATTTAACCTACTCTTACGTCTGACATAATGAAGTATTTCTTAATAAAAATTCAGTATCTTGAAATTTTAAAGACTATTATAAATCAATTACTGAGATGACTCATTTAACCGACTATTACATCTGAAGTATTTCTATTCTCTAATAATAAATACAATTCATTGAACTAGATTGAGTATTGTAAAGAGGAAATTATTGGACGTATGTTAGTGAAAGTGATAAAGTAATAATATTTAAATGCAATTTTCCTCTGCTTTATCACAGCATGTCAAAATGAACTGATATCTCTAAATAGTAGACAGTTTCGCAGGATAGACCATTTGGTAACCGTGCGGATGGAGAATTGAAGAAATTTACGTGAATGATACGATCAATGCAGGGCAAAAAATATAAAATATGAAAAGATAACTACAAATTGAGATAAAAGAAAACCCAACTACTGCTATTATTGAATCTTAAAATCATGATTAGAAGCTATAGAAAAAGCAAGAGAAGCTAGTAGAATAATGTTAGTGAGCGATTTCAAGGATTATTAATATTAGAAGAAATACTCATGCAATTAATAGAAAAAGCTTTGAAAATATGAGTCAATGAGAGTAAACTTGAGAAATTTACGAAAATTATTATTTCCTCCTTATTAAATATTTTTTAGGAGAATCTCTAAACTTGATTGAGAATAAATTTATATAGATCAAAAAGAGAAAAATACAGGTTTTGCAAAATGAATAAAGAGTATAAGTATATGATGTAGAATAGAAAATACTGATTTAGACCCAGAGCATTTTATACTACTTAGCCTATTGCGATTTAATTAATTTTAGTTGGGTAACTTTTTAAAAGCGTGATGATTTCTTTGTATTTCATTCACTTTTCATACATTTATATAATATTTAATCAAGCATTTTAATTAGATGGGCAATTTTCATCTTCAAATGAGATTAGAAACTCGGACCGACTAAGAGCATCTTCTACTAAATCATACATTGAATTAAGTAAGTGAATTAACCACTTCCAAAATAGTTTTTGTGAAAAATAATTTAAAAAATATAAATTAATATTCAATGAGGTATATATACACTGTCGTGTACATGAGAGCTTCAATTTGCATACACAACACAAAATCAATATGTGTTTTACAAATTATATAGAAAGAATTTTTCGTGTGGTCCCTCATCATCGTTATACCGGGATTCGTATTACTTAATATACAGGAAGCACTGTCCAAATAACAAACTATTCCAACTATCAAGTGACCACAGTAACCTACTTCCGATGTCGAAAGTCACAATACAGTACAGTACTCTCAATGTAGTAAATTCGTATTACGTACTATACTGTAAACACTGACCAAATAACAAATTATTCTAACGATCAAATGACTACAGAACTTTCGATTTCGAAAGTTACAATATAATAAAGTACTTTCGGTCTCAAAGTCACAATACAATAGAATACTTTCGATGTCGTCAAAACAGCGTGCAACTAAAAATAACCAGCTAAAAAGTAATAACGAAATAATAGAGCCCCATCTCCTAAGAGTCATTCGGTAATAATGTCTCACTCAGTGCGTCCTCTCGCTTGTGGCGCCTGATGTTGAGTACGAGGCCGATGATGATGAGAGAGAGGCCAACAGCGGTGAGGGCCATCAGCGCCCACAGCCCCATTGCGCCCAACTCGGCCAGGGGAGTCAGGTTGGCGGCCAACTCGGGAGTCATCTCCGCGTGCTGGTGGAACCACATCATCGGCATGTAGATCTGCGGCAGGTTTTTGAACACACTGCAAACAGAAATGTGTTCGATTTTAGCAATAATATTTTCGCTACACTGGACAGAAAACCTAAAATTCCCGGACATTTTATGGGTTGGAAAGATAACAGCTGACCTCAATTTGAACCCGGTACAGTCAAGGTTAGTCGTGATACCAGTCCCGAAAGTGGTCACTTTCCGATCATTTTCAGTTTCCGTGTATTTTAAATAGGAGTATTAATTGCGCAAAACGATAGGGACCCTGGTCCTTACAGTTTTCTTGTCGTGCGCCACCTACAGTTGGCATTGGCAATCAAGAAAAATATTTGATCTTTTGAATATGGGCTAGGTTGAAACACGTGAAGTTAAGTATTCAGTAATTTGTTGTTTACACAGTTACACATTATTTGCTGATTGTGAAGCGAAAAATATTGTAAGTTACTTGGCCGTGAATGTGTCTTAAAGGGCTAAGGCCTCGACTAGAAATATCATGCTCGCTCTGCAAACGGTCATTTCCCGGCTACGTGACTTGAATACCTACGGAACAGTTATAGTACAGAACAATAACAAATGTTGACATGTAGATCTTTGACAGGGTTTTCAACGTGCAGTGAAGAGGAATCCATATTTTTATCAGCAAAATGATCTTATATTTTGAGTTCTACTTCATATCAGGGGCTGGTGTATGTATAATACCGGGTTATCATAAAAGAAAGGTGCGGTTTCAGTAATTCGTAGGAAGATTGTAGGGATATTTTAAAATGTTATATTGGTATCTCTGAAAGCCTCTAACCCAAAAGTTTGTTTATAAGCTGTTCTAACCTCAAAATCAGTTCTTGTACTGTTGTTGCGGTGAGTTTAGTGAGTTACTATGTTCTCGGTTAAAGATAAAGCAAAGTGTGTTTTATTGATGGCTGAATTAAAATCCGTAATTTTAGTTCAACGTGCATTCCGACGTGAATTTGGAAGAGATCCACCGCACAAAAATAACATAACACGCTGGCTTAATCAATTTGCTTTCCTCAGCTAGATGAACTCGAAAACATTCATCAACTTCATTTCCAACAAGATGGTGCTCCCCCACACTTTAGTGCATTGGTCACAGACGCTTTGAACGGAAAATTTGGAAATCGATGGATAGGCCGACAAGGACCTATGCTGTGGCCTCCAAGGAGTCCAGACCTGACACCTTGTGATTTTTTCTTGTGGGGTTACATCAAAAACATTGTTTATTCACAAAAAATTCTCGACTTGAACCACTTAAAAAACAGGATTAATGCAGCAATGACAACCATAACCGAAGAAATGTTAGCGAATGTTTGGAGAGAAGTTGAATATCGTTTGGACATTTGTCGAGCGACTAAGGGCGCCCACATTGAAATTTATTGATTATGTAAAAAAACTGTTTGACATGACAAATAAGATTAAAAAAAAACATTAATTGTAAGTAATTCTGTTTTTCTTTAAACAATGTTTGAAACCGCACCATTCTTTTATGATAACCCTGTATAATCTTCCTCAATTGATAGTATTTCAATATTGAAAGGACGGGGTCGGTAAGGGGGATGGAAGGCAGAATCCATCTCAATCTGAACAGTTTGTGGGTTGTACAATCATATAACCTTAACACTAGCAGCCACTGGATAATAAGTCATAGCTTTTCTGGTGAAAGCTGAATCAAACTATTCCCTAACAAAAAAATTCGGTTATACTCACTTCATATCAGCCACTGGTTCCATCAGGATATTGATTTGTAAGCGAGCATTCACCATCAGAGGAACACCAGAGAACTGCAAATGAAATCAATCTGTTTAATAATAATATGCATTTTTAATAGGAGAATCTAATTATTTTTCTACACCATCCCAACAAAACCAAAGATTTCTAAGTAAGCTTGACAAGTTGTCATAGCATAGCTTAATCTACAAACATCAACTAAAACAGACATGACAGCAAGATCAATATTTCATTTCAATCATGAAATTTTGAACGTGATCAAAAAGAAACTCCGAAAATATTCAATTTCGATGATTTGTCTAAATGGAGTTTAGGCGATGCAATGAAATAAAGCGCATTGAGTGCATTGCACCGTTCATGAGTGCATGAGTGCAAGGGTCAAACCACAGTGGAGCAGTCGAAATTAGAGTGCATCAGAGACTGTTAGAAATACTGTTAGTATTAAAAAATATTCAAATGTACCCGAACATAGAGCAGCGACAAAGGTAGGTTAGAAGGTATGGAAGCTGAGACATTTAGATACATATTAGATACTCTCAGCTACTTTCTCTGCTACACTCTTCATTCGCCTCTCAAATATGTTTCGTCCAAGACAAAATTAATAGGTGGATCACCGTACCGCATAGCAGAATGTTGTGGCTGCTGGAGTTGTTTAATAATTATTGTTCTTCTAATGAGTGTGATGTAATAAGTTTCGAAGACTTCAAGTGGAGTCCTTTGTATGTTCTGTTTGTACTACTCTGTCTAAGGGCCGGTTTCCGAGCACGGGATTTAGCTAAGTTCTAGACTTTAAACAGCTGGAGTCAGAAAATTGGCTTTCCGAAACGGGGCGTAGTCGTAGTCCACGTTGAAATTAAATTTCGAAAAACTAGAAAATTGAACACAAAATAAAATAGAGAAAATAGTGTAAAGTTCCAGCCATTTTGAATTATTTAGGAATGTTTCATTTCGTCAAGGAAAAACATTTGCAATTATAGAAATGGGTAAATAAATGTTATAAAAACTACGACTACGCCCCGTTTCGGAAAGCCAATTTGCTGACTTCAGCTGTTCAAAGTCTAGAACTTAGCTAAATCCCGAGCTTGGAAACCGGCCCTAAACCTAGCTCCGCAGTGCAGGCTGGTTGCTTGGCTGAATCGGACTAGGCGCTGAGACAGCAAATAATAGCAGCGTTGGTGGGAATGCGAGCGGCCGCAGTAACATCTTCCACCCAGCAATGGTCGGCGTAGTTCCGCCTAGCGGACAGACGAAAGATCAAACCAGTCGGTTATTTGATCCCTCCAGCCAGGCTCAGCCAAGCAGCCGAGACAATAGAACAATGGAGTGGCAGTCTTATTCGCATTCATCAGCAGTTTTCTTTCTCACGATTATTTTGATTTTTGTGTTGCCTATAAACTCCAGTCACCAGTAAAAGGTTTCCAGAAACGTGATGTACTACCATATTAATGACTTTTCATGATGATTTTTAATTATTTAAAAACATTGTTGACATTCTGAGCCTTTAGGCTAAACTTGGGGTCTCTGAGAACGAATCTGCAATCAGAATTTCTCTATCACGAAAAATAACGAAAAAAATCCAGCTGTTGATCTTCCGGCAACCATTAACAGTCATCCTGCAATGCGGCCGAAACACTTCCAAGCCAGACATCCATCTCAAATGACAACAACGCCAAGCTGTAAGAAACCATCCTGCACTGCGGCGCTAGGTTAAGGGTTGTTTGGCTGAGAGAACCTGGAATCCTAAATCCGTCCTTAATAAAGACATATATAATCAATCATCCTTATTTTTGATTAGTGGCCTCCTTATTGTGAGTTTGTGGCCTCATATAAGCTACTACCAAGCTGCCAAGAAATGTTTTTGATGAAACAAACAACTAAACCCACCTTTTCAAGCGTGATCGCAAACGAATGGTTGTCAGCGTTTGGAGCGAGACCGTCGACGGCCGAACTATAGTAGGGATCGGCCAGGTAGAAGTGCGGGAACGAAATGAAGACGGGCGCACCGTCCCGACAGCCGGACACGTCCCGCACTCCAGACCGCGGACACGTGTTCGCATTCATGCAGTAGCAGGCCGACGACGCGTGTCGCGTGCCGTTGTCGAACACGTCCTCTCCGCCCACAAACGACTTCCCGGTCAGGTTGTGCATGCGGACCTCCGACGAGTATTGCATGTTGATTGCGCTGCAACCAACAGTCATACAAATATACAACCATAACCGAAGAAATGTTAGCGAATGTTTGGAGAGAAGTTGAATATCGGTTGGACATTTGTCGAGCGACTAAGGGCGCCCACATTGAAATTTATTGATTATGTAAAAAAACTGTTTGACATGACAAATAAGATTAAAAAAAACATTAATTGTAAGTAATTCTGTTTTTCTTTAAACAATGTTTGAAACCGCACCATTCTTTTATGATAACCCTGTATAATCTTCCTCAATTGATAGTATTTCAATATTGAAAGGACGGGGTCGGTAAGGGGGATGGAAGGCAGAATCCATCTCAATCTGAACAGTTTGTGGGTTGTACAATCATATAACCTTAACACTAGCAGCCACTGGATAATAAGTCATAGCTTTTCTGGTGAAAGCTGAATCAAACTATTCCCTAACAAAAAAATTCGGTTATACTCACTTCATATCAGCCACTGGTTCCATCAGGATATTGATTTGTAAGCGAGCATTCACCATCAGAGGAACACCAGAGAACTGCAAATGAAATCAATCTGTTTAATAATAATATGCATTTTTAATAGGAGAATCTAATTATTTTTCTACACCATCCCAACAAAACCAAAGATTTCTAAGTAAGCTTGACAAGTTGTCATAGCATAGCTTAATCTACAAACATCAACTAAAACAGACATGACAGCAAGATCAATATTTCATTTCAATCATGAAATTTTGAACGTGATCAAAAAGAAACTCCGAAAATATTCAATTTCGATGATTTGTCTAAATGGAGTTTAGGCGATGCAATGAAATAAAGCGCATTGAGTGCATTGCACCGTTCATGAGTGCATGAGTGCAAGGGTCAAAACACAGTGGAGCAGTCGAAATTAGAGTGCATCAGAGACTGTTAGAAATACTGTTAGTATTAAAAAATATTCAAATGTACCCGAACATAGAGCAGCGACAAAGGTAGGTTAGAAGGTAGATGGAAGCTGAGACATTTAGATACATATTAGATACTCTCAGCTACTTTCTCTGCTACACTCTTCATTCGCCTCTCAAATATGTTTCGTCCAAGACAAAATTAATAGGTGGATCACCGTACCGCATAGCAGAATGTTGTGGCTGCTGGAGTTGTTCAATAATTATTGTTCTTCTAATGAGTGTGATGTAATAAGTTTCGAAGACTTCAAGTGGAGTCCTTTGTATGTTCTGTTTGTACTACTCTGTCTAAGGGCCGGTTTCCGAGCACGGGATTTAGCTAAGTTCTAGACTTTAAACAGCTGGAGTCAGAAAATTGGCTTTCCGAAACGGGGCGTAGTCGTAGTCCACGTTGAAATTAAATTTCGAAAAACTAGAAAATTGAACACAAAATAAAATAGAGAAAATAGTGTAAAGTTCCAGCCATTTTGAATTATTTAGGAATGTTTCATTTCGTCAAGGAAAAACATTTGCAATTATAGAAATGGGTAAATAAATGTTATAAAAACTACGACTACGCCCCGTTTCGGAAAGCCAATTTGCTGACTTCAGCTGTTCAAAGTCTAGAACTTAGCTAAATCCCGAGCTTGGAAACCGGCCCTAAACCTAGCTCCGCAGTGCAGGCTGGTTGCTTGGCTGAATCGGACTAGGCGCTGAGACAGCAAATAATAGCAGCGTTGGTGGGAATGCGAGCGGCCGCAGTAACATCTTCCACCCAGCAATGGTCGGCGTAGTTCCGCCTAGCGGACAGACGAAAGATCAAACCAGTCGGTTATTTGATCCCTCCAGCCAGGCTCAGCCAAGCAGCCGAGACAATAGAACAATGGAGTGGCAGTCTTATTCGCATTCATCAGCAGTTTTCTTTCTCACGATTATTTTGATTTTTGTGTTGCCTATAAACTCCAGTCACCAGTAAAAGGTTTCCAGAAACGTGATGTACTACCATATTAATGACTTTTCATGATGATTTTTAATTATTTAAAAACATTGTTGACATTCTGAGCCTTTAGGCTAAACTTGGGGTCTCTGAGAACGAATCTGCAATCAGAATTTCTCTATCACGAAAAATAACGAAAAAAATCCAGCTGTTGATCTTCCGGCAACCATTAACAGTCATCCTGCAATGCGGCCGAAACACTTCCAAGCCAGACATCCATCTCAAATGAAAACAACGCCAAGCTGTAAGAAACCATCCTGCACTGCGGCGCTAGGGTTGTTTGGCTGAGAGAACCTGGAATCCTAAATCCGTCCTTAATAAAGACATATATAATCAATCATCCTTATTTTTGATTAGTGGCCTCCTTATTGTGAGTTTGTGGCCTCATATAAGCTACTACCAAGCTGCCAAGAAATGTTTTTGATGAAACAAACAACTAAACCCACCTTTTCAAGCGTGATCGCAAACGAATGGTTGTCAGCGTTTGGAGCGAGACCGTCGACGGCCGAACTATAGTAGGGATCGGCCAGGTAGAAGTGCGGGAACGAAATGAAGACGGGCGCACCGTCCCGACAGCCGGACACGTCCCGCACTCCAGACCGCGGACACGTGTTCGCATTCATGCAGTAGCAGGCCGACGACGCGTGTCGCGTGCCGTTGTCGAACACGTCCTCTCCGCCCACAAACGACTTCCCGGTCAGGTTGTGCATGCGGACCTCCGACGAGTATTGCATGTTGATTGCGCTGCAACCAACAGTCATACAAATATACAACCATGAAAATATAAACAATATTCATTTAGTTCTAACTTGCCTGTTTAAAACAGCTGCACGAGGTCTGCTGTTCACAGAATCACTACTTATACGCTTATATAAATATATAGCCAAGAAATCAAGAGGATTCAGAATCAACTTGTTTTTAAAAAAAGAATTCTTAGATGGCTCAGAGGTCTTATGACTGACCATTTATAGTCCTTATTCAATGTAATTTCGTAGTTCAAATGTAATTTTGGTGGCTTGCAATTAGGAAGATAAGCTGTTATTGGAAAGTGTGCAAGGTGAATGAATGTGAGAGTGAATGGTTGCTAGCCTTTACTTTCTCTCTTCTTTTTCTTTCTCAATTTATCCATAAATTCATAATTAATTTAAGTAATATTCATTCCTTCTTGCAAACGTGGAGTATTGTATAAAACATACTAGTATTTATTTTATTAATTCTTTTTTTATCCTACTGAGCTGTGTTTGTGTTTTTCTTATTGATTCTAATTGTAAATATTGTGATTTTGAATAGATAAAATTTGAATTTGAATTAGAACCATGGAAATACAGTAAAGCATCGATTATCCGGACATTGGTTATCCTGTCATCTGCTGGATAATCGGTAATAAAATTGAATTACACAACATGATGTGTATTTCAATTGGAATGTGAATGAAAGATAACTATAGGCCTAAAAAGTTCATATTACATACATTAACATAGTACTTGCTATAGGCCTACTTGCTTTGTAGGCCTAAAAGTAAAGTTTCAACAACGTCTACGTTTTTACGTCAGAGTAGAATTGAATTAAAATCGATTATATCTGGATTTCAAGTTATCCAGACACTGTCACGCAACAATTAGTCCGGATAATCCGCCTATACTGTATTACAAATATTTATTGTTATACTTCCTCAAAATTTTCACCCAGATCATTGACTTTGTTCAGCATAAACATCTGTAAGACAGGTTATAAGAGACAAGAACAATTTACACTGCAACATATCAAACATTTGATTGTTTTTATTTTAGTTTAGAAATTGAAGGTAAAAAAATTATGAACATGAAGTCACAATTATTAGTCTTCTGCCTTATTGGAAAAAGAAAGGAATTCTTCCATTGAGTATGGGAAAGTATTCTTGACGTATTCGAAAAGTATCATCGACAAAAACAAATCCAGCGGGCTAATTGATATCTATAACCTCTTCAGTGTAAGATTAAACAGTAAGAACAGCTTAAGAGCTAAGCCACATGAAAAACGTTTTTTTCCAAGCGTTCTTGCACAGGCGGTTTTGAGTAGGAAATGTTCCTTGAGTTGATAAATCATGATTTTTCCAATGTTTATCATGATTTTTCCAATCATTTATTTTACCTGCAAATATCGGTAGCGAAAAGAGTGATATGATCTTCAGAGGGTGGAGCCCACAGTTCTCCAAGGGAACCTTTTATTTCTTGACAATGTCCTTTGTAGAAGTTCAGTTTGCTGTGCCCATTCCAAGTGACTACATTTCCAAGCTCCGACAAGTTATCCACTCCAGTATGCATTTGAAATAGTCCATCAGCTGTGGTCGACATGTTTCTCTGCAAAATAAAATACAACATCGAAACTTTATTGAATTTTCTTTATTATATCAAACGATTTTTGGAAAACTAATTACAACCAGTGAGACCAAAAAATAAACTAGAATAACCAATTTTTGGATTCTTTTGTATTATGAAGTTTACGCCCTAACATTGATTATTGGAATCTAAATTAAGTATTAGTTTAATAAGAATATTAATTATTTACTCTAAATGATGCGTAAAGTTTTCGGTTCGTGATTTTCCAGTTCTATCCAAAATTAAGATTTTTTAAATAATTGTTTTTAATTCCGTGAAATTTAATTATCTATGAAATCTATTTTTAATTGAAGATTTGTTTGATTTTTGAAGTGTAAATTGATATTTTAATATGTGATAGTAGCTTAGCTTGACCTAGATTTTGATTTGGACTTTGGTATAAATTTGAAAAGAGACAGTTTAGGGCATAAGCCTATTGTGCCTTTTCATATAAGTGTAATAATTGTACATGACTAGATAAATAAATCTTGAAAATAATTTATTGTGTCATAAAAACACTACATGATAAAGCGTCAAAAGTTGTAAAATAGAGTCTCTATATGATAGAACAGGAGATCAAGTTCATGAACTCCAACGACAAATCACTCATGAAACAACCGCAAACACTCCGCCATTGTGTAGGGTGCAGCTGCAATTTATAAACAGCAACGTTCATAATATTCATCAATATTAAACATGCATTACTGAACAAAGCAATTCACTGTGAAGACGCTGAATGAACCATTGAATCACTTTAATATTAAAATATTGATAGTATCGATTTTGAACATTGAAAATATAGCTCGCTGAAAGCACCGTGATAGATTCCTGGTTAAATAGAATAGGATGACTTTTTACTTTTTCATTTGTAGACGTGGCGAAGTTCGGCCAGTAATGTCCACTCTACCACTTAACCACGAAATAATAGAATGTTAATTGATACACTAATTGATCACTAACACTAATTTAGATATTAGATTTGCAATCAATTAACTACGTAGAACAAGTTGCAGAAGCTCTTACCTTGTAGAACCATCCGAATTTGTCGGGAGAAGCCGGGAAAAGCTTTGGGAAGCGTTTGCTGAGGGTGTTCATTATTTTCAAAACGTTGTCGTCGAAGCCAGTAAATAGCAGCTCATCAACGCTTTTTTTTATCACAATGCTGTCTTCGATTTTGAGAATTGCATTTACGATTGTCTTTTCTATCAGTGAAAGTTTCGAGCACATTTTGCCTATAGTCTGGAAAAAATAATAATTTCAATTAACTGACTTTTCAATCAAATCCACATGAAATAATTATAACATTTCTTTCAAACTGGAACTGAGGTTTGATTCAACTGGATTCAATCCTATTCATCCATAATACTGCATTTCATCAAATTTAATAATAAACAATAGTCAAACCTGGGAGGGCAACTACAAACCTCAATGAATGCTGAATGCATTCTAAATTTAATAGAAAATGTTTCTTCTAGTTTATTTATCTCTGAAAGTGAAAATCGTTGATCTGAAAAAATCTTTACACATAACCTTACTCTATAGCGTGGTCCACGTTATAATGGCAGTGTTTGATGAGCAATGGTATAGCTACACTTGTCTATCATTCAACAAAGCAGATAGCGCTCTTTCTAGCTTTACTCTGTTGTCAGATCGTCTTTTGACAATGTAGAATTGATAATAAATTAACAAAATATTTCATTTTAATCATGAAACTTCATTATGAAATAATTGAAAAATATAATTTCATGCTCAATAAAATATGATTGATTATTTTAAACAGTTAATATTACATCAATAAACCTGTATAAGCTACCGTCTATAGAAGGCATTGGCAAGACAGAGGATCGGCAACGTTGTTCTTCTATCTTTCTCCACTACCATTATAACGTGGACCTCACTATAGGAAGTTTAGTGGGTAAATTTTTCGGAAATGAAGATGTTTAGGGATGCAGCCGGTTTCTTCTTTTCCATAGTTATAGTCAAGATGAATCAATATCAGTACATCAAAAGATACACAAATTGAGTAGTATATAGGTAAGTATTTAAGTGAATGTGAATTATGAAAAACATCGTCTGATATCTCATATTTCTACCTGATTCATGCATAAGGAGATTGAATAATAAACGAGAAATACCCCATTCTATGAAATTAGGAATTTTTAAAACCCCTTATAAACGCTCCAAGAATAAATTTCAGATGAGAAGTTTCCTCCTAGTTTTTAAAGAGAGAAACACATTTTCAAATGACTACTAACCATGAGAACAACATTCAAGTTTGTTACATTGTCAGTCAAATTTCCATTGGAAAGCTCAGGGTGAAAATTCCATCGATGTCTGTTGTGGTAAAACATCGTCGCATCGTCTTCCCATTTTATGTCTACTTTCGATCTGTGCTCACTAGAAAAAAAAACAATTAGAATAAACATAGAAGCTTGAAAAATATATAATCATTTCATCATAGAAAACCGAAAACTGTTAAGTGAGAAACACTAGAATGCAAGTTATGTAATTATAAGCTGTATAGAGTCCTTAAAAGTTGAAGCATTGGTTTGAGATGACAGATAAGTTTATTATATAAACAGTCTGAAGAACTCACACAAAGAAAACCTGTGAATGAGAATTTTTTTCAAGTGAACACAAAATACTGTTCAACTAGATACAGATATTTTAATTATTTGATGTGGAGTAATCGTAGAGTAGGATAAATCGCTTTCTTTTTTCTGGGAAAACCTTAGGAGTAGCTTAGGGTCAGGGTTGCTACTTCTTCCCATCCAGCTATATAATCAAACTTACATTCACCACCACAAATGCTTTTATAAATAGCGAGCAATCGAACAATATATTCTTCGATAACAAGAAAATCAAATCAAATAAAAAATCTTCTCTATTCCACGGTAAGTTAAATTATACAATGATAAATAAATAATATAAAATAGAAATAATAAAGTACTCAAATTGGGTTTTATATACATTATGGAATGGGCCTACACGAGCACTGAGGTCTGTACGTAGTAGATTCGAGTTGGGAATATCAAGTAATGAATCTTCAAGAAAGGGAAGTAGAAAGAAAGCCGAGATGAAGTCAATTGATCAATGATTTTAATTTCATTCAAATTATGGTCATCGTTTTGTATCGAATAGTGTATTTTGTATCAATAGTTTAGTAATAATTTATAATAGTTATTTTTTTATAATCATATTGATTATTTTTTCCTCTCTATCAATTCATTACATTATAAAATAAATACAGCATTGCAGGACGCGAACTCATAGCCCTTATTCATTCCCTGGGATTTCTTGGCCTGCTTAAGAAATAAAATCAATCCTAATATTAGTTGATATTATTTTCT
This sequence comes from Nilaparvata lugens, assembly GCF_014356525.2. Classification (NCBI taxonomy): domain Eukaryota; kingdom Metazoa; phylum Arthropoda; class Insecta; order Hemiptera; family Delphacidae; genus Nilaparvata; species Nilaparvata lugens. The sequence continues at coordinate 18,175,049 of NC_052508.1, forward strand.
ATCTTTTATTTCTTAATTAAGTATTATTTTTTATATCTTATTTTACTATTATTTGAATTTTTATTGAATCCATTATTATAATTATTTAATTTTGTGATTGCTTGTGTTGTCTATGGAACTCTCCTCCACAAGCAGACTTTGTTTAGTCTTTGTGGAGGAATTCCGTAATATTGAGTTTTTTCTTCATGTTTCACTGTAAATACTTGAAGGAATAAGAAATATTTGAATTTGATCTTATTAATAAACGAAGGAATTGGCTTATTCATGTACGGGATAGGAGATACACGAATGACACATTATCACTCGTGAACTAATGAACTGATTAACTTGCAATTTTACATAAAGATTCTGAATTTGCCGAGGATGGATATAGGCTTATTTTTATTGCTATTAATCAATTGTTCTTATCTAACAATTAAAACAAATTTATATTTATTCAATTTGTGATTCAAATTTTACGTAACTATAAACGCCCAACTAAACCGAGCTTTCTCCAAGTGATTCCCTAGTGCCCGGTTGCAGAGTCGACAGATAACGTCGCCCATAGTTAACAGCGCGGACTTAACTATTTAACAGGCCAATTTCGTTGCAGAGACGTTTTGTTAGCTATTGCTCTGCCGATAGGTGACAGCGCGCCAACAAACAGGTTTTTCCGTTGCAGAGACGAAAAACCTACAGGCAGATGACGTCATCTGAGGATACCAATAACTAAAAGTGCTCTTTATTTAAATGCCCAAAATCGTGCTTATAAATCCACTATACATTCGCGCCAAGTGTATTTTAAGGTGATGTTGAGACTTGTTTGCATGTTTTAAAAGACAGACGAAAATGGTCATACATAATAGTTGATTACATTAGTAGCTTGAAGGAAGATGTAAAGCAATTTTCAATAAATTGTATAATTACATAAATTTGAATAATCATTCATTATTAAATTTAATAATAAGCACCGTATGCAGAGTCATTAGAAATATATCTTGTAAACTGATTGGTTTGCTTCCAAGATATATCAAAATGCCAGAAGGCAATGGAATAATTCTGGTCAAATTTTTTTTTATCAATATTATACAATAATAAATACACCAGTCACATATTTTACTTCTACCTCTAATTTTATTTTACTTAATTCATTCAATTAGCTATCAAAAAATCAAACTGGAATAAAACTAAATAAAATCAAACTGAAAATAATTTATTACAAATTATTAATAATTTATTACGATCTTGATTCGTAAACTCCAAGCATAAACAACACAATAAGCAGACAGCAGTTTTGTGATAAACAAGCGCCATGTTGTGACGTCATCCGACTGGAGGTTTGAAAGAACTGTTCACAGTGATTCCCTCTCCGTTGCCAATACATTAGTTGGATAGAAGCATACCACGCAAAAAGTGGTATGAGCAGCAGTGTGACTTATGTGTGTGCCTTATCAGAGCCTTAGCTAACAGGGGTCTGGCAAACGACTCTGCAACGAGCATCTATTTATGGGCGAGTTGTTAACTAATGGCTCTGTTAACTATGGGTGACTTTATGTAGCGACTCTGCAACCGGGCATAGATTAATTGGTAGCACACGCACAGTTCATGAATAAAAGGTTGCGGGTTCGAAACCAATGAAACTTTTAATCTGGAAATGTTAAACTGATGACGATAGTCCACGTAGTTTTGATAGGATAATTATTCCATTTACTTATTTTTCCTGGACATAAGGAGATTGCATTTTACAACACAAAATTTTCCCCAGTGCAAAGCACGGGTTACCTGCTAGTATTTAATGAAAGAAGGAAGCAAAGCAAACTCACCTGAAAACATATGGCCCAACTTGTTGCAGGATAGGCTTTTCTTTATATTTCAGCGTACGTTCATGATTTGTCCAATTGAACAGGTATATGTCTATGTACATTGGAATTGGTGTTTCTGACCACATTTCAAAGGTTTTGGATTTTTCCGAAATAGCCAGTTGCTGAAACATAAATTCATACATTTTTAAATCATTGTCAGAAATCAGTTCTAGAAGAAATTATACTCTCTTTAATGAAAGATTTTTTACTCTCAGTAAAAAAACAATTTTAAGTTTCATTCAGTCATTTCTTTCACCGTGGAACAATGAATTTTCAAATTTCAGATCGGTTATGACTCGGAAAAGCCTTTTTACTTGTGCTACTGATTTGAAAAATCTAGTCAGTAAGTTAAAACTTAACTCAACATGAGTTGAATAAGTTTGTAAGGGATCAAGAAATTTACAACTTGAAAGAACTTAGCCTAATAGAATCTAGAAATTATGAGACTTTATTGAAAACAGAAGCGATCAGTTGTTATTTAATGTGTTGTTCTTATAATCATCGTATTTATCATCGTATAAATAAGCAATTGAAATATTAATTTTTAATACGATCTTTCCGATTTCATTCTTGTTCAAAAGTACTCCAAATAATGCAGCTGACAAGAAAAATTCGATATAAATTAAATTTTACCGTTCATGGTAATAATAATATGAATAGTGGATAATATAGATCGACGATTTTGGTTTTGCTATTCAATATTCAATTGTTTTCTGCTATTAAAACAAAACTCAATTTCATTATGATTATAATGAAACAATAATGTGAGAAGCCTATTGTTAAAGTCTTTTAGTGCGGCTGAATGATTCAGTTACAAGGTTAAAATATATTCATATATTCTTGATGCAATATAATTTCATAAATTATCATTTGGTCAAACTACAACTACGATTATTGGAACTCAGTTTTGTATCAATAAATCTATACAATTCGAGTAAATTACATATTCTTCTATTATTAATTGAAAGTTGAGAGAGAAAAACAGACTGAGACTGTACTACGGTGCAGACAAGTCTCATTTTTGGATAAAGGTCAATTACCTCCTTGATCAAATCAAAAAAGGGATAGTATTTAAGCTGGGAATACTAAGAATGTCTAGAATATTTCTAAATCTCCACTTTCATAATTACACTGATTCATTTAAAATAAGATCACATGAAGCATGGAGCTCAATGAAGAGCCTAATAAATCTTGAGCATCAGATTAGTTAAAGTCTTAGACTAATAATTCATCATCTTCTAAATCTAAAACGTCTACACTTTAAATAATTTGAAACCTATTGATTCTATGATATGGTTCTCTCATCAAATGACATTGAATGAGCATTAGACGATTTCATTATTCTTCTTCTTGTACGGTGCTCCAGCCCATGGTGAGCCTTGGCCTCCGCAACTATCAACCTCCACGCATCTCTATCATTGAGTATGCCTCTCCATCCACTTACTACCAAACTCCTCACATCATTCAACACCTCATCCAGCCAACTATTTCTGAGTCTCCCTCATTGTCTTCTATTATGAAGCTTTTCCCGAATCACAATTTTAGGGATTGTGCTCGCGGTCATCGCCTCTTCGCATGACCCAACCTCCTGATTCTACACTTGAAATAATTTGAAGCCTATTGATTCTATGATATGGTTCTCTTATCAAATGACATTGATTTACATAGGACAATTTCATTATTAGAAGATTTTGAATTGAATTGAATTGAGTTTATTTCGCCAAATTATACATGATTATAATATTTAAAAAGGGCACAAAATGCAAGCAGCACAACGTAACAATTGTGTAAAATAAAACTTAAGACATCATGACCTAAGGAGTAATACAATAATTCTATACAATAATTATATTAAATTATAATAGTGATACATCTTATAATAAAGGATGATATCTATTAATAGTGTTATAAATAGAGAGCTTTAGACTATTATAGTTTATCCTTAGATCTGAGAAAATTGCACAGCTTAGCAAATCTGAACCCTAATAGTGAAATAATAATTGCCCACATAGGCCTAATGGGCCTGTTCGTGGGTCAATGAGTTCAGAACTGTATAATATTTATTATTCTACTGATAGTATTTTATGTTATTTAATAATAAATACACTCACACACACACACACACCCAGACACGTTGAATACGGAGCAATCACAATGGCATGGGATATATCCATGAGAAAAGGGTCTACACTTGACAGTCTGTTGACAAAGAGAGAGGGAGAGGGGGAAAGAAAGAGGAAATTAGGTAGGCCAATTTAGTGTTGGTAGGCAGATTGTAGCAGCCGCTCACATTGATCTACATCCATAATCTTCAGCCAGTTTGAGACGATTTTTTTGTATTTGGATATTGTATATATGCCCGGCTGACTAATTTCATGAGGAATATTATTCATAATGGTGTGACACAGAAATGATATATTCCTGTCGCAAACTGAGCGTAAGATATAATATGAGTAACAGTATCAACAGCAGTAAATGGAATATTTGTTGACAAATAAAACTATTCCATTCTTGAAATTAATAATAATAGTCTAGAAATACGGAAAGTATTTATAGAATGTAAATACAGTAGGCTATGTATGTTCACGTCAATTATTGATCCGACTCATAATCAAATCCTATTATTATCAATTGAGGAAGTTACCATAGAAACTCTCTCATTCTTGTTAATAAACTATTTCTATTACATGTTCACTCACTCGTTCTATCATGCAGCTATCATCACTTTCTCTTTCCGATTAGTGCACTAGAACAAAGTGATAGAACTCCCGCGATAAGCAGGAGTGAGCTATTTCTATTAGTATTTTCTATTATCACTGGCATTTGAAAACAAGATGGAACAATGCTTCATCAGTTCAGACGGTGGAAATCGTGATCAGAATTTGAACTTTCATATTTGTTCAAGATAAAAAGATATATAATGAATGGAAATTTTATTCTCGATAACAAAAGAATACATTCTAATACATAAAGTAAATAAGGGAAAATGATCATTTACAATAGTTTAGTGAAAAAATTGAAAGCAGACAAAAATGTATCTCATCTTATTGAGAATATTCTAAGAGATGTGGAAGCATTTTCCAATCAACTTGACTGAAAGTTTGGAATTCAACAGCTACTGTTAAAGGTGGGGAGTTCAAGAATGTCTTGGCTTGGGAACACTAATAGACCTAAACTTGACTATATTTTATTTATTTATTTATTTATTCAACAATGACAAAGTCATAAAATGATTGGAAATGGAAAAACAGGCTTATAGCCCTTACTATTCCATTCCCGAATTTTGATTGAAAATCAGTCCAAAGAAAGGTATGATTAGTCTGTAGTTTCAAACACAGATATTCATGGTCCCAAAATAATTACAAAAAATTTTGAATTTAGAATTTTTGATTGGAAACAATCAAATTTCAAGATTTATCACTTTTTTAATCCAATAGGCTGCTCGCTGTTAAGTTGCAAACTGTGTATGGAAAGTATACAAGTTGCATAAGTTGAATTTCAATATTCCAATTCAATGACTTTGCAGACGTCTAAGCAAACAAGAAACAAAGAGGTCGGAAATACGAAAAATGATATGCCTGGGGAATGTTGGGCTACACCAAGAAATTATTTATTCCTAATTATCATGGGATTGCTTTAAAACTATACAGTAAAATGTGAGGCTACAGGATTATATTATTTATTTCAGAAATAGTACAGGCTCAGCCTAGTTTTTCCTCCAATGTCATAATTATATTATTATTATTATTATTATTATTGTGTTTTATACAATAAATGAATAAATATCTGTCATGAAACTGAAGTTGTTTTGAAATTGTTCAGTCAAATCAAGAGTGACTAAGAAATGCGATGAAGATAACTCCGAATCTACAAAATAGTTGTTTTATTGAAAAAAAAAATAATCGAAATTCACATCCCAGACATAAAAAATGAACTCAGAGACCGCTTCTTTAAAAAATCTGTGTCAATTATTCTCGATACTTTATTGATTTTATGGCAAACAAGATTTCAAGGGAAAATTGTTATCTGCCTGTTTAGCCTCTTGACCTTGCTAGAGTTTGTAAATCAAGTCGAAAGCTCAGTAGCTTGGTCATTGTTCATTGGAAAGAACTGCCAATCATTTCCATGATTATACCAGCACAAACATAGCTAATTTGATCCACTTGGAATTCAATTTCCTCGGGTAATTGATTCATTGATTGACATGTCTGATAATTTTCCTCAAGCAATGCAAAGCAGTAGATCACGTTTAATACCTCTTTTGCATGTTTTATTGATTAGAATTTTGTTCTATGAATTGAGAGGTTAAAGTTTCATTCAAGTCATTGTTGAGTGCTGTATAGGCCTACTTCATTTGAACGTAAGCTTGTAACATATATATAACATTTTGTGATTCTTGAGATAAATAAATTAATTCAATTCAGAATAACTTTGCAAACAAAAGTTTTAAACAGTTTTCTTCTTCTTTCTCAGATACCCTTCTGCCTCACAGCGTAGGTAAAATTTTCAACAGTTTTCATCAGTTGGAAATAGCATATTAATTGTACTTTTGCAGACTTGAAATTATCAAAATAGGTCCTATTATCAAAACAAGTTTGCTATTTGAATATGTATTATGAATGAAAAATCAAGAGACATTTATGTACAATAAATAAATGAATTAAAATGCTTATGAAATAAAATATATCAATATGAGGAAATATCTTTTTTATTTATAATAAAAACCCAAGAATTTAAGAAGGAGATACAGTCATCTATCTGAAACACTATTTAAAAAATTTTTAATCAGAGTATTACGGTTAGAAAAACTTTAGTTGAAGGATGACCCAATTTGAGTAGTAAATATTCTTATATTAAAATACTATTTCGGGTCTTACTGATCCCCGAAAACTGTCTATATAATATTCATTTGGAGTAAAGTTTGGTTTTCATTGTTTAGGAAGAGTTACAGCAGACGAATATCAAGGTAGACAGTGAGTTATACAAGCATTGTTTACAATTTACAATAAATGCAAACTTAATTTAAAAAAACGATTTCGCAAAAGGAATACACACTGATAATGTTTAACAAAGAACTGCCTGTAGTTAAAATTCACTTCAAACGATCTACGTTTTCCATTCAACCAATGCTGACACTATAACTATAGCTAAATGAATTGTTTATCATGCAACTAATGGACAGGTTTCCTTATCAGTCAATATATTATAGAGATCTAGCTTTCTACTAATTCACTTCAATCTGTCAGCAATATTTGATTGGTTTTATTTGTAAGGAATGTTGATAGTTAGAGGTGAATCTCACTATAGCATGTAGGCCTATTACCCTACAATAAACTGAATTCTCCTTTAAAAGTAAGCCGGAAAGCATTCCATGCTTTTTATATGCAATGCAATTTATATACCTATAGTTGACTAAACAGTATCCTAAGTCTAATTGATTCAAGTATCTTATTACGTATAAGGAGTTGATAGAATCCAACCAAGTTAAGTTATGAGCACAAATACTCATAAAAAAGGGTCAAAAAGGTTATTTTAATGCCCGTAGAAAGTGATTTTTATAAGTAATTTTCATAAATAGTACTAACAAATATCATGACTGAATAAGCCCTAAAAAGTTACTAAATTTGATTTCAAGATAGAGTAATAAACCACTGTCTACTGGCAGTTGATAAAACAATAATTATGATTTGTTACTGAGGGTGATGCCCAGATGAGCTTCAGGTTTGTGCGTGGCTTATCTGACAGATGATGAGAGATAAGTGAACCTACAGCTTGAGGTGGGCTCCGAATTATTAAAAAAAGATAATATTTCAATTCGTTATGGTTAATTGTTAAATGGTTTTCTTCAATTTACAGAAACAACTGCAGTGATTAATAGTGACGTCTATTTTGTTTATTTAACATTGGAACAACAATTTATTGTTTTGAAGTCAAGACAGAAATGAAAATTGTATACTGAAGATAAGACGACCCAAGGCAGATGGGAAGTACAAAACAATTCTTTCAAGTGAAAATATTCTAGTAATTATTAGTACAACAACGAAATTGAGTTCATTAATCGTACCTATAATTGTCAGCCCCATGAATCCACGGTCCTTTTCACATCACAGGGAAAAACCTGATGTTATATCACTTATAGCACCATCAAATTGTCTTTTTCCGTTAGAGCTACTCTTGATTTAAAATAAAGATGAAAATCTAAGTACCCGTTTTTTAAATTGTTTACTTACAACATGTTCCGGCTATGATAATAACTTGATAATGGCATCATAGCCGAAACATGTCGTAAGTGAACAATTTAAAAAAAGTGTACTTCGATTTTTATTTTTATTTCCACTTAGAACACGTTTACAAAGACTCAGATGATGTATACATTTTCAATGAATAATACAAGAGACAAGTCATTTTTACATTTTAATGATTGTTCTAACGGTATCTTTACTCTATGGTAATACTAAACAACTATCACTCATAACCGGGACCGCTTTCTGACATTACATCCGTCTTCTGCACTCGAGTTTATTATTTACTAAAAGTTAGGTTCAATTTAGACTGGTATTTCGTTATAAGTTAGACTGGTATTTTGTAATGAAAGTGTTCCAAATCATGAAATATTCTAATATACCTACAAATTGTCCATATATCTGGTCATTAGTTTTCTCTTTACGAGTAGTTCGCTATTGAACAAATTTATATTATTAGTAAGAAGACCCTCTCCGGTGTTCACTGCAGAAGGTCCCTAAGTCAGCTAAGCTTGAAGCATTTCTAATTTATACTTATAATTGAATTAATTCTAGATAAAATAAGAAATCTGTAGCTTATTTAAAAGCCAGGTAATCGAATGGAAATTGAGTTGAGTGCTCATCATTTTTGTGAAGTATCAAGAATCAAACAATAATCAGCTTCTGCACAAGGTCACTGAAGAGAGCAGAGCCACCATTGAAGTAATTCAATATATCTGAGAATCACAAGTTGAATGACTTATTCAAGTGTTGATAGATAACACAAGCTGTGATATGTTTCGCATTGCTTCTGGTTTTAGAATACAGTTGAGACTTGATTTTGCTCTATTAATTATTCAATGCAAATGAAGGCATCTATATTTAGCAATACTTTGTAGGAATGTTGGGTTGTTGAATTAATTATTGAACAATAGGAGATTATGATTCATTCAACTCTTGCACTACAGATGCACTTTGCATCTATTACAGGAAGTTCAATGTGGAGATCACTGCTCATGTTCATGAGTCATACTCATGATTCATTATTGCATTTACTTTCGGATTCTCCGAATACAGATCACAACATTAAATAGTTCCATTGATCATTTTAAGAATAAATTATCGTTTTCATACCATTGAACAAAATCAAAAAACTATACCATGAATATATCAATATATTTTAAATATCCTAGCTTACCCTAAATTACCCTAATTCAATTAGCCAAAATTAGTCTTGTCTAGCTTCAAAGAAGGATAGGCTATTAGTGTTTTCAATTGAAAGAATCATCAATTATTCCAATGAAAATAAATAAAATATATACGTCGGCCTATATATAATTTATATACCGTACCACGTATTTGATAAAATCAAGACTTGAGTAGGTATATGAGTACATTTTTTTTGTTGCTTTACATAAAGTACATCAACAACGTGTATGCTTGAATTGTTTAAGTAACTATAATTGAGTGAATTCATTATCATCATCCTTCGTGCAAGAAAAAGGCTATTGCCTGTTCCGACTTACAAAAAGCTTATGGTGTTTTGAATTTAAGTAAGTTGGATGAATTTAAATTTCATACATATGGCATGCAGTTATTGCCATATCATACTTGGCCTTCCAATTGACCTTCTGCCTTCTGGTCTATAATATGATACCTGTAGGGGAAACCTTTAGGCCTCTTTCACACGATAGGAGACGTGCAACTTGAACACTGAACAGTGTTCACGTTTTTTTGTCGAAGTACATTGAGTCAAATCGTGTCTTTCACATGGTGACTCCTATCCAGGAACCTCGTTTTGTCACGTCTTTTCCCCTCGAGGCAAGCAGAGGCAAGATCTAACAACTATGCCGACGTTTGCTCAAAGTATATGACTCATCACTTTTTCTCAAAGTCTAACTTTCTTAAAAATATAGATAGAAGATTTCTGATTTCGGATTTGGATTCAGCGACCCCAAATTCTTTAAAGCGTAAGTCCCGTTTTCGAAAATATCCGAAAACAAGGAAGTTATGGCTGTTTTTAATAAAGCTTTCTATTATCATATAATTATACGGTAAAAACGAACAGGTACTGTACTATACAGTACGTAAGTAGGTATTATAATACAACTTACACTGTATTCGTGTAGGAAATTTGGTAGGTTATTTATCTTGATTTCTGAAAATACCCCAAAATAAGGGAGTAAGATAACTTTGAAAAACCAAAGTTTTCCTGCCGATTGAAGAAACATTAAAAATTAGTCTAAGACATATTATGTCTTAGAATAAAAACGTGTAACAAATATCAGATCACTATTCAAGCTATCAAGCTTTTCATAAATTTATTTGTCTCCTCATGGCAGAAGGTTTGCGCTCAACGTTTTCACTTAAACATTTCTATGATTAAATTGTGATAGAGAACATTATCGTATTGATCTTCTAAATCCAGTTACATGTACATCGATTTTTGTAAAATTGATTTTTTTACCGTTCCTATGAGTTCTAAGAATTCTATGAATTGTTTATACAGGTTCATCACAGGCCAGGCTGGTCTGAGCTATTCATGACTTTTTTCAGTATGCATTATCAACTCAGCAGTTCTAATACACAGACATCACTACTTGGAATGCCATGACATTTTCTATTCTTTCAATTCCTATTATTACCATAGATCGATTCAGATCAGCACAATGTTTATACTGTATGTTCATAATAGATTTTTCATAAATAAAAAAAATTCATATTTGTAAGTTTTCTTCATTGCTATACACTAATATTACTCTTTAACATAGTTATTCTTTTAATGATGCATTTTCATTTCTGTTTATTTCAATATCTCATTTGTATTTTCATCCTATTTTTTAGATAGGCCAGCCTTTAGCTGTGTTGTTCATCAATCACAGTCATTTTCATCAATTATTACTGTATGCTTTCTTCTTCAAGAAACAACATAGACTCATAAAGTAACATAAAATTGAAATGGACAAAATTGATGTATTAAAATATTATTTTACGAATGGACAGAGAGAAGAGTGGTTGAATACGTTTCAAGAGTAAATGTGTAAAATAATTTAAAACTTACTGTTCTCAAGACATTGTTGTATATGACGGGCCAAAGGCAGGCCATCATGAGTCCGACCACAAAAAATACACCACCAATTCCAAAGAAAATGGTCTTTTGTAAACAAATGTACAGCGTCATCTTATAGTTTGTTTCTTCCTGTCTGAAACAAAACAAGAAATTTGTTATTTATCTTTCAAAAAACAAATTAAATAGAGTACATGAAAAAAAAGTACAACACGATTATCTTTTTTCAGTGTGTACATGTGAGTGTGCACTATTGAGTTAACCCATTCTTCAACATAAATGTTGAAACTATATTTTATAGTTGAGAGTTGTCGAATTCCAGATTTTTCAACTAGGTAAGCTACAATCTATACTATAATAAAAAAACCTGGCTTATACACGTACGGGATAGAAAAATTATGTTTCACGCATCATCACAGAAGCTGTGCTTCTAGTGAAGAAGATTGTTTTAATTTCGGAACAAAATATTCAAATTTATATTTATTTTGCAGTTTTGAGTACTAATAAGAAGGAATTTTGTTATCAATTCGGATCTTAATCTTTCTAAATTAGAAATTAATTGTTTCGAGTGTTTGTGTTTTGTTTCAATGTGGAAATTATTGAAGAATTGGAAAATCGAACATAACCTTTATTTGGACAATTTATTTTATGAAATTTGGATGAAAAGAAGTTTTGGACTGCAGTCTGTTTCTTTGATTGTAAATGATAAATAAATAAATCACGTCTGAACTGATGGACTGATTTGTCTTGTTAACTTGAAATTTTCCTTTAATTCTTAATATTAACTGAGGATGATTATAGGCCAACTATCAATTCTTCAAGATTTCATTACGTCAAGTTTTCAGTTTATCAAGTTTTAAAATATACCCTAGCGGAGCACCGGTTTCCTGCTAGTATATATAATAATATTACGGATCATAATGATTCGGCGTTGACGCATCCACCACCAAAACTTTGGGGGGAGGGAGGTTAGTGGTAAGATTTTAGTACAGAAAAATATATAAAAGTCAAAGGTTATCCAGTTATGTCAAGCTCAACACCGCCGACTCTTGTCAATCTTGTAAACTATAGCCTAGTCTGAATGAAATAAGTTAAGACTTGGCTCTCCATCCAAAGAAATAACAGCGTTGTAAAAATTGTGTAAAATTAGTGCGACTTCCACGAATTTCTAATTTAACCACAGAATTGTATAAAGAATAGCTTCCCCAACATTCCAATAGTGCTAAATACGTTTCAGGATTGAAAGAATTTTTTTTATAAAATTGAAAACATGTTTTTTTTTTCAATATCTGAATAATTATGACTTGTCGATGTCGTAGCAATTGAAATTTTTGTACAAAATAACGGGGAAATTTTTCCTCTCAATCTCGGTGTCTAGATCATATATATCCAACCTTTAAGTTAGTTTGAAAAGATGAAATTGAATTTTTGATAAGCTGGGAACATTTTTTTGACCCAATAGCCCAGTCAACGAAGTGTTATAGAGGGAAAAGTTTGGAAGACAATTTTTGACCCCGCAGTTCTGTTGAGGGTGGTGAGAAGGTAAACATATCAAAAGTCCCCACCCCTACCCCCTGTGCTAAGGGGGTGGGGGTGGTTCAAAGGTACCATTTTTTTGTTTCTCGCATATAACTCGAAAACCATACATTTTACAGACATGACTATCCTATAAGAAATTGAAGCTTACATAATTTCCTACAATATTGATCTCACAACTTTTTCTATATCTCTTTTACTTTTCGAGATATCCGCTCTAAAAGATGTGACATTTTTTAAAAAACACATTTTCCCTCAATTTCTTGCTATTTTCGTTCTTATAACTTTTTGAATATCGATGAAAAAAATCCATGCTGATCATGAGCTTATAGAGCATTAATTCTCTTTAATTTGATGTATAATTTCACAAGTTTACGCACATCCCCACGACTGTTGCAGCAGCTTCAGTGTTGAGTGTAAGATCTTCATGCAAAAATAGACCAATTGACAATGGAATTTGGAGAGAATGGTTTGAACACAATTTTTGACTTTGCAGCTTTGTTGGGACCAGTTAGGGGGTGAACATATCAAAAGTCCCCATCCCTACCCCTTGTGCTGAAGAGATGAGGGCAAATCTACTGTGAGCATTTATTTTTATGATGCATTGTTGGAGAGTTGAAGGCCCTGAAACATCAAAAAATAGGATTAAAAACTGTTATTTCAACAATTTTACACTTTTAAGATCGTATATCTCGAAAACTGTTGGAGATATCACAAATCACCACAGAACAAATATTGTAGAGAATTTATCAAGCTTAATTTCTGAATAGTTAGTTTTGTCGGTTGAACGCATTTTTCTCAATATATCAGCGTGTAAGCAAAACATAGAAAAATGCAACTTTTAGACCACCCTCATCTCTTCAGCACAAGGGGTAGGGATGGGGACTTTTGATATGTTCACCCCCTAACTGGTCCCAACAAAGCTGCAAAGTCAAAAATTGTGTTCAAACCATTCTCTCCAAATTCCATTGTCAATTGGTCTATTTTTGCATGAAGATCTTACACTCAACACTGAAGCTGCTGCAACAGTCGTGGGGATGTGCGTAAACTTGTGAAATTATACATCAAATTAAAGAGAATTTAATGCTCTATAAGCTCATGATCAGCATGGAGTCATGTTTGTAAAATGCATGGTTTTCTAGTTATATGCGAAAAACCAAAAAATGGTACCTTTGAACCACCCCCACCCTCTTAGCACAGTGGGTAGGGGTGGGGACTTTTTATATGTTTACCTTCTCACCACCCTAAACAGAACTGCGGGGTCAAAAATTGTCTTCCAAACTTTTCCCTCTATAACACTTCGTTGACTGGGCTATTAAGTCAACAAAATGTTCCCAGCTTATCAAAAATTCAATTTTATCTTTTCAAACTAACTTAAAGGTTGGATATATATGCTCTAGACACCGAGATTGAGAGGAAAGAGTTCTTTGAACCACCAAACATTAAAACCGTACCGGTATGCAATAATAAATTATTGTGAGAATCATTTTATGTGATAAATGCCGTGACTTTAGACTTCGTTTGATTCAAATTCGGTTGATGTGAACCCACATTTAATGACGGTACCTAACCAAAATAAGTCGTATGTTGTGGTTTTATTGTTGAACAAAAAAATGTTCAAATTATTCACTTTACCAACTGACGACGGTAGTTGTACTGACGTAAGTATAATAGTAGCCAAATGATGAACATCAATAAAATGAACATTGTTTAGAAGAGAAAGTCTGTCTTTGTCTTACCTTAAAGAGTGAAAACTATAACGTACCACCGAACTTGTCAAGCTCTTCCAATAATAATGTTTCAACGTTTCTACTCAAGTAGATCTAATCTGAATAGTTTCAATACAATAGTCAGAGGAAATACAAGTTTGTGAAATTGAACTTTGTACTGTTTATTTTAGCATGACTAACTTTTGGTCACATAACAAACCACTAATACATAATATTTTCATTTCACTATATGACAACTTTCTTTATGATACAGTACACTGTCAAAGTAAAAGAACCAGCGTGTTACAAAGAACAAACTGAAAAGTCTACTAATTACAGTAGAAAGAAGATTTATGAAGCAATTACAAAACATTCAAGTGTCTGCATGCACACCAGCTGATAAAAGAAAACAGTGGTTCATGAAGCGGAACATTCGAGTGGGAGATACATAGAGAAGCCTTCAAAGCATCACAAGCTAATGTCAGATAAGTCAAAGTGAGTCGACGAAAATTTTCATTCAGGAAAAAGCTTGTCGACGGCAGAGTGGTACAAGAAGTTATATTATAGTGAGGTCGGGGGCGCGACAGTCGAGACCGACGACATTCGAGGCCTACGAATACGACGAGGTCGTAGGCCTCGACTGTCGGGAGTGTACGAAAATTAGAGTGGCCTCAACTGTTGCCTAACGCAGGCGACATTTGAGGCCACTTTTTCAGGAGTCCTCTCCCGTCGTAGGTCTCGACTGTCGGGGCTGTACAAAAATTAGAGTGGCCTCAACTGTTGCCTAACGCAGGCGACATTTGAGGCCTCTTTTTCAGGAGTACTCTACCGTCGCTGGCCTCGAATGTCGCTGGTCTCGACTGTCGGGCCTGTACAAAAATTAGAGACTCGCTTGCAGCAGGCAAGCCTACATCCTACTGCGATTCCAGACAAAATACATTTTATAATGATTATAACTTCTGATTTGTTGAAAACAAAATAATGGAAACTTCCTTCATAAAAAAAAGCATATGAACATTGAAGGTAGATAGTGCTTATCCTTGAAGGATTTTCAGAACGATCATCTTTGTGAAGAATTACAGCTTAATCAGTCAAGTATTTCAAGCGTGATGAGCTCACATACAGACAGAAAGACACACACCATCTCGTCTTATAGATGGATAGAAGATAGATAAATATTTATATTTGTCAATGAAGGAGGCATAATGCAGTAGTAATGGATTCCCATTACTTAAAAATATGTTAAATTATTTATAATTTCAAATCAATTATACGACTTGTGTACTAAAGTATTTTGATAGAAAGAAGAAAAAAATGGCGGCTGAGAATTGTTTGTCTACTTTTGTAGACAAAAGTAACTGTCAAAAGTAGAAATAAAATATTCTGGCAAACGGACAACATTGCAAAGCTAGAGAGAGATAGCGCTATCTTTTTTGTTGTATGATAGAAAAGGACAGCAACAGTAGCCTATTGCAAAGCTAGAGAGAGATAGCGCTATCTTTTTTGTTGTATGATAGAAAAGGACAGCAACAGTATTGTCAATCGTACTCTGCCATTATAACGTGGACCTCACTTTAGTAGTTCTGTGAACAGTAGACCTCGCGCAAAAATAAACCACATCCTCTTAAACTGTCTGTATGTCATGTCAGCGAGATATCAGTGTGAAAACGGCTAATGGCTGTTGGGGTTGGTGTGTCAAAAATGCTAACATCTTAAGCTAATCTCCTTCAAGACATATATCGCTGGCCCGCAAGAAAAGTGACACAACTCGAAAAAATCAATTTTCGTTTTATTCCACAAATGGGACTGGTTCAGTCATATCTTGCAACAGAAAAAGAGTCACAAATGTAGTTACACTAGAATGAGCGATATGTCGCAATGCCTCCAGCAAGAATCGCATGTGATAGCTCATGAAATGAAAACTGACACAACTCAATGCAGAGCTGGCCGGGGTGAGTGCAAAATGCTTCTGGAATACTGTCACATAACTAGTTGTGACGTTTTTCTTGTTTGGAATAGTGTAAGTTTTGATATACACTCTCTTCTCATCTTAAATTGCAACAATAATAATAATCTCAATCATAATTTATTTTACATTCCATCATCAATAGAGTAGCTTACACTTGAACTTAGATCGCTTACACTTTTTGACAACTAGCTTGTCTTGCTGCAAAAATTGACCCAGAATATTGGCATCAGGTGTACCTAAGTTTGCTTTGATTTGTTAATAATGTGCACTATTATTACAATGTACAATAATAGACAATAGTAATAATCATCTTCACTTCAGGAATTGGGATTTTACATGGTAAAATAGTACCTACTATAATATTATGAGTACCTATAATAATAGTGTGTAAAATGTTGTACTATAAATGAAAGTGACTATACAATTGCTGTATGCTGATGTTCCATCAGATCTATAGGAATAAATCAATCAATAATGCTTTGTCAAAATGACTAGGGATAAACTACAGGATTCCAACAATCTGTTTTTAATTTCCATTTTTGGAAAATTCAATAATTTCAAAAATGATGTCACGTGGAAGACTAATGTTACAGCTTGTCCTGACTGGGAACAATGTCCAAACAAGTGATAAGGCGGAATATACAGACAACTTGATTACTGCAGAAAAAATATTGACAACAGTGACTTTCCCCATCACACAGAATATAGACCTTATGTTCTGCATGACCCCCAAAAAACACAATTCTAAAACTGCAAAACCCTCAAAAAAGTATGGAAAAAAATGTTTGAACAGACAAGCTTGGGTGAAAGAAGTATCAAAACGCCAACCTAACAGCGGTGAGATGTACTACGTCTCATCTTTGAAGTCAAAAAAACGATTCCGACAAAACATTGCTTCCAAGTTGTACACAAAAGTGCAGATTCTAGTGCAGTAACAAATTCATGGAGGATGATCGGATGATCGAAAACTACTTTAAATTACTTATTCAGCACTCAGTGAGTTGGAGAGACAAGCAGTACTCCCAAACAACAGCAATAAGAATCACACAATACTGATCGACTATAGTGAGGTCCACTTTATAATGACAGTATTTGATCAACTTTGGTTTTGCTATCCTTGTCTATCATTCGACAAAGTCGGTGGTACTATCCTTTTCTAGGTCCAACACGATGCCAATCATGTTTTTGACAGTGTAGAAATATAATTAATCAATGCAGAGAATCAGCATCACTATTCCTCTATCTTTATCCACTGCCATTATAACGTGGACCTCACTATAGTATAAACTATGCATTTTATCTTCACAAGATTTATTTCGATTTGATACGACTGAAATAAGATCTTCCAATTCCATATTCTAGATACCATTCATATTCTATGATACAATGAAAATTATGATACAATAATCCAGTTCTATCATGTTTAGTAGTGACAACTCTGTGTTCTTAAGACTGAGAAGTTCCTACTTCTAGTATTTTATTGTAAGGAGATTGAAATTTATTAATTACTTTGATATTTACTTTAATCTACTTTATATTGAGATTAATTATTATTACTTTATTAATTTTTTCCATTGTACTCTTCTTTACCCTGAAACTTACTTTTCCCTTGAAATTATTTCTTATCTTTCTAAATAATTAAGAAAAATGGAAATAGAATAAGAAATCCAAGATAATAACTATTTATTACTAACAGTTATTCATTTCTTTTTATCAACATTCATTTGAATAAGCAATTTTAGTTTGTAATATTCATAAGTACAGTAACTTCATGTTCCTAATAATTATAATTAAATCTATAGACTCTTGAGAGAAAACTTCAGGGAGCATTTTCACAAATTTGGTTATTAAAAATATTGTATAATTTTTACAGTTCTTTTTGTTGCACTCCTATGAAACCAATGGATCCCCATCCTTGTAAGGATCTATTACTGGTACATAAAATTTTAATTATGTCGTTTTAACTTGAGATAATCCACATCAGTGCATGTACTATTTTGAGAGGTGTATTGTCTAGATTACAAGAAAAATGTCACAACTCAAATTTGATCATATTTTTTATGATGAGGTGTGTAATTATAAAAATATCTCCCTATAAATTCTTTGTTGTCATTCTTAAGGAAGTTATGCAGACATTGGTGTATTTGGGATCAAATTTGGATCAGAATGAAAAGATTTACAGGATGTTGAAAAAATGAAAACTTTTTGATATATATTTCATATTATATATATAATATATATATTTATGATTGGAACTGTACACAGAACGTACAAACTGTGTACAGTTCCAATCGTAAATTGTTCCATCATGTGACTAGTGCAAAATGTTCCCATGGACCGCCATTTCAAAATCGTTGGTTCAAGCTTCTGGCATGCACTTATCAAGTTGATTTACACCAAAATGTGTCATTTACTAGCTGCGTGAATGAAGAAAGGCTGTTTTACAAACCTACCATCTAGAAAAGTGTGCATTTCTTTCATTCCATGACTCTTAAATTTTCTATAGAGAAAAATTCATTCAATGAATGGCTATGAAACATCATTTTGTTGGTTATGTATTATATGGCTATGCTATGGTAAACAAACAAACTATCAGCCTATGCGCAGAGAAGCAAGCAGACTACAATCATCTACCAATGAGAGCTGAGATAGTTGGAACTGTACCAGGCCCGACAATTTACACACTTTGACTGTGGGGCAGGAACTTGGAACTGGAACTGATTTCTGGTACAGAATCTGTCAAATTTCTTCCCATGGGACACAATCCCATTTCTTATTTCTTTATTTTGCATAATTACTGCGAGGAGATTCTTATCTTTGAACTCTTCATCTCTTTTGGCATATTTGTTGTTAGTGGTTCATGTTGGCATTGGTTTTTGCCGTGATCCCGTTTTACGTTTTGCTCTGACTCACTTCCTCCTTCTGTTTTGTTAAAAAATGGCTTCAACTAGTTCAACTTCTACGCCTTGCTTGGATCTTGTGAAAAATGTTCATTTTTCATTCCCTTTTTAAATATGTAGCCTTTCAGCATTATAAAAATTGTTCTCTTATGTTTTTTGATTGTTCAAAACATCATTCCCAGTTTTAAAGTGCTTCCTGCTCAGTTTAGTTTGCATTTGCTTTGAGTTGCAACGTGCTCATGTTGACAAGGAAATTCTTAACTTCTTCAAAGTTTTCATCAACTTCTTCATCTCGAGGATTGTACTAAATCTATTTCCTGCTTTATTCACGTTGGATAAAGGGGATCTCTACTCATCAAATTCATCATCTTGTGGAGTCTACTTCCAATCCTGTCCTTATGCGGTTAAGGAAGGGTCCTTCTGCTTACCTTATTCATGGGAATATTCTACTCTTCGAAGTCTTCTGTCCAAGTCGCACGCCAAACATCTGCTGTAGCCAACTTCACTTCTGAGAAGCATTGAGCTGTATCCACTGTTCCAGATACTGGGAGATACCATTCATGTCAAGTTTTTTAATTCTTTTTATTCACATATTTGAGTATTTAATAAGGATTCATTCAGTCCCTTTTTTAATCATTTGTTCAACCTTTACTATTTATGTTAGGTTATGTCCTCCAGTTTGAGATCTTGATCATAGCTTGTCAAGTACAGTCTACATACAAGTATTTTTGACTAATGAATGATTTTTTCTATTCCCGGCTTGTCAATTTTTTCTATTCCCGGCTTTGTCAACTCAATATCATTGATTATCTTGTCTAGTCCATGATAAATGACTAAACATGAACAAATGTATTCTTTAACTCTTGATTGACCTATGTCAAGTTGTTAGGCTGCTTAATATTTTTGTAACCTCACTTTCATTTTATTGTTTTTATTATCTTCAAGTATTCAACTTGAGTTACTTCTTAGTAATCAATTCTTAGTTATTTTTTTATATTTTTGGATCTGCATTTGAAGTTTAGGTGTAATTTCAGTTTTGAAATTTCATATCTTTATCCAATTTTACATTTTTAGGCTAGCTATTAACCTAGTCTTTTCTCTTTCTCACCTTCCTTCAAAATCACATTTCTGTAATTACCATTTGAAATATCTGTGTTTCAATAATGAAACTTCAAATTTGTACACTTCATGATTATTATTAATTCACTCCGGATTGTTTTAGGTTCACAGACAAACATTTGTTTAATCCTGGTTATTGTTATGGTATACTATTTTCAATAATCTTTCTTTTAAATTGATTTATTTTTCTTAGCTTCAACCTTTAAATTTTCAGTAATTTAAAAATTCCTTTAAAATTCCTGTAATAATTTTTTATTGAGCTCTTCTCAGTGTCATTTTCAAATAATTTGCTATTTTTCTATTATTTTAATTTTTTAAACTTCATTGTTTTCTTGGTCTGACATCAGATATAATAATTGTCAACTTTTTAGAAATTGTGGATTTAAGTTTCAATTTAATAGCACTCTTAAGCATTTTGCACTTTACCTTTTGTTCTCTAAGAATTTCTTATGAAATTTTTATTACTTGTTGTTGGTTATTGTTTTAATTACAATATCATTCATATATTTTTTGATTATCTATTGTAATTAATTCCACCTGACTTATATTTTTTACCTTTTTCAATAATTGTCTTTTGAGCATTAAAATTGCTTATTCAACTACTTTGGTGTTGACAACCTTTTTTCCTTTTATCTACAATCCCTTGAGCTACCAAAGGTGCCATCTACCCTTTTGCATGGACAAGCTATTGGCCAAGGCAAGTGCATGCACAAGGGTGCATCGGTATTTATTATATTGATTTACCTGTCCATCTATTCTAATAATATTAGCCTTTCAATCATTTTCTCTATCTTCATTCATTTATACAGTCCACTAGTTTTGGGCAGAAAATTCAATAGTACCAGCATTGAACATTCTCTACACAAGGCAGAGAGTCGGCTACACTGTTCTCCTATCTTTCTCCACTGCTACATATACTACATCTGCAGTACTGTTTCATAACGTGGACCTCACTATATTTTTATAATAGGCTAATATAATAATTTTGATAAGGCACAATATCAAGAACAACAAAACATGTATCTTCAAAATGAAAACCTACAAAAAACTAAACAATATAAATTATGCTGTCCTCAGTTACAGCTAAAAAAAATTCAGTAACCCTAGAAGAAACAAAAGAATATTGGTGGATAAAACAAAACAAAAAAATAATAAGGTGGACCATTGGTCCACCTGTTGAATAAGAGTCAAAAATGTTCCATTGTAAAAATGACAAAATATTTTCCTTTGTTCTCAACAGCAACTATAGGTGAATTCAAAATATTAAACATATCACCCAGCCAGATGATTCTACAGCTTAAAGTGAAGTCCACGATATAATGGCAGTGGAGGAAGAAAGATAGAACAATGTTGTCGATTCTCTACCTTCTATAAAGAATAGCTAATACCGCTATATCTCAAGTAATATTTACTGTTCATTCATGTTTTAAATAATAAATTATATCTTATTCGTAAAGAAAATATTCAATGATTAAATAAGGAATTTTTATAATTGCGATTAAATATCTTGTCAATTTTATTTCTACATTGTTTAAAAGTGATCTGGCAACGATGTGGAGCTAGAAGAGGATACCGCTATCTGCTTTGATGAATTATAGCAAGACCAATGTTAATCAAATACTGCAATTATAACGTAGACCTCACTATAAAGAGATCCTGCGACAACTAATGGACACTCAGTCCACGTTAATATTGTCCCCGTGTGCAGGCTTATTGGCTATCATTCTCTTTAAGCCAGATCAAAAGCCACATCCAAGGTGACCTAAGAATCATAAATACAGCCACCCACCAACAAGGAAGAGCTCCCCCCCTACATATTAAATTTATCTTAATTGACCGAACGTAGTGAGATCTATGTTTCAACTCGGATTTTCTTTTGTCTGTCTGTATGTAACGTGATTACAGCCAAACACGTTGATAGAATTCGATGAGATTTGGCAGGAATATTCCTTTTTCAACTGCGCGTCGAACCGTCGATGTATACATTTTTGAAATATTTTGCATTTCAAGGATAATATGAAAAGAAAAGAAATTCCTCCATACTCTGATATCACTATACAGGGTCCTAAAAGTCCGAGAACTGCTTAATATCTCATACACAAAGGTAATTTGACGGTGGGTGTGATTGGGGATCCTACTCAAATTGAAAATACTACTTTACAATGACTTTGAAAATATGGTCCGCCATCTTGGATCCGCTATGTTGAATGCAACTTTTTTTTTAAATGGGAAGGTGGTCATGAGATACATGATTTTGATATGGAATTTCGAGAAAAAATGAATGGCGAAAGCCCCACATCGATATCTCAAACCGTTTAGAAGATATTCACATTATTAATCAATACCATTCAAATCAGAAATGAAATACATAAGTGGTATTGATTAATAATGTGAATATCTTCTAAACGGTTTGATATATCAATGTGCAGTTTTTACCATTCGTTTTACCTTGAAATTCCGTATCGAAATCATGTATCGCATGACAACCTTTCTATTTAAAAAAGAAGTTGCATTCAATATGGCAGACCAGATTTTTAAATTCATATTTCTAATTTGGGTAGGATCCCCGATCACACCCACCTTGGAATCACATTTTTTTTATGAGATACTAAGCCACGAAATCATGTATCGCATGACCATCTTCCTATTTATAAAAATAAAGTTGCATTCAACATAGTGGACAATATTGATAGTAAAGTAGTATTTTAAATCTGAGTAGAATCCCCAATCACACCCACCGTCAAATTACCTTTGTGTATGAGATATTAAGCCGTTCTCAGACTTTTCACCCACCCTGTATATATATCATCTACTTTGAAGATAGGATTAATCGGACTATAGAATTATTCATAATCAATAAGCTGACAAGTGGATTACACAGATGTTCTGGAGAAGCCGAGTCTATTTCTATAGACTAAGGTCTTCTATAGTTTCAATCAAAGACCTTAAAAGAGTTATGCATCTTTAAGGTCTTTGGTTTCAATATTACTTTCCTTGCCCTATTACCATAGGCAAGGAAAGTATTGCTTTTCAAAAAAATTAAGGTACCCTAATTTCAAGTTTTCTATACGTTTCAAGACCCCCTGAGTCCAAAAACATGTTTTTTACGTGTTGATCTGTGTGTGTGTGTGTGTGTGTGTGTGTGTGTGTGTGTGTGTGTGTATGTCTGTGAACACGATAACTCCATTCCTAATTAACCGATTGATTTGAATTTTTAAACTTAAGGTCCTTATACCATGAGGATCCGACAATAAGAAATTCAATCAAAGATGGCGGATAATTACTAAAAAACAATGTTTTTCAGTTTTCTCAAAAACGGCTCTAACGATTTTCTTCAAATTTATATCATGGATAGCTATTCATAAGCCCTATCAACTGACATGAGTCTCATTCCTGGGAAAATTTTAGGAGCTCCGTAACATTCTTGAGAAAAATGGCGGATAATGACTAAAAAACCATGTTTTTACTCTGAAAACAATTATATAAAATCTGGTGTGGCGCACTCACACAACTTTCTTTTCCGTTATGAAAATTGATCACCTGACGCTAGTGTTCCCGCGCATCTCAAGTCTACTATTCAAAGATTTGAGCCAGCTGGTGACAGGGCAATAACGCTGGAGACACACATGAGGTCTGCTATCTCTTCATAGTGAATGCTTTAATAGAATCAACAATAATTTGCAATTGAATAATCACATTTTCTCGAATTTAAAGCTTATTTTCAATTTTAGATGAAAATGTTACTGAACATTAATTGTAGAGATTTTTATGCTCAATCTACTCCACTTGATTTTTTTGTTTAAATTGTATCTGAAGTCTGATAATTGGGAATCTAAAATCGAACTTTGCATTGATGGGGCGGAGCTCCCGAAATTTTTACAGATATGGGATTTTTGGCAGTTGATAGAGCTTATCGAATGTCTATTTTGGGTATGATTTTGATCAAAATCGTTGGAGCCATTTTAGAGAAAATCGCGAAAAACCCTGTTTTTGACAACTTTTTAGCCATTTTAGCCGCCATCTTGAATCGCATTCGATCGAAATTGTTCGTGTCGGATCCTTATAGTGTAAGGACCTTAAGTTCCGAATTTCAAGTCATTCCGTTAATTGGGAGATGAGATATCGTGTACACAGACGCACATACACTCATACACACACACACATACAGACCAATACCCAAAAAACATATTTTTGGACTCAGGGAACCTTGAAACGTATAGAAAACATTAAATTAGGATACCTTATTTTTTTTGGAAAGCAATACTTTCCTTACCTATGGTAATAGGGCAAGGAAAGTAATACACATGTCCAGTAGTAGTCTTATCGTAGTTGCAAATATGTAGCCGCCAATCGTCATTATATTATTCCCCTATATCTAAATTATTCTTGTTTGAGAATGAGGCTTACAGTTCAATGAGCAAGGGAAGTTGTGTGAGTGTACCATACCAGATTTTTTTTATCTTTTCTGTATAGGGCTACTTGTAATATAGATATAAAGAAAATAAAAATCTCAGTACCCTTTTTTGAAATAGTTCCCTTTTTTGAATAGTGAATAGAGATTTTTATTTTCTTTATATTCAGATTTTTTTTGTATTGCAGTCATGGCATTATTATTCGTGCCATCAGTATCAATATTCTCACATTCAAGAAAAAACTAATTTGATGGGTGAGTAAAAGTAATCAAATGAACTAACTAATGCTGAAGAAATAATAATAATATTTTTGATTGTAAAAAATTAATTTTCATCAGATGGAAAGATTATCACGGAACTGGATGAATTATTATCATATGGAATACAAATTCAAACGTGAACTGAGTTTGTTAACATTCCAAACAGGTGACATCAGTCTTGTCGATGAGAAAACTGCGTGAGGTCTACTGTTCACAGAACTACTGTTTGCTGTACTCTATGATATTATCATACTGTATGGTATTATCATTCACTGACTTTCCATAGTATCAATTTCAATTTTTATTGTAGCAACGATTAAATCTATTCATTAAATCAATAACAATTTTTTTGCGCACAGGTTCTATTTTCCCATAACACCAAATTTTTCCAATTTGTTGCCGGAAAAATTTTAACCGTGAATAATTCTACGAGAAGCAATCAGAGAAGACGTCTTATCAAAAAGGCCTTCTCTGATTAGTTCTCGTGAAATAAATCACGGTTAAAATTTAACCGGCTTTTGTGCAACCGGACCTTAGAGTTGGAAAAATAGACTACGGAAAGAAATCACGGCAAATAATTTATTTTGAATAGTTCCTCAGTAAATCATATTTTTTTGTTTTAATTACAATATCATTCATATATTTTTTGATTATCTATTGTAATTAATTCCACCTGACTTATATTTTTTACCTTTTTCAATAATTGTCTTTTGAGCATTAAAATTGCTTATTCAACTACTTTGGTGTTGACAACCTTTTTTCCTTTTATCCACAATCCCTTGAGCTACCAAAGGTGCCATCTACCCTTTTGCGTGGACAAGCTATTGGCCAAGGCAAGTGCATGCACAAGGGTGCATCGGTATTTATTATATTGATTTACCTGTCCATCTATTCTTATAATATTAGCCTTTCAATCATTTTCTCTATCTTCATTCATTTATACAGTCCACTTGTTTTGGGCAGAAAATTCAATAGTACCAGTATTGAACATTCTCTACACAAGGCAGAGAGTCTGCTACACTGTTCTCCTATCTTTCTCCACTGCTACATATACTACATCTGCAGTACTGTTTCATAACGTGGACCTCACTATATTTTTATAATAGGCTAATATAATAGTTTTGATAAGGCACAATATCAAGAACAACAAAACATGTATCTTCAAAATAAAAACCTACAAAAAACTAAACAATATAAATTATGCTGTCCTCAGTTACAGCTAAAAAAAATTCAGTAACCCTAGAAGAAACAAAAGAATATTGGTGGATAAAACAAAACAAAAAAATAATAAGGTGGACCATTGGTCCACCTGTTTGAATAAGAGTCAAAAATGTTCCATTGTAAAAATGACAAAATATTTTCCTTTGTTCTCAACTATAGGTGAATTCAAAATATTAAACATCACACCCAGCCAGATGATTCTACAGCTTAAAGTGAAGTCCACGATATAATGGCAGTGGAGGAAGAAAGATAGAACAATGTTGTCGATTCTCTACCTTCTATAAAGAATAGCTAATACCGCTATATCTCAAGTAATATTTACTGTTCATTCATGTTTTAAATAATAAATTATATCTTATTCGTAAAGAAAATATTCAATGATTAAATAAGGAATTTTTATAATTGCGATTAAATATCTTGTCAATTTTATTTCTACATTGTTTAAAAGTGATCTGGCAACGATGTGGAGCTAGAAGAGGATACCGCTATCTGCTTTGATGAATGATAGCAAGACCAATGTTAATCAAATACTGCAATTATAACGTAGACCTCACTATAAAGAGATCCTGCGACAACTAATGGACACTCAGTCCACGTTAATATTGTCCCCGTGTGCAGGCTTATTGGCTATCATTCTCTTTAAGCCAGATCAAAAGCCACATCCAAGGTGACCTAAGAATCATAAATACAGCCACCCACCAACAAGGAAGAGATCCCCCCCTTCATATTAAATTTATCTTAATTGACCGAACGTAGTGAGATCTATGTTTCAACTCGGATTTTCTTTTGTCTGTCTGTATGTAACGTGATTACAGCCAAACACGTTGATAGAATTCGATGAGATTTGGCAGGAATATTCATTTTTCAACTGCGCGTCGAACCGTCGATGTATACATTTTTGAAATATTTTGCATTTCAAGGATAATATGAAAAGAAAAGAAATTCCTCCATACTCTGATATCACTATACAGGGTCCTAAAAGTCCGAGAACTGCTTAATATCTCATACACAAAGGTAATTTGACGGTGGGTGTGATTGGGGATCCTACTCAAATTGAAAATACTACTTTACAATGACTTTGAAAATATGGTCCGCCATCTTGGATCCGCTATGTTGAATGCAACTTTTTTTTTAAATGGGAAGGTGGTCATGAGATACATGATTTTGATATGGAATTTCGAGAAAAAATGAATGGCGAAAGCCCCACATCGATATCTCAAACCGTTTAGAAGATATTCACATTATTAATCAATACCATGCAAATCAGAAATGAAATACATAAGTGGTATTGATTAATAATGTGAATATCTTCTAAACGGTTTGATATATCGATGTGCGGTTTTCGCCATTCGTTTTACCTTGAAATTCCGTATCAAAATCATGTATCGCATGACAACCTTTCTATTTAAAAAAGAAGTTGCATTCAATATGGCAGACCAGATTTTTAAATTCATATTTCTAATTTGGGTAGGATCCCCGATCACACCCACCTTGGAATCACATTTTTTTATGAGATACTAAGCCACGAAATCATGTATCGCATGACCATCTTCCTATTTATAAAAATAAAGTTGCATTCAACATAGCGGACGATATTGATAGTAAAGTAGTATTTTAAATCTGAGTAGAATCCCCAATCACACCCACCGTCAAATTACCTTTGTGTATGAGATATTAAGCCGTTCTCAGACTTTTCACCCACCCTGTATATATATCATCTACTTTGAAGATAGGATTAATCAGACTATAGAATTATTCATAATCAATAAGCTGACAAGTGGATTACACAGATGTTCTGGAGAAGCCGAGTCTATTTCTATAAGGTCTTCTATAGTTTCAATCAAAGACCTTAAAAGAGTTATGCATCTTTAAGGTCTTTGGTTTCAATATTACTTTCCTTGCCCTATTACCATAGGCAAGGAAAGTATTGCTTTTCAAAAAAATTAAGGTACCCTAATTTCAAGTTTTCTATACGTTTCAAGGCCCCCTGAGTCCAAAAACATGTTTTTCACGTGTTGGTCTGTGTGTGTGTGTGTGTTGTGTGTGTGTGTGTGTGTGTGTGTGTGTGTGTGTGTGTGTATGTCTGTGAACACGATAACTCCATTCCTAATTAACCGATTGATTTGAATTTTTAAACTTAAGGTCCTTATACCATGAGGATCCGACAATAAGAAATTCAATAAAATTCAATTCAAGATGGCGGAAAAAATGGCGGATAATGACTAAAAAACAATGTTTTTCAGTTTTCTCAAAAACGGCTCTAACGATTTTCTTCAAATTTATATCATGGATAGCTATTCAAAAGCCCTATCAACTGACATGAGTCTCATTCCTGGGAAAATTTCAGGAGCTCCGTAACATTCTTGAGAAAAATGGCGGATAATGACTAAAAAACCATGTTTTTACTCTGAAAACAATTATATAAAATCTGGTGTGGCGCACTCACACAACTTTCTTTTCCGTTATGAAAATTGATCACCTGACGCTAGTGATCCCGCGCATCTCAAGTCTACTATTCAAAGATTTGAGCCAGCTGGTGACAGGGCAATAACGCTGGAGACACACATGAGGTCTGCTATCTCTTCATAGTGAATGCTTTAATAGAATCAACAATAATATAAAAGCGAAATGGACTCACTCACTGACTGACTGACTGACTCACTCACTCACTCACTCACTCGCATAACTAAAAATCTACCGGACCAAAAACGTTCAAATTTGGTAGGTATGTTCAGTTGGCCCTTTAGAGGCGTACTAAGAAATCTTTTGGCAATATTTCAACTCTAAGGGTTGTTTTTAAGGGTTTAAAGTTCGCCTTTTAGCATGTATATTCTTCTTCTCCCAATCTCTTAATTATAATTGAAATTTCCATACCGTATCATATGTTACTATAGAACTATAATCTAGATAGAGTACCTCTTCGAAAGAGTTGATAACTGGCAACTAAATTAATAATTTTGTCAGGTTGGCATTAAGTTGAGTTGACTTTGTTAGGTTGGCACCAAGTTGAAGATTTAAATGCATTTATTGCGGAAAAATTGATTGGGCACTGCTTCTTCAATCCTGGGAATATTATATTACTAGCCGTCAGGCTCGCTTCGCTCGTCATATCCGTTTAGCCAGACGTTTAGTCTGGACCCCCGACTGGATTGTTCTAACATATATGATAAAAATGCTCAAATGAAAAATGCAGGCGAGCGAAGCGAGCCTGCTGATCTCATTCTTGGACGATCCAGTCGGGGGTCCAGGGGGCGGAGCCCCCTGGCCAGACGGATATGGCGAGCGAAGCGAGCCTGACTGCTAGTCAACAATAATTTGCAATTGAATAATCACTTTTTCTCGAATTTAAAGCTTATTTTCAATTTTAGATGAAAATTTTACTGAACATTAATTGTAGAGATTTTCATGCTTAATCTACTCCACTTAATTTTTTTGTTTAAATTGTATCTGAAGTCTGATAATTGGGAATCTAAAATCAAACTTTGCATTGATGGGGCGGAGCTCCCGAAATTTTTACAGATATGGGATTTGTGGCAGTTGATAGAGCTTATCGATGTCTATTTTGAGTGTGATTTTGATCAAAATCATTGGAGCCATTTTAGAGAAAATCGCGAAAACCCCTGTTTTTGACAACTTTTTAGCCATTTTAGCCGCCATCTTGAATCGCATTCGATCGAAATTGTTCGTGTCGGATCCTTATAGTGTAAGGACCTTAAGTTCCGAATTTCAAGTCATTCCGTTAATTGGGAGATGAGATATCGTGTACACAGACGCACATACACTCATACACACACATACAGACCAATACCCAAAAATCATATTTTTGGACTCAGGGGACCTTGAAACGTACAGAAAACATTAAATTAGGGTACCTTAATTTTTTTTGGAAAGCAATCCTTTCCTTACCTATGGTAATAGGGCAAGGAAAGTAATACACATGTCCAGTAGTAGTCTGATCGTAGTTGCAAATATGTAGCCGCCAATCGTCATTATGTTATTCCCCTATATCTAAATTATTCTTGTTTGAGAATGAGGCTTACAGTTCAATGAGCAAGGGAAGTTGTGTGAGTGTACCATACCAGATTTTTTTTATCTTTTCTGTATAGGGCTACTTGTAATATAGATATAAAGAAAATAAAAATCTCAGTACCCTTTTTTGAAATAGTTCCCTTTTTTGAATAGTGAATAGAGATTTTTATTTTCTTTATATTCAGATTTTTTTTGTATTGCAGTCATGGCATTATTATTCGTGCCATCAGTATCAATATTCTCACATTCAAGAAAAAACTAATTTGATGGGTGATTAAAAGTAATCAAATTATGAACTAACTAATGCTGAAGAAATAATAATAATATTTTTGATTGTAAAAAATTAATTTTCATCAGATGGAAAGATTATCACGGAACTGGATGAATTATTATCATATGGAATACAAATTCAAACGTGAACTGAGTTTGTTAACATTTCAAACAGGTGACATCAGTCTTGTCGATGAGAAAACTGCGTGAGGTCTACTGTTCACAGAACTACTGTTTGCTGTACTGTATGATATTATCATACTGTATGGTATTATCATTCACTGACTTTCCATAGTATCAATTTCAATTTTTATTGTAGCAACGATTAAATCTATTCATTAAATCAATAACAATTTTGTTGCGCACAGGTTCTATTTTCCCATAACACCAAATTTTTCCAATTTGTTGCCGGAAAAATTTTAACCGTGAATAATTCTACGAGAACCAATCAGAGAAGACATCTTATCAAAAAGGCCTTCTCTGATTAGTTCTCGTGAAATAAATCACGGTTAAAATTTAACCGGCTTTTGTGCAACCGGACCTTAGAGTTGGAAAAATAGATTACGGAAAGAAATCACGGCAAATAATTTATTTTGAATAGTTCCTCAGTAAATCATATTTTTTTGTTTTAATGTAGAAATTCCAGCAGGTCATTTTATTAATATTTAGAGCTGGTGAATTCCAATGGAAAGCATGCATTATAAAACTGACTACTATAATATGAAAGAATGGAATTAAATAGAAAATTATTGCACATATTCACTGACTTGATTCAATCACTTAATATTTCAATTTACATTATTTTATTCGTATGAATTGTTTACAAAGTAGGTACTTTAATTAGAAAAATTAATTGCATTATTATATTTGATGGTTGATTAATCTTCATCACAATAATTGACAAATTTTCAATTAAATACTCAAACTAACATGTTAAAAAAAATTGTTTACAGTAAAGTTAGCCTTTTTATAATACAGTACTTACATTAACAAAATTGTCAAACTATTGAAAAATGTATGAATTTAAAGGGTTAAAATATTTATTGTATGATAATAAAATGATCAATCGAGATCAAGCTCATTTTCAGGAACAAAACTGACAAATCCTATAAAACTAGTAAATCATCTTTCAAAATAAACTTTATTATAAAATAATAAAGTTAATAAAGTTAAATAAAGTTAAACTTAATAAAAATTAACTTAACTTAAAGTTAAAGTTAACTTAAAGTTATTAACCTAACTTTATTTAACTTAAAGTTAAATAAAGTTAAACTTAATCAGTTATAAATAATCATAATGAGTCAGTTTCGAGTTCTTGAATTTGAAAGATAACAATGAACGTGGATCAAAGTTTACGCAACTGAGCTATTATAACAAATATAAAGTAAAACGATTCTTACTCAAGAATGGTGAATTCGTTTCTGCCATGAAAACGTTTGCCAATTACAATGGTTTCATTCATGATCAACACTTGACACTAATATGGAATTCATTTCCAGTTGATCTGTTTTTTGTCACTTGTTAAATCACAACACGCAACTAGCAAGTAACACTCGAATGACACACAAAAGACTCATTGACTGGCAAAATTCACACAAACAACGCTACGTCAGTCAATGCACATTGACCTAGCAATGAATCAAAATGAATAGTTGTGATCGGTTCGATTTCCATAAATTTGAATGTATCAGCAAAAACAATCAATCTTAGATACCTTATCAACCATACAAAGAAATTACAAAGTGCTTAAAATAAACATAATTTTTCTCAACTATAAGCCTACTTTGTAGATTCAGTTTTGATCAAGGGTATTGCACTTGTAATGGTGTTTAGTTTTTCAAACTTGTTCATAAATCTAGGTATATATTATATATAAGCTTATGCTTTATGGGCCAGCATGTGGAAGCGTCAGAAGTGACTTGTCATAATTTAAAAAAATCTGGTGTGGCGCACTCACACAACTTTCCTTGCCGTTATGAAAATTGATCACCTGACGCTAGTGTTACCGCGCATCTCAAGTCTACTATTCAAAGATTTGAGCCAGCTGGTGACAGGGCAATAACGCTGGAGACACACGAGGTCTGCTATCTCTTCATAGTGAATCATTTAATAGAATAAATTAACAGTTTGCAATTGAATATTCACATTTTCTCGAATTTAAAACTTATTTTCAATTTTAGATGAAAATGTTACTGAACATTAATTGTAGAGATTTTCAAATTGTATCTGAAGTCTGATAATTGGGAATCTAAAATCGAACTTTGCATTGATGGGGCGGAGCTCCCGAAATTTTTACAGATATGGGACTTGTGGCAGTTGATAGAGCTTATCAATGTCTATTTTGGGTATGATTTTGATCAAAATCGTTGGAGCCATTTTAGAGAAAATCGCGAAAAACCCTGTTTTTGACAACATTTTCGCCATTTTAGCCGCCATCTTGAATCGCATTTGATCGAAATTGTTCGTGTCGGATTCTTATATTGTAAAGACCTTAGTGCAGGGACACACGATCCGGCGAAATCGCCGTCCGGCGTTTTCGCCGGACCCGGCGGCAATTAGCATTCAGAACACACGACAGCCGGCGAAGCTGCCGTCCGGCGTTTTTGCCGGATCATTTAGATACATTTCAGTATAATAAATGGAGTACAACATTTCAAAATTAACTTACACATATTATGTTGTCGCGTAATTAAAATTATTCCTACCAAATCTCATGAAAATCTATCAAATCATTTGTCTGAAAATGTTGTAATAGCTTGGAACTGTGGTTTAGGCGTATTCAACCTTCTAATTTACGTTTTGCTACAATAAAAAATTGATAAGATACGAAAAAACAATCTTTTACTATTGTGATTGAATTTCCAGCTTGAATTTCACTTTAAATACTGAAATGAAGTGTATCTTACTGGTAATTCTAATAGAACATAATCTCAAGAACTTATGTCGTTGTGCAAAATATCAATGTGAGGACAATGTAGTTGGTGATGATGCTTGAAGCTGAAAATTAGGTCTTTTTCATAATACAAGGAGAATTGTTGTCAGGTGTACCTAGAATATGAGATAGATTGCTATACCTGAACATCGATGTATCGATACCCATCCCTACTTACAACCCTACCCTTGTAACCTACCCTTGTAACCCTACCCTACCCATTTGTAACGTTACAAATGTTAATAAATAAAGAAGTGGCATGGGTGGGGACAGCGCCGTCCGGCGTTTTCGCCGGATCGTGTGTCCCTGCACATACGTTCCAAGTTTCAATAAGTCATTCCGTTAATTGGGAGATGAGATATCGTGTACACAGACGCACATACACTCATACACACACACATACAGACCAATACCCAAAAATCATATTTTTGGACTCAGGGGACCTTGAAACGTATAGAAAACATTAAGTTAGGGTAGCTTAATTTTTTTCGGAAAGCAATACTTTCCTTACCTATGGTAATAGGGCAAGGAAAGTAAAAATACAAAACAGATTTTACATCAAAGATGTACATTGAAGGACAGTATGCTATAATATGCAGTATTACTGCATATTTTGGAATGGCCTCTATGGGTCTACCTCAAATGTCAATTCTCTGTAATACTCCTTCCATCCATTTAAGCCCTATATCACTTGCCGCATGCACCTCCTGCAATCCTCCCTCACATGGGAACAGAGGGCAGTTTGGAACCAAGTGCTCCATTGTCTGTATCTCGCCACATTCACAGTATGGGTCAGGTGTAAAGCCCCATAAGGCAAGAGACTGGGCGCATCTTCCAGTAGATGTCCGGAACCTGTTTAAACAGCACCACTGCCGGCGGCCAAGCAGTGTCCCTGGCACCTCTCCATTTGGATCCTCAATTAGGTGTTTATTCTTTACTGATGAGGAGGACTACCTTGCCTTCCAAATTGTTCCAATATCCTGACCATTCTGATCATCTAATCTCAGATACCTCCTAGATTGTAGCCGTCTTGCTGTTGCATTATTTAGCTCCTTAGCTATTGGCAACTCATTCCTTGAGACAACCCTGTTAACAAGTTGTCTTGTCTTATTCAATCTGCGGAGGTCTGGTGGCAGGACATTACAAAGCACAGGTAGCCAGTTGTCTCTGTTGGTCTTATTGTGCCACTGATTTTCCTCATGGATTCATTTAGCTGCACATCGATCTTTGCCACATGTGCACTATGTGCCCACACAGGTGAGCAGTATTCAGCCACACTGTACACCAAGGCAAGACTGGATGTTCGCAGCGTTCCCACATTGCAACCCCAGGTTGTTCCAGCCAGTTTGCTTATAATATTGTTTCTGGTCTTCAACTTGTCTCTTACTCCCTCCAAGTGATGGCGGTATGTTAGAGACCTATCAAGTCGCACACCTAGGTATCGAGGAGCTTCCAGATGTGTCAGTCTCTCTCCACAGAAAACAATATTTAGCCTTCTCCCTGCATCCCGCAAATCTAGGTCATACTAAATATTGAAACAATATAAAATATTCATCCGATAAAATGTTTCAAATCAAATCATCATTATAATTTCATAAACAGGTAAATTTATTCAAAACCCTTAGCTTTATTATTAATGTACCAAACAAGGGATGTATGAATGCCAGAAATCACGAAATATACGAATATCAAAGCGATAAGCGGAATTGGTTATGAACAAACAAAATAGAATAGGTAGAATAGATGGGTTGCTGCACTAATGCTATCCTTAAAAAATAAAACGACCAGTCATACACTTGAAATTATTTCAAGTGTTGCCTAGAGGTCTGGATTGGACAGTAGTACCTAATGCTTAGTGAACAGAATAATATATTTAGGCGAACGAGAACAATTAATAACTAGTAGTTCTGCGAACAGTAGACCTCGCTCATGAATACAACTTTCAAATTAATGAGAAGGGCCATTATGAAAGTAAAGTATATTGTGAAGATTTAGCAATGTCATATATTATTTTTTCCATTGAAAATGCTAGTAACAATGTTTCCAAGGACATCGGACTTATAAATGTCTTTCGAGGAAGTACCTTCACATCGTCCCCATATTTACAATATTAACCTATATTACAACTTTTTTAATAATTAATTATATGTAACTGACGGAAAAATGGAATATACAGTAGGCAATTTAGACGACGGTTCGTCTCACAGACGATAGTGAGACAGAAAATGATTCTAAATAAGATGGGTTTGTTTTTGTTGGTGTCAATGACAGGAGGTTGCTAATGATGGTTTTAATGTTATGGCTTGTTATGCTATGCAGA
The DNA here is from genome assembly GCF_014356525.2 of Nilaparvata lugens. NCBI lineage: Eukaryota > Metazoa > Arthropoda > Insecta > Hemiptera > Delphacidae > Nilaparvata > Nilaparvata lugens. The sequence continues at coordinate 18,210,855 of NC_052508.1, forward strand.
ATGTTAAATGCTCACAACTCGGTTTCCGATCTCATACTAAAAGGAAAAACATAAGCTAATAGTTTTCCAGGAACTATTCGTCTATGAAACAGGGAAATTTCGTGTTAAAAAGGGAAAAAATTGTGCAGTCAAGTGAGACGTTTTCTAAAATTAATAAATACAGCACATTTTAAAGCGGCACAAGTT